>NC_092053.1:105681123-105987954 GCF_003086295.3 Arachis hypogaea
CATTTACTTTTCATGCTTCTTATCCAAAACCCCAAAATAACTCATAACCAATAACAAGACACTTCATTACAATTCCTAGGGAGAACGACCCGAGGTTTGAATACTTCGGTTTAATAAATTTTAGGGGTTTGTTACTTGTGACAAACAACTTTTTGTAAGAAAGGATTATTGTTTGGTTTAGGAACTATACTTGCAACGAGAATTCATTTGTGAAATTCTAAACCATCAAAAATCCATTCGTCAGGGTTCTTGCTCCCGACCTGGATCTCTCTCCTTTGGATCCGGATAAAATTTTGGTCGACGGAGCTATCGTTTCTCCTCCCTCTCCCCGCTATGTCACCGAGTCTGATCTAAAGACTCAGGGGCAAAGGATAATGGAGTCCCCTCCGCGATCAAAGGATGCTCCGAGTTCCTCGAAGGCTCCGGAAACTTCTACTTCTTCTCCTATGGACACTTCTCTTCCTGGCCCTGATGGCGTTCCGACCACTCTCCCTGACTCTGGTGGTGCTCCGACTAATCTTCTTGACTCTGGTGGTGACGACCTTCCTAGCTGAAAAAATTTGTTGTGGCTATATGGGGCCTGGCCTGTGGGTCCCCCAATTTTTTAAACTTATTTGTTTTTATGTGGTGGTGATGGTCTGTTGACATTTTTCTTAGCCTTTTAAGGTCGTAAACAAAATATTTAGAAATACCCTTTTTTGGATAAGGGTTTAAGTTACCTTTCTTTGTCTTTTTATGTGCATGCTTTTTTGTTTTTAGGTTTTGAAAAACCCTTTTGATCCTTATTTTGAAAACCCCTTTTTCTTGGCTGACTGTCCCTCCTTTTAAGTTTCTTTTTCTTTAAGAACTTGGGACAGTCTTTTGCTTTGGCGCTTTTAATAGGTTTTCCATCTCTTTTTGGTATTCCTTATACTCAATTTTTTGATTTATTGAGTTCCTATGACTTAGGTTATTTTTGCGATGCATTTCTTTGTTTCTCGGTTTTTCCGACTTGTAAGTCAGATAATTTCCGAGTTTTACCACGATCGACTTTTATAACCTCTTTACACCGACTTGTACCTCGTTGTTTTATCCTGACGACCATCTAGGTCGGTTCATGGGATTTTCACGCTTTGTCGAGCTTAAGTCGGCGCGTTTCGTAGAAAGAAAGAAAGCAAGAAGGAATTTATAAGAGATATTGTAAAAGATCTTTATTTATTTGTGAAGGTACTTTACTGCTACTAAGGGTCTTTAACTGTCTATTGTCCCTTAGTCTCTACTGTGATGCCTTGTTAAAAATCCTCCTTCAGAAAAAACCCTTTTATTTTGGAAAAAATCATGAAGTTGGGAAAAGAGTACATCAGGGAGTAGAGTTCGCCTTTAACTATAGTACCTTTTCATATTACAAGCATGCCACGACCTTGGTAAGTCGGTGCCATTTAAGTTGGTCACCTTATAATAACCTTTTCCTAAGACCTCACTAATTTTGTATGGTCCTTTCCAATTAGCAGCGAGTTTTCCTTCCCCAGATTTGTTGACTCTAATGTCGTTTCTGATTAAGATCAAGTCGTCTGGGGTGAAACTTCTTCGAATGACTTTTTTGTTGTATCTGGTAGTCATCCTCTGCTTCAATGCTGCTTCTCTTATCTGGGCTTGCTCTCGAACTTCGGGGAGCAGTTCAAGCTCCTCTTTGTGCCCCTGTATGTTTTTGACTTCGTCATGGAAGATTACCCTTGGACTTTGCTCGTCGATTTCTACTGGTATCATGGCTTCTACACCATAGACAAGTCAGAAGGGTGTTTCCCTTGTGGCCAATTGAGGCGTTGTTCGGCAAGCCCATGACACTTATGGGAGCTCTTCAGCCCAGGCTCCTTTTGCATCTTGTAGCCTTTTTTTTAGTCCTGCCAGTATGACTTTGTTGGTTGCTTCGGCTTGTCCATTTGCTTGTGGATGTTCCACCGAGGTGAATTGGTGTTTTATCTTCATACTGGTTACCAGGCTTCTGAAGGTAGAGTCGGTGAATTGGGTCCCGTTATCTGTGGTGATGGAATGAGGTATCCCATGCCTTGTGATAATGTTTTTATAGAGGAACCTCCGACTTCTCTGGGCTGTGATGGTGGCTAATGGTTCTGCTTCTATCCACTTTGTGAAGTAGTCTATTTCCACAATCAAGTATTTGACTTGTTCTGGGGCCTGGGGAAAAGGTCCTAACAGGTCTATGCCCCATTTTGCAAAGGGCCATGGAGAAGTTATACTGATGAGCTCCTCGGGGGGAGCCACGTGGAAATTTGCATGCATCTGGCATGGCTGGCACTTCTTCACAAATTCTGTGGCATCCTTTTGCAAGGTCGGCCAGTAGAATCCAGCTCGAATTATCTTTCTGGCAAGTGACCTGGCTCCGAGGTGGTTTCTGCAGATCCCATTATGAACCTCCTCTAGTACTTCAGATGTCCTTGAGGTCGGTACGCACTTCAGTAGTTGTGTTGATATTCCTCTTTTATAGAGGATATTTTTTACCAGAGTGTAGTATTGTGCTTCCCTCTGGATTTTCTTGGCCTCTTTTTCCTCTTTAGGGAGGATGTCGAATTTTAGGTATTTGACCAAGGGATTCATTCATCCGAGGTTTAGCCCGGTTACTTCAAGAACATCTTGTTTGTCTTCTGTTTTCACCACGGAGGGTTCTTGGAGAGTTTCTTGGATTAAGCTTCTATTATTTCCTCCCGGTTTGGTACTTGCTAACTTGGAGAGGGCGTCTGCTCTGCTGTTAAGATCCTGAGTTATGTGTCTGACCTCGGTTCCTGCAAAGCGCCCGAGGTGCTCCAGAGTTTTTTCCAAGTATATCTTCATATTCGGGTCTTTGGCCTGATACTCTCCATTTATTTGGGAGGTCAACACTTGAGAGTCACTGAATATCAGCACTTTGGTTGCACCGACCTCTTCTGATAGCTTTAATCCTGTAATCAGGGCTTCATATTCCGCCTGATTATTAGAAGCTGGAAATTCAAATTTAAGGAAAACCTCTATCTGTGTTCCCCCTTCATTGGCTAGTATTATACCTGCACCGCTTCCTGTCTTGTTTGAGGATCCATCTACGTATAGTTCCCACGTAGTTAGCTTTTCCTCTTGGTCTCCCGCGTACTCCGCTATGAAGTCGGTGAGGCATTGGACTTTAATTGTTGTTCGAGTTTCGTACTTCAAGTTGAACTCGGAGAGCTCTATCGCCCACTGAACCATTCTCCCTGCAACATCCGTCTTTTGGAGGATTTGCTTCATAGGTTGATTCGTTCGGACTCTTATTGTGTGGGCTTGTAAGTAAGGCCGTAACCTCCGTGAGGCTATTACTAAGGAATAAGCAAACTTCTCTAGTTTGTGGTACCTTAGTTCGGGGCCCTGTAGAACTTTGCTGGTGAAGTACACTGGATGCTGTCCGACCTCATCCTCTCGTATCAGGGCTGATGCGACAGCTTTGTCTGCTACAGACAAATATAGGATGAGCTCTTCCCCAACTAGAGGTCGGGTTAGGATTGGAGGTTGGCTCAAGAACCTTTTGAACTCCTGGAACGCTTCTTCGTATTCTGGAATCCATTCAAACTGGCATCCCTTTCTTAGTAGAGAGAACAGTGGAAGAGATCTTAATGCTGACCTTGCCAAGAACCTGGAGAGGGCTGCAAGTCGGCCATTTAGTTGTTGAACCTCTCTTAAGCAAGTCAGGCTTTTCATTTCTAGGATGGCTTTGCACTTGTCGGGATTTAATTCGATCCCTCTTTGGGTTAGCATAAATCCTAGAAATTTTCCAGCCTCCACCGCGAAGGTGCATTTTGCGAGATTTAGCCTCATCCCATGCGACCTTATGGTGTTAAAAACTTGCGAGAGGTCTGTTAAGAGGTTGGCTTCTTCCCGAGTTTTCACCAGCATGTCGTCTACGTAGACCTCCATTAAGTTCCCGAGGTGGGGAGCGAACACCTTGTTTATCAGCCTTTGGTATGTGGCCCCTGCGTTTTTTAATCCAAAGGGCATGACCACGTAGCAATAATTCGCTTTGGGCGTGATGAATGATGTCTTTTCCTGGTCCGGTTTGTACATCGGGATTTGGTTGTCTCCCGAGTAGGCATCCATAAACGACAAGTATTGATACCCCGAGCTGGAGTCTACTAGAGTGTCAATGCTTGGAAGTGGATATGGGTCTTTGGTATAGTCGACGCACATCCTCCACTTGTTGTTTTTCTTCTTGACTAGCACTGCATTTGCAAGCCATGTTGGATATTTGACTTCTCTGATGAAGTCAGCTTCCAGGAGAGCTTGTACCTGCTCTTCCACCGCTTGAGCTCGTTCTGGGCCGAGCTTACGCCTTCGCTGCTGTACAGGTCGTGACCCCGGATATACCGAGAGCCTATGGGACATGAGCTCGGGGTCTATCCCGGGCATGTCGGAAGCTGTTCCGAGGGTTACCTGAAACTGGAGGTCGATCTCGGATGAGATCTTCTATACTGGTCGGAGATGGCGTGTCTGGCTGGCTGGTGGCGGCCGGAGCTGTTGTGTCCGACTTATTGGACTTGCTGCACTGTTGATCCTTGGCCACCGGAGGGTGGGGGTACCTGCAAGAGACTTCGATGCTTAAGTTAGCACGGGTATTAAGCAGGTTTTATGTAGAATCAGAGTATGAGTTATACCTGGGTGCTCCAGTGTATTTATAATGGTGTGGAGTGACCTTTTTAGATAAGATAAGTTAGTTATCTTATCTTATCTTTATCCTTTGAGTTGAGGTCAACTTATCTTCAAGGGAACCGCCCTTATCTCCATAGGCTCGTACGGCCTGTGGATTTGGGTCGTGTTCCTCTATTTGGGCCTTTATTGGGTTCTCCTGTTGGTTTGGCCGACCTCTTTGAGAAGAGGTCGGGTAGCCTTACCTGAAGAGGTCGGTCGCTTTGTCGCCAATCATCCTAGGTCGGGTATCTCGACCCAGGGTATGAACAGTGCCCCTGCTTGAGCTCGGTCTTTTTGTTGAGGTCGAGTCTTTGACTTCGGTCCTTCTCTGACGAAGCCAAACTCAAGCATTTTGTCGATTTCTTCCTTTTGTAGAATCTTTTAAATGTAGAACATTTTCCTCTAAAAATGCGTGCTTTTATATCAGCGCTTTGTTCTTGGGAACGTGAGAGGGTTTAATACCTTCATTTAATTGGTATTAATTGCCCCGTTTTCTCTTGGTTTTTATTTTGAATTTCTCAAAAAACGGTTTCTCTTCTTCGCTCTTCTTCGTAACTTCTCCCTTTACTCTCTCATTTTCTGTTTTTTGCCTGAAGTTCGTAGTTTTTTCCCGCGGCGTCTGTTCTGCTTACTGCTTTCTGGGGAAGAGGGGCGATTTCCAGATTTCTCCTTCCATCTTCGCAGTTTCCCGCTTCGAGGGGTGGCTTTGTTGCTTCTGCTCTTCAGATTTCTTTCGAGGTTTTCTTCTATTCTCCAGGTTCGATTTTTCTTCGTCTGTCACTTTTTATGTCTGATTTTGAGAAAGTTTGGATCTTTTCTGCTTTCACTGTGCCTGATTGTTGCGTGTTCTGGGATTTCTTCGTTTTTTGTGCGAATCTTTTGCTTTTCTTGTTGCCTGAATCTTTTTTAGGGCTTTTGCATGTTGTCGCCATTTCTGCTTGCGCCTTCAATGGTTTTTGCTTGATTCTAAAAAAGGTTGCGTCTTTGATGATTTTCTGGCGTTTTTGATGTTTGACAATGCTTTTTGCTGATAGACTGTAGAAAGGTAGTGACTTAGATGTCTTTGTGTTTTTATTTGAAACCTTTATTTTCTTTGTTTGATGAGTGCCGGGATGTAAACTGTAGAAATTTCCTGAAACCTTGCTTTGTTGCTGCCTCCAAAGGATGCCCCAGGACTTTGGTTTGAGTCTTGGGGTTTTCCTTTTCTGTTTGTTCGTCTGTCAAGTTGTTTTGCCCCTCATCCGAGATATTTTTTAGTAATCCAATCTTCTTTTCTTATTGTAGGATTTAGTTGGCCTCATGTTTTCTCGCCATAACATTGTAGAGATGTCTTCCCAGGTTCCCGAGGGGATGGCCGATTGGGTGGACTCAATGGTTCTTATGTGTGTCTCTTTGGCTGATTCCGAGTTTTGTGCGCAGCTTAGGCAGTTTCATAGGGTCTGTAGTAATGCTGGCGATGAGAAGAATTATGAACTTGTCCCTTCCTCTTCTGAAGAGAGAGTTTGTTTCTCTACTCGGGTTGTTAGAAATCGCCCTTTTTCCTATGCTTATGACTTCTTTTTTGGTCAGCTGGGTATCACCCTTCCCTTTACTGAATTTGAGACCAACCTGTTATGGTCTTGTAATGTTGCTCCCTCTCAACTTCACCCTAATTCCTGGGGCTTCATAAAAATTTTTCAATTGTTGTGCAATGGTTTTGGTGTTCCCGCCTCGCAATCTCTCTTCTTCTATTTATTCGTTTTGACGAAACCTGGGGTAGTGAAAAAGAAGGCGGCTTGGGTCTCCTTTCGATCTTCCCAGGGAAAGAAGGTCTTTTCCATGTTTGACGAATCGTTTTGTGATTTTAGAAACTACTTTTTCAAGGTCCGAGCTGTTGAAGGAGCTCGGCCCTTTTTTCTGGATGAAAATGATGAGCCCGCCTTTCCCTTAGAATGGTAAAAAGATGTGAGAGTGTCCCGATACACGTGGAAAATGTTGGATGAAGCTGAGCGGGCTTTCGTGACTGTCTTGGAAGAACACTGGGGTCAAACTCTCCATCTCGATACAAAAAAATTTTTAACCAATCCCTCTCTTCTTCAAACTGAGCTGGGTATTTTGCGTTCCTGATTTTCCCTTTATTATCTATTTATATTGCTCATAAATGCCTTTCCGACTTGCAGCTTAATTTCTTACTGTTGTATTTCTTTGCAGAGGCAATGAAGAATAATGAAGCCATGAAGGCTTTTAAAAGAACACAGAAGGCGACTACTGCTAAAAACATCTTGGCCAAGGCGACCAGGGAGGGATCTTCCCAAGTGCATGTGAAGCTGTCCATGCCGAGTTCTCCTGGGGCGAGGAAGGTTATCCCCACTCCCCGAGTTCGTCTGGCTGACCCTCACCCAACTTCTGCCGCTCCTTCTGGCGCTCCTCCCAATAAGAAACAGAAAACAGCTGAGCTTTTTAACCTTGATGCTCCTGACTTTAATGCAATTGAGTTCGTGGATCAGCAAATTGGTCCCTATGGTTCCCTTCCCATGGATGATGTGTCCATCCTTCGCCATCTGGAATTCATGACCTAAAACAGCATTAAGATGGCGTATATGGGAGCTGCTCTGTACCGAACTGCCCAGAATCTTCCTCTCCATGCCACCAAAGAATTTATGGAGGAGGAAAAGCAAGAGTTCGATCGGATGAAGGGCCTTAAAGAGGAGCTTAAGGTAAAGGTTGCCAAGTTGGAGAAGGATTTGGAGACTGAGAAGACGAGTTCCCTTTCCCTGGCGGCTTCTGTGAGGCTGGCCGAGGATACGGCTATGATGCATAAGGATAGTTACATTACGTCCTATCGGGAGGTGATGCGCCTGAGGGGGGAGCTGGAGAGTGTCCGAGAAGATTATTCTGAGCTTCAAGGTCATCTCGTTGGCAGCGTGATTGCTGCTTACGAGAACCTGAAGGAGCAAGTTCGGGTTATTGCTCCCGAGGCCGACCTTGCCCTCTTCAGTCTGGATAATGTTGTCAGGGATGGCAAGATTGTCCCTGATGACGAGGGTGATGATGATGTTGATCCCCCCTTGTGTCCTCTGCCAAGGTGTCGACCTCCTCTGCTCCTCCGGTTGTGTCTGATCCGGATTGCTAGATTCTGAACCGGGAAGATGGAACTGTAGATGCTGTGCCTATTCAAACTCGCCCTCCTTCTCCTTGTCCTGATGCTGCCAAGAAGGCTCCTGATGTTTGCTGATCTCTCTCTGGATATTTATGCAGCTGGCTCGGCTTGTGGGCTCTTTAAACTTTGTTTTGTTAATTGCTGACATTTTCTAGTTGCTTGCCTAGCAACTTTTACTTTGAAAAACAAAAGTAGCTTGCTAGCCTTTTTAGGTAAATTTTGGTGGCCTCTGAAGCTTTATAACTTTGTAGATTATATCATGCTTTTTTGCGCTTGACTTGGTATCTCTTCTGTTTTCTGAGAGTGTTGGAATCTTGCGGCTTGACCTCTTTGGATTGCTTGTTGTGGGTCCAACTTGCTTTTTCGGTTTTCTCGCTCTTGCTTGTATTTTTAGCACTTCATAACCGGTTTCTTTGCGTTGGTCTTCTTTCCAGTTATTTCTGTAATCCTCTTTGTCTGGTCTCTTTCGGGGATTACTTTTATAACTTGGTTTTTGCAGGAGACCGACTTCGTTAGGTCGATCTCTTCTAAGTTATTTTTGTAATCCTCTTTCTTGGACCTTTGTCAGGTCTCTTTCAGGGATTACTTCTATAACATGTTGTAGGAGGCCGAGTTCATTAGGTCAATCTCTTCTAAGTTATTTTTGTAATCCTCTTTCTTGGACCTTTGTCAGGTCTCTTTCAGGGATTACTTCTATAACTTGTTGTAGGAGACGGACTTCGTTAGGTCGATCTCTTCTAGGTTATTTTTGTAGTCCTCTTTCTTGGACCTTTGTCAGGTCTCTTTCAGAGATTACTTCTATAACTTGTTGTAGGAGACCGACTTCGTTAGGTCGATCTCTTCTAAGTTATTTTTGTAATCCTCTTTCTTGGACCTTTATCAGGTCTCTTTCAGGGATTACTTCTATAACTTGTTGTAGGAGACCGATTTTGTTAGGTCGATCTCTTCTAAGTTATTTTTGTAATCCTCTTTCTTGGACATTTGTCAGGTCTCTTTCAGGGATTACTTCCATAACTTGTTTGTAGGAGGTCGACTTCTTTGTGTCGTCCTCTTCCTAAGTTATTTTTGTAGTCCTCTTTTTTGGACCTTTGTCAGGTCTCTTTCAGGGACTACTTTTATAACTTTTCATTTTGGGCTGACTTTGTTATGTCGGGCCCTTCTAAGTTAAAGTAATCCTCTTTAATAGGGTTGGCCAGACCTCTTTCCAGGGTTTACTTATAACTTGGGTTGACTTGGTCCGACTTCTTAACGTCGGCTAGTCTTTAAGTTATTATTTAGCAATCCATAAGACCTCATCAGGTTCTTTTTCAGATCACTTTCGATAACTTCTTACATTATTCTGTGTTCATCTTTGCCGATTTGTAGAAGGTGGTTGCTATCTTTAGATCGTCTTTTGGGTGAATCGCGTTTTCACCTTTATCGAACGATTGTCTTTATTGTGATCGTGCAGTGAAATTGTTATTCACTTTCTGCCGATCTGTTGCTTTATAATTGGACGATGAATACTTCAGATTAATGCGTCTTGAAAACTTGTAGAATATCTAAAATATATATTTTATTCAAAGGAAAGTGCAAATATATACATGTGGGAATTTTTCATCCCTTTATGTCGGATAGTGTTTAAGTCTCAACTTGGTGCCTCATTAAAAAACCTTTTCAGAAAAAAGAGTGCATCCAATAGTGAGATCTTTTACCTTTTCTAGCTGTAGTACCTTCTTAGGTTGCAGGCGTGCCATGATCTGGGAAGCTCTCGTCCTTCGAGTTCGGACAGTCTGTAGTAGCCCTTCCCAAGTACTTGTACAACTCGGTAGGGTCCTTTCCAGTTTGCTGCCAAATTTCCTTCTCCTGGTCGAGTTGTTCCAATATTATTTCGGATTAGGATGAGATCGTTCTCCACGAAACCTCTCGGCACTACCCTTTGATTATATCTAGAAGCCATTCGACGCTTTAGTGCTTCTTCCCTGATCCGAGCTCTTTCTTGGATTTCAGGTAGTAGGTCGAGCTCTTCCCTCTGAAGTTGGGAGTTTGCTTCCTCATTGTAGTGGACTACTCTGGATGACCCTTCCTCGATCTCTACTGGGATCATTGCCTCCACTCCATATGCTAGTCGAAAGGGTGATTCATTTGTGGTGGAGTGTGGCGTTGTTCGATATGCCCATAGGACTTGTGGAAGTTCTTCGGCCTAAGCTCCCTTTGCATCTTGTAGTCTCCATTTCAACCCAGCCAATATGACTTTGTTGGCGGCTTCTGCCTGTCCATTGGCTTGAGGTTGTTCGACGGAGGTGAACTGGTGCTTTATATTCAAGTCGGCTACTAGTCTCCTGAAGCCTGCGTCTGTGAATTGAGTGCCATTGTCTGTGGTGATGGAGTATGGAACCCCAAACCTCGTGACAATGTTCCTGTATAGGAATTTTCGGCTTTTTTGAGCGGTGGCATTGGCTAGGGGCTCTGCCTCAATCCATTTTGTAAAATAGTCTACTCCGACTATGAGAAATTTTACTTGTCCTGATCCCTGGGGAAAGGGTCCGAGAAGATCAAGTCCCCATTTTGCAAATGGCCAAGGCGAGGTTACACTGATGAGCTCTTCTGGCGGGGCAATGTGGAAGTTGGCATGTTTCTGACATGGTGGACATGTCTTTACAAATTCTATAGCCTCTTTCTGTAGGGTTGGCCAGTAGAATCCCACCCGCAGTACCTTTTTGGTGAGAGCTTGTGCCCCGAGATAATTGCCACAAATACCACTGTGTACTTCTTCTAAAACTTCCCTTGTGTTGGAGGTCGGCACACATTTTAGTAGTGGTATTGAGATCCCTCTTTTATATAGGGTGTTGTTTATGATGGTGTAGTACTGAGCCTCCCGTTTTAACCTCTTCGCCTCTTTTTCATCCGTGTGGAGTGTTTCTGCTTTGAGGTAGTTAATTATGGGAGTCATCCATCCTTGATCCCGATCTGTTATGGCTAGGATCTTTTCTTCTTCTGAGATTGACGGGTTCTGTAGCATTTCCTGGATGAGGCTTCTATTGTTGCCCCTGGTTTGGTGCTGGCTAGTTTCGAGAGTGCGTCAACTCGGGCGTTTTGTTCGCGGGGTATGTGGCAGATCTTATATTCCCCGAGTTGTCCAAGCTGTTCCTTGGTTTTATCCAAATACTTTTTCATGGTGGGATCTTTGGCTTGATAGCTCCCTGTTATCTGTGAGGTGACTACTTGTGAATCGCTTTAAATGTTGAGTTTTTAAGCTCCAACCTCTGTAGCCAACTTCAAACCGGCTAATAATGCTTCATATTTCGCCTGGTTGTTTGAGGACGGGAATCCAAACTTGAGGGAGAGCTCGACTTGGGTTCCTTGGTTGCTTTCTATTATCACACCTGCGTCGCTTCCAGTCTTATTTGAAGAACCGTCCACGTAGAGATTCCATTCTGTGGGATTTTCCAAGGCATCTGTGAATTCTGCGATAAAGTCGGCCAGATACTGTGATTTAATGGCCGTCCGAGCTTCATATTGGAGGTCAAATTCTGATAACTCAACTGCCCATTGTAAAATTCTGCCTGCTAAATTTGTTTTCTGCAATATTCTTTTTATGGGCTGGTTGGTTCGAACCTTAATGGTGTGAGCCTGGAAGTACAGGCGAAGTCGTCGAGATATTAGAATGAGAGTATAAGCAAACTTTTCTATTTTCTGGTAGTTCAGCTCGAATCCCTGTAGCGCTTTGCTAATGAAGTAGACAGGTTGTTGCCCACTTTCGTCTTCTCAGACTAGTGCTGAGGCTATTGCCCGGCTTCCTACTGCGAGATATAATATGAGCGGTTCTCCTTCTCGTGGTCGAGATAAGATAGGCGGCCGTCCTAAGAACTCGTTGAAGTCTTGGAAGGCTTGTTCACATTCTGTCGTCCATTCGAACTGCTTTCCCTTCCTTAAAGTAGCATAGAAGGGGAGAGATCTTATCGCTGCCCCTGCTAAGAATCTGGATAGGGCGGCCAATCTCCCGTTGAGTTGCTGCACTTCTTTGACACAGGTGGGGCTCTTCATGTTGAGTATGGCTTGGCATTTATCTGGGTTTGCTTCAATTCCTCTTTGTGTGAGCATGAAACCTAGGAATTTGCCTGCTTCTACCGCAAAGGTGCATTTTGCAGGATTGAGTCGCATGTCGTGCTTCCTTATTGTGTCGAACACTTGAGCCAGGTCGGACAATAATGTATCTTCGCTTTGTGTCTTTATCAACATGTCGTCCACATAGACTTCCATGATTTTTCCGATGTGGTTTGAGAAGACTTTATTCATCAGCCTTTGATAAGTAGCTCCCGCGTTCTTGAGACCGAAGGGCATCACGATGTAGCAGTAATTTACTTTCGGCGTTAAAAATGAGGTCTTTTCTTGATCTAGTGGATACATGGGGATTTGGTTGTATCTCGAGTATGCGTCCATAAACGAGAGGTATCTATATCCGGAGGAAGCATCTACCAGAGCGTCGATACTTGGGAGTGGGTAAGGATCTTTTGAGCAGGCTTTGTTGAGATCAGTGTAATCGGTACACATTCGCCACTTCCCATTTGATTTTTTCACCAAGACGACGTTGGCTAGCCATAGTGGATACTTGACTTCTCTTATGAATCCTGCCTCCAGTAGTGCCTGTACCTGCTCTTCCACAACTTGGGATCGCTCTGGCCCAATTTTTCTTCGTCTCTACTGCATCGGCCGAGATCCTGGATAGACCACCAACTTGTGGCACATTAGCTTGGGGTCTATGCCTGGCATGTCTACGGCTTTTCATGCGAAGAGATCGACATTATCGCGTAAGAATTGTATCAGTAATTCTTTTGAGTCTCCTCTTAGGATCGTCCCGATATTAGTTGTTTTGTCCGAGGTGTCTCCGATTTGAACCTTCTCTATCTCGCCTTCTGGCTGCGGACGGAGTTCTTTTCGTCGCTGAACTTCGTCAAGCTCAATTGTATGAAACTCTTCTCCTCTGCCTCTGAGGTTTAGATTTTTATTATAACAGCGGCGCACCATCTTTTGATCCACTTTTATTGTACCTATCCTTTCTGTAGTTGGGAATTTCATGCATAGATGTGGGGTCGAGACTATTGCGCCAAGTTGATTTAGTGTGGTCCGACCTATTAGGGCATTGTAGGCTGAACTCACATCGACCACAATGTAGTCTATCTTGAGCATCTTGGATTGGTTCCCTTTTCCGAAGGTTGTGTGTAGTGATACGTATCCTAGTGGTTGTACTGGGGTATCTCCCAGTCCGAACAAGCTGTTCGGGTATGCCTTAAGCTCCCTTTCTTCCAAGCCGAGCTTGTCGAAGGCAGTTTTGAATAAGATGTCGGCAGAGCTCCCTTGGTCTATTAATGTGCAATGTAAATTAGCTTTTGCCAGTATGATAGTGATGACCATGGGATCGTCGTGTCCCGGGATGATGCCGGATGCGTCCTCTTTAGTGAATGTTATCGCAGGGATGTCGGGTGCTTCCTCCTTTCCCTTGACATGATATACTTCTTTGAGATATCTTTTGCGAGATGATTTGGAGATCCCACCTCCTGCGAATCCGCCGTGTATCATGTGGACGTGTCTCTCTGGTGTCTGAGGTGATCGTTGAGTTCGTCCGGCATCTTCGTCCCTTCGTCTCTTTCTTTGGTCATCATCTCGGGTAGCCAAAAATTGATCTAATTTTCCTTCTCTCACCAATTTTTCTAGGATATTTTTTAAGTTGAAGCACTCGTTGGTGGAGTGCCCTCGGACTCGATGGTATTCACAGTATTCCTTCCGGTTTCCTCCTCCCCTTTTGCCTTTGAGTGGCCGCGCTGGGGGATTTTCTCTGTGTGGCAGACTTCTTTATATACGTCGACCAGGGATGCCCTGAGAGGAGTGTAATTATGGTATTTTTTGATTTTCTCTCCTTGTCGATCTTCTTTCCTTTTGGATTCCTTATCTTTATCTCGGTAGGGGGTCCCCGATTTTGAGGTTTCTCCAAACTGAGCATTTTTTTCCATGTTGATATATTTTTCTGCTCGCTCTTGGACTTCGTCTAAGGAGGTAGGGTACTTCTTTGATATAGATTGGCTAAAAGGTCCCTCTCGTAGGTCGTTGATGAGTCCCATGATGGCGGCCTCTGTTGGTAAGCTTTGTATGTCCCTGCATGTTTTGTTGAATCTTTCCATGTAGTTGCGGAGGCTCTCCCGATCTCCTTGCTTGATCCCTAGTAAACTAGGAGCGTGCTTGGCCTTATCTTTCTGGATGGAAAATCTGGCCAGGAACTTTTTGGCCAGGTCGTCAAAGTTTGAGATGGACTTGGGAGGTAGGTTGTCGAACCATCTGATTGTTGTCTTCGTGAAAGTTGTTGGAAAGGCTTTGCAGCGAACGGCATCTGAGGCGTCGGTGAGGTACATTCTGCTTCTGAAATTGCTGAGGTGATGGTTGGGATCTGTGGTGCCATCATACAAAATCATATCTGGGAGTTTGAAGTCTTTTGGAATTTTGGTTTTCATGATTTCCCTGGTGAATGGATCTTGTTCTTTGCATGAATTTTCCTCAGGAGCGGTCTGAGGAGCTTTTGATTTGAGATCGGCTTTTAGTTGCAGTAGTTTATCTTCCAATTCTCGATGCCGCCGTACCTCTCTTTGTAGATCCTTCCCGACCTCTCGTTGTTGTTGGGTTTCTTTTTCAAGTTACTTTAAACGGTCTTGAAGTGCTTCTATTACCCCAGGGTTTGATGAACTTTTGTCCCCGTTGGATTCCGGAGCATCCTTCAATGTAGTGTCTGCGTTCTTGTGCGGCGTTCTGTTTTCTAGATCTGAATCGTGGTTGTTGTCATGGCCATCCGCCATGGTGTTGGGATGACTTCCAGGTACCCCGGCAACGGCGCCAATGTTTTGAGGGTTACCTGAAACTGGAGGTCGATCTCGGATGAGATCTTCTGTACTGGTCGGAGATGGCGTGTCCGGCTGGCTGGTGGCGGCCGGAGCTGTTGTGTCCGACTTGTTGGACTTGCTGCACTGCTGATCCTTGGCCACCGGAGGGTGGGGGATACCTGCAAGAGACTCTGATGCTTAAGTTAGCACGGGTATTAAGCAGGTTTTATGTAGAATCAGAGTATGAGTTATACCTGGGTGCTCCAGTGTATTTATAATGGTGTGGAGTGACCTTTTTAGATAAGATAAGTTAGTTGTCTTATCTTATCTTTATCTTTTGAGTTGAGGTCAGCTTATCTTGAAGGGAACCGCCCTTATCTCTATAGGCTCGTACGGCCTGTGGATTTGGTTCGTGTTCCTCTATTTGGGCCTTTATTGGGCTCTCCTGTTGGTTTGGCCGACCTCTTTGAGAAGAGGTCGGGTAGCCTAACCTGAAGAGGTCGGTCGCTTTGTCGCCAATTATCCCAGGTCGGGTATCTCGACCTAGGGTATGAACAGAAGCTCTCCAGGCAAAGATGTCAGAGTTATTTCTTAAGAGCTTTGTCAATCTTTGTTTTAGGTTTTCTTCTAGGTCGGCCCCTATGTTGGTATTTTTTCCTTCCTCTTCGCCGACCTGTACTTCTTCAGTCTTTCCTCCTGGTTGTGGACGCAGCTCTTCTTTAGCTCTTGTGCCACCGAGCTCTATGGTGTGGACTTCCTTGCCTTTCCCTCTCAGGTTTAGGCTTTCATTGTAGCATTTTCTCGCCAATTTCTGGTCTCCCTGTACCGTTGCTATCCCCGCATGTGTCAGAATTTCATGCAAAGATGAGGGGTAGACACCACTGCTCCGAGTCGATTTAGGGTAGCTCTGCCAATTAAGGCGTTATATGCTGACCCCACATCGAGGACTATAAAGTCTATGCTCAGAGTTTTGGATTTTTCCCCCTTTCCAAAGGTCGTGTGAAGGGGTAGAAATCCTAGTGGTTTTATCGGCGTGTCGCATAATCCGTACAAGGTATCGGGGTAGGCTCTTAACTCCTTTTCGTCTAACCCTAGTTTGTCGAACGCGGGCTTGAAAAGGATGTCTGCTGAACTCCCTTGGTCTACTAGAGTTCTGTGGAGATGGGCATTGGCTAGGATCATGGTTATCACCACTGGATCATCGTGTCCAGGGATTACTCCTTGCCCATCCTCCTTTGTATATAAGATTGTGGGGAGGTCGGGTGATTCGCTCCCGACCTGGTAGACTCGCTTGAGGTGTCTCTTGCGAGATGACTTGGTGAGTCCTCCTCCTGAAAATCCTTCCGAGATCATATGTATGTGTCTCTCAGGAGTTTGAGGTGGTGGGTCTCTTCTGTCCTCATCCTCTCGCTTTCTCTTCCCATGATTGTCCGACCTTTCCATGAGATATCTATCAAGTCGACCTTCTCTAGCCAGCTTTTTTATCACATTTTTGAGGTCGTAGCAATCATTTGTTGAATGACCATAGATCTTATGGTACTCACAGTAATCGCTGTGACTTCCTCCCTTTCTATTTTTGATGGGTCTGGGAGGCGGCAGTCTTTCAGTATTGCAGATTTCTCGGTATACGTCCACCGTGGAAACCTTTAGAGGAGTATAATAGTGATATTTCCTCGGTCTATCGAGACCGAGCTTTTCTTTCTTCTTGGGCTCTCTTTCTTTCTCTTTTATCGAGTGGGGATGCCCAGGTCGCCAATTCGGCTCTCGTAGTCTGGCATTCTCCTCTACGTTGATGTACTTTTCAGCTCTTTCTTGTACATCACTCAAGGAGGTGGGGTGCCTTTTTGATATGGACTGTGAAAAGGAACCTTCTCTAAGTCCATCTACTAGCCCCATGATGACCGCTTCAGTGGGCAGGTCTTGAATCTCCAAACACGCTTTATTGAACCTTTCCATATAGTCCCGTAAAGGCTCTCCGACCTCCTGCTTTATTCTCAGGAGGCTCGGTGCGTGCTTTACTTTATCCTTCTAGATGCAGAAACTCATTAAGAACTTTCTCGAGAGGTCCTCGAAGCTGGTAACCGACCTTGGAGAGAGGCTATCAAACCACTTCATCGCCGCTTTTGATAGAGTGGTTGGGAAAGCCTTGCAGCGAGTTGCATCAGAAGCATCAGCCAGATACATTCGACTTTTAAAATTGCTTAGATGATGATTCCGGTCCGTGGTTCCGTCATAGAGGTTCATATCAGGGCTTTTGAAGTTTCTTGGAACTTTTGCCCTCATGATGTCCTCACTGAAAGGATCCTCTCCTCCTAGGGGCGACTCCTCTCGGTCGCCACAGGAGTTCCGACTTCTAAGGGAAGATTCTAGCCTCAAGAGTTTTTCCTCTAACTCTTTTTGTCACTCTATCTCTTCCCTGAGGTTTCGCTTTGCCTCTCGTTGTCGCTCTAATTCCTGTTCCAGTTGTTCCAAACGACCTTGATGACCATGGACCAATCCCATTAGCTCGGTTGCATGGGGTAGCCCTTTCTTTCCTGATTCTCATCCCTCCGAGGAGTTTACCTCTGGGTTTTTTAACCCAGAGGTGCCCTCTCTATGTTGGTCCTCGGTTTCCTGGTGAAGGGTTGGGTCTGTGTCGTTGTTTCCGGTATCCAGGTCTCCTTGTTCGGAATCGGGCGCGGTATGACCATCTTCGGGTGACTTGTCCGCCATCACTGGTCGATCTCTCGGGTCCCCAGCAACGGCGCCAATGTTACGATGGGTAACCGGAGATTAATGGGCTGGACTCGTTAGGTTGGCCCGATCATCTGAGGAGGGAAGCCTTCGCAATGGATCACGCTTATGGGCCTCCGTCCGACTTGTGAGTATGAACGAGTGGGGGGTGGTACCTGCAAAGTCACTCCGATGCCTAAGTCAGCAAGGGCGTAAGCAGGTTTAGAAAGTATTGGGACTTAGAGATACCTGAGGGGTGTGAGTGTATTTATAATGGTGAGCCAATAACCACCGTTGGAGTAGTTCCACCTTTTAAGATGGATAATCGTCCCTTTATAGGAAGTTGAGATATGGCTCCTAGAAGTGGGTTGAGAGATTTTAGGGGCAGTTACTCGTTTGAATGAGTGCCTATCTGCCAGTTAATCTTCGTTCCCGACTTCTTTAGAGCAAGTCGCGGTAAGGACCGACTTCTATAGGGAGAGGTCGGTGTAGGATGAGGCTCAATCCTTTGGGTTGGGCCTTTCGTTTGGACCTGGGCCTTAGCGTTGGGCCAGGGTATGAACAGTAAGTGTACTAAATTGCATCAAATAATACCACGTTGAGTGGATATCGTTTCCACAAGGATTAACGGATTGAATCAAGTAACGTCTAATTGAATCTCTAATTAGATCAATCAAACATTGGCAAGAGAATTGTGGATCTTGAATTAGAAGTAAAGAACAATGAAGAGAGAATTGATTGTGAAGGAGAGAAAGCTTATGGATTTAGAAAGTACTCAAAGAATGAGAATGTTAAAGGTTTCAGAGATGTTTAATTCTTAGAAAAAGCAATCCTTGCGTTTTCCTAGTTTGACTCGTGCAAAAATCTTTTCACAACAAATCATTTATAATCAAATTTCAATTCCTTGATAATTTAACTTCTATTAATTAATCGCCAATTTCTTGGTCAACTAATTAAGAGAAGAGGTTAAGAACGGTTTCGATTTAAAATCACACAACTTTCAAAATACTATTCCTAATCAAGTTGAAAATTATGAGAAAGAATTTCAAGCTAATTCTGATATTAAATTTTTCAAAGTAATAACAGAATCCAAGACTGAATTAAAATATTTTTCAATACTCTTAATCATTAAAGATGAAGAACGAAGACTCAATCTTGAAAAAATAGAAAAGCATGAATCAAAATAAAAAAAACACTTACATTACTAATCCATAAAATCAAATAGAGCTTCTAACCTTTAACAAGAAGAGGTTTATTAGTTACTTATGGTAGACAAGAAAACAACCTAAAACTAAAGAGTTCTTTGATCCGTAGATCCAAAGATTGTTCACTTATTTGTATCCTAACTTCCTAACAAATTGAAATTCAAAAACTAATCTTGTCTTCTAAAGAGGAAGATAACAAGTTATTCAAATATAATCTAATCTAATCTAAATCCTAACAACCAAATCTTATCTTTTTAGAAGTTGTTGCTAATTAATCTTTTTAAATCTTGAATTTTGAATTGAATTTAGAACTTCTTGGGAGTTGAATTTGGTCTTGGTTTTGGGCTCCTTGGATTGGCATTGGGCTTTGAAGCATTCTGAATCACTGTGAGTTGAATTTGCACTTGGAGCCGGGCTTCAGATTTCAGCACTGGGCGCCCAGTACATTTGTAACGACCCAATTTTTAGCACGTCATGACTAATGCTAATCGTTTAGGTGTTACTTTTCGTACGGACCTACTTGGCTCTAGACTTGAAATTTCTTTATCAGGTATTTCTAAAAGCCTTTGTCGAATTAATGTGGTTAATAAAAACCATTTTCTGTTTTGGTGTGGTAAAGCATTGAAATAATTTTTTTGCAACACATAATAATAGTTATAATAATATCACAAGATAGACATATAAGGATAGACAAAATACATAACATAAGTTGAAAGGTACATGCTAAATATCCAAAATATAGAGTAACTACATCGAGTATATATAGAGACAAAATATGAAAAATAGTCTAAACCCTCACACGGGTCCCCTAAGCTGGAACCGATTTACTGGAAGATCCTATCCCTCTAAAATACTACAAAAGTGAGAAAAAATGGCATTATAGATCACCAAAATGAACAGAAGGTCAGCTACTACAGGATTAGAGTGTATGGCCTGAGCAGCTGCAATATGATGCCCAAGGGTCGTCTGGCATCGGCTTAACCTATAGTGCAAAAATTAGAAAATACTAAGCAAGATCTAAATCAGCTTTGTGTACGTATGGAAAACCCAAAAATGGTACATTATAATGCGCTCCTACCAGATTGAGAGGATGAGAAAAGAGAAACTGGCCTCCGGCTGGATGTAGCTTTGCTACGGTGAACTTGTATGGCATGTTTAGATCAAAATACGGGCTATGTACAAAAAATCTGAAACCACGGTCACGTAAAGCATAAATGTGGGTTATTGGTGTGCTCTACATGAAGACTCCACCCTGCACAGGGTCTTCATAACTCAAGACAAGAGGAACCTCAAAGAAGATCACTCCCGATCTCATCTGGGGAAGGAAAAAAGAAAAGAAAAGAAGGGTGAGAACCTAAAATTTATAGCAGAGTGAAAGGGATGCTACGATCTTGGTTTCTATGTTCTCGTCAAACAGAAAGTAAAAGAAAAATAGCCAAGTAAAATATTTATATATATACAATAGAAAACAAACCTATACAATTAAAGTAATTGCAGTATCAAACACAAGTAATTTGCAAATGCATAACCAACATGATGCATGCCTGCCCTTGGTGCAGACCATGAGCTCATATGTCGGTTGTCTATTCACAGTCCGACGTTACCTGAGTTTACGCTTGAATATGATTTCTCAACTCAGCCAGTAATGCAATTCGACAGTATGAGCCTGAAAGAGAAACAAATTTTCCGGTAGGTATCCCTACTCCACACATTCCTCATTCTCACCAGATAATCTGATCTGGTTCCACCGGAGCGAACCTCACCCCGTCTCACCAGATAATCCACTCTGGGTCCATCAGGGATACCAATAATTTATATAATTAGTTTTGGTCTTCCATAGAATATTCACACTTTATTTCAGCATAACAACTTTTGGTAAAGTCTCCTTGGTATCTTGGGGCCTACTTTAAATTCAAACATATTCTTCTAGTCTCTTCTTATAATTTTTAGCCTAACATCCTACTGGCGACTGACTTTCTATTTAATAATTAGTATAACAAATGGACTCGAAATTGTGCAAATTTTATATTCACACATCCCCGACGGATTATAGTTTATGAGGATGCCCTTTATGCATGGTTTCGATGCCTGTACCTATAATTATGCATGCAAAAAAGTGACTTCTATATACAGAATTACAGATCACCAACTGAAGAACGGAACTCTCGCGCGATCTAGAATTTTCGCAAATAAATTCGTGTTGTAAGTATAGCTTCTAGACCGACAAGAATTTCTTTCTTACAAACGTTTTGGTTGTCACAAGTAACAAACCCAAATAAAATTGATAACCGAGTATTTAAACCTCGGGTCGTCTTCTCAAGGAATTGCAGGGAGGTATGACTTATTATTAGCTATGGAAAAGGTAGAATTTTGGGTTTTAAAAGGTTTGAACAAGGAAAATAAATTGCTGGAATTAATAAATTAATAACTAATAAAACTCTTGGCAAGGTACGAAAATTTGGGAGTCCTATCCTAGTTATCCTTATCGATGGTGATGAGAATTGAGTTTTAATCCCACTTAGTTAACCTTTACTAAAGTAAGGGAAAGTCAAGTGGACTAATTAGTTAGATCCTCAAGTCCTAGCCAACTCCTAAGGAAAGACTAGAGTTAGTGGAATTCAATTCAATTAGCAAAAATAACAATTATCAATCACGATGAGTTTGATAACTCAAGAGTTACCAATTAATCAACCCAAGCCAAAAGGAAAAAATCTAAATTATTTATATAAATAAAAGAAAGCAATCATAATTCTGAAATACCTCAAATTATATTAAGTAGAGAAAATCCTAACATGAATGGTTAGTAAGCCAATTTGGCAACATAAGTAATCAACAAATAAAAGCATTAAAGTATCTGAAAGTAAAAGAGAAATATAGAGTAAAAGGAATATTGAACCTGAGAGAAAGTTGAAATCCTAAATCCTTTAAGAGCAATCCTAATCCTAAAATCTAAGAGAGAGGAGAGAACCTCTTTCTCTAAAAATTACATCTAAACTATCAAAAGTGAATAATGGAAGACCTTCCTTTGAATGGATGCATTCCCCCACTTTATAACCTCTAATATGTGTTTTCTGGACTTGGATCTTGGCCAAAAGGGTTTCAAAAATCGCTGGGGGCATTTTCTGCAGTTTCTGCATGTGGCGTCTGTCACGCGTCTGCGTTGGTCACGCGGTCGCGTCATCTGGGAGTTTTTCTTGTCACGCGTTCGCTTCGGTCACGCATACGCGTCATTTGCGTTCTGCTCAAGGCACGCGTCCGCGTCAGTCACGCGTTCGCGTCTCTGCCTTTTCGCGCTGGGCACGCGGCCGTGTCGTCCATGCGTTCGCGTCGCTGCCCTTTTCTTCAAAACTCCCTTTTTGTGCTTTCCTTCCATTTTTGTATGTTTCCTTTTTGTCCTCTAAGCCATTCCTGCCTTAGGAGATCTAAAAATACTTAACGCACAAATCACGGCATCGAATGGTAATAAAGGGTAATTAAAATTAATGTTTTTAAATCATAGGAAACATGTTTTTTACATACATCACATAATAAGGAAGGGAAAGTAAAACCTTGCAATTTACATGAATAAGTGGGTGAAGGATTGAATAAATCACTTAAATTGAGCACAAAATACATCATAAAATATTGGTTTATCAACCTTCCCACACTTAAACAATAGCATGTCCTCATGCTAAATCCAAGAGAAAGGGTAACGTTAGAATGGTGGAGTCTCATGCAATGCATTCTATTCTAAATGCAAACTACCTAAACGAGTCATGCAATTCTAGTTATTATTCACTTGTATATAAAGCTTACATGTGGTTAAATTAATTCATATCCTCAAGGAATCATATATGCATAGCCAAACCCTAGATAATGTTAAAGCACTTTTACAATTGGGATGGGTAAAAGTAATTCACAAACTTGCATGAGCATGGTAATTTAATTATTTTGACTTCACATGAGCATGCTTCCCAAATTTCTGAAATAACTTATTCATTTTAAATCCCTACTTTGTTTCTATCATCCCATGTTCCCATAAAATTCCCCACACTTAAATTGTACACAATATCTATCTTAAGCTAACCAAGGATTCAACTTGGGATTTTTATTTTGTTTTTCTACTTAAGGCTAGTAATGTGGTTATAAAACAAGAGGGGATTAAAAAGCTCAAGGGGGCTAACAAGGGTGATGTAAAAGGTAGGCTAAATTGGGATAAATAAGGAAAAATTCAAATGATGGCCTCAATCATCTCTTGGTATGTATCTATATTCTATATTGGATATATAGATTAAAACAAAGTAAAGAACACCAGAATGAAAAAGAAGGGCAAAACACACAGGAATGAAATTTGTGGTTTGAATGTAACCATACAATTAAGCTCAAAATTCACAGGCTGTGTGTTCTCCAACTCAAAAATCATATATCAGTTATATATGTCATGCAAGTAGGAATCAAGAGTTTCCATTTAACTCAATGTAAATATTAGGGTGGCTTTTAAAATCTTAGTGTTCCTCCTTGATGAAATATTGTTAACTAACTAACATGTAATGCTATATATACAAGGTGTGTGGATTGTTTTAATTTACTAAAGTTTCTAGTTTACTCCTTTTATTTTCAATTAAACCAAACTATTATATGCTAAAAGGGTAAACTATACTAATTAATCCACATATTCTATAACTAATAAGTTTAGAATTGCAAACTAAACTAAATGTCTAAGATATAAACTAAAGTGCAAAATGCGGAAATAAAGTAAAAATACAGCAAAAGAATAATGTGCAAGTACTAAAAAATAAAAATACAGAAAAATAAACAAAATAAGATAGAAGAGTCTGTAGTGGTTCACCAAAAAGATACGCCAGGAATGGCGACCTCCCCACACTTAAAATATAGCATCGTCCTCGATGCTCACTCAAGCTGGGTGTGAAGAAGTGTCATCACCGGAAGGATGTGCTGCTGGTGTCTCTGTGGTAGGCTGAATATCTGTAGGCTGGATAAGTGTAGGAGGATCGGTCTGCTGCAGTGGAGGTTCTGACTGTAGAGGAATCTCTGGGTCTGCGGCCTGGATCTGGTGTGACTCTTCATGCTGTGGCACAGCCTGCTTTGGTCCTGCCTGCTCAGCCTGGGCATGTGTCTCCGCCTCATGGTCGCTCGCCTCCGCCTCAGATGTATCGGAAGGGGTGTCAGGCTCGGAGGGGATGTCGCTGCCGGAACGGATCATCAACTTAAGGTGCTCATAGCGCCGCTTGTTGCGATGCTCCATATGATCTAGGCAGGCAAAGAGTTGATGCACCAAATAATAAATGGGCTCAGGAGCAGGTGGATGTGCAGTGGATGAGGCTGGTGCAGCAGGGGAGGCAGATGGGGTAGCTAAAGATGTGACTGCCTCAGCACAAGCGGTGAGGAATGGGGGTCTATAGCCTAAATCCTGAAACTTCCTGCTGTGCGGGATGATCTTCTTGCAATCTGCAGCAGTTGGCTTCGCATCGGCCAGCTCCGAAGGCACGTAAGCTCGGAGGCCTAGCTGGGTGATCAGATAAAGGAAAGGGATAGTGCCTCTGACATGGACCCTGGCCATGTAATGCTTGATGAAACGTGAAAGATACAGGTCTTACCCTCGATCACACACCAGATGAGGGTGATCATAGCAGCGGGCAGCTCTGTCTCATGAATGCTCGGCATCACTTAGTTGCTCAGAATCTGGTGCGAGAGCCGAGCCTCATCATTCAGGTAAATCAGCTTGATTCCCTTAGGCATTGCTGTATTCTTTCCCATGACCCAAGGGACAGTAGGATCAAGGGCTATTCTCTGCTTGACAGCATCCCAGTCAAATCTCATAAATCTCATATCCTCTTCAGCCTTTTGGTAACCGTCAGGCTGATCTGACTTAGGCTGAAGGTGGAGGATGTCCTCAATAGCTTCCTCAGTGACCAAAATCTGTTTTCCTCTGAGGTGCACTGCATCCAGGGAAGTCTTGAAATAGTTATAGTAAAATTCTCTGACCCAGGAAGCATTGACCTCTGTCAAGTTTCTTTCCAAGAAGAACCAGCCTCACTGTTTTATCTGTTCGGAGGTGTACTGCTGTAGTTCTTCTGGAATTTTTAGAGTTCTTTCCAGGTACAGGTTCCTAGAAGTGGCAAACACTGGATACTTTAACTCACAGTATCTGTTTGCAAATTTAACTGGATCTGTGGCAGTAAGGAGCTGGTCAGCCTTCTCCTGCGGGGGTAAAGTGCTTTTCCCGCCAGGAGTCATCATGCAAAATATCGAGGATGGACATAGAGGATTCGCCTCTTTTCCTTTTGCCAGTGGTTTCTTTGCCCTTTCCTTTGCGCTGAGGGTCAGACATCCTGAAAAGCAGAAATTCCAGGATATAATTGAAGAACAAAAGCAGAAAAACAAGTAGGCAAATAGAATAATAGCAATATAAGCACATAGTGGCAAAAGAGTAAGAGAAGCATGAAATGAGTTAAATATATGTGCATTATGGACTGTATTTGAGTTAAAAATCTGAGATGAAAAATCACACTCCAAAATATATTATAAGTATAATACATGTTAATTAGGAAAAACAATAATCATGCCTTGAGTTAGAAAGTTAAATTAGTTAGTTAAAAAGCAAAAAGAGAAGTTAGAAAGTTAACAGTGGGTAATAGGTGAAAAGGAAGTTAGAAAGTGAAAGCAGTGAGTTAAAAAGGAAGTTAAAGTAGGGGGCATGATAATGGTTTCCTAGTTAACAATAAATTTCACAAGTTTAAAGAATAATCAACTCATAGTCAAGCAAGGATATCAAGTTATTGATGATAATTCATATAGATACCGGAGTAGCTAAAATTAAAATGAAATCATCAATAATGCAAGTTATTAACTAGGGAATCGAAAGGAATAAGAATGCGAGCCCGTGCATTCATGAATTGGTTTGGTTATAGCTAAGTAATGCAAAATGCAAAATTGCCAAAACCAATATATGAATGAAAATGAAACAATTTGCAGAAAATTGGGCAGCATTCCGGCTAAAATTAGATGTTCCCGGGTGATAAACAGCAGGAAAAATCAGTTCATATAAATTTAAATAAAGCTGCAAATAGACACAAATAACATGAACATGAAAGAGCAGTGTAACAACAGCAAGAAACATGGAAGAACAATATATGAACAATATGATCATCACAGCAAAATCAAAATTGCGAAATAGATACAACAAGTAGCAAGAACGGCGCAATTATCAGGCCTAAATCCACTAACCACATCCTAGCTACCTAACCACCTAGAATCCACTACAAACATGCATCTCTAACTATCCTAAATTGAACAGAATCTGAAAAATATGCAACTAACTAGAGAAATCGGTGTTCGGCAGAACCTGGTATGTGTATGAACAGAGGTAAGGGCAAAGAGATGGTGGTGGTGACGCGGCAGCGCTGGGAGGGAGCACGGCGGCGCGGTGGTGGAGCAGGGGCGGGGTGGAGGTTGGGGTTTGGGTTGTGAGGGCTGTGGTGGTGGGAGACGGCGGCTGAGGTTGGTCGCAGTGGGGGGCTGATAAACCCATATTTCATGAGTTCTTTTGTGCTTAATTAGAGTGATTTATTCAACTCTTTACCTACTTATTCGCATTAATTGCATGGTTTTACCTTCCCTTCCTTATTATGTCATATTGTGAAAAACATGTTTCCTAAGTTTTAAAAATTAATTATTTTAATTACCTTTATTTCCATTCGATGCCGTGATTAGTGTGTTGAGTAGTTTCAGATTTTCTAAGGCAGAATGACTTAAAGGATGGAAAAGGAAACATACAAAAATGGAAGGAGAAAGCAAAACGGAGCTTTGAAGGAAACTGGTATTCACGCGATCGCATGGATGACGCGATCGCGTGCCAAGGACGAATCAGCAGCGACGCGGCCGCATGACTGACGCAATTGCGCGCCTTAAGCAGAATGCACATGACGCGGTCGCATGACTGACGCGACCGCGTGGAAAGGAAAAGCTCCAAATGACGCGACCGCGTGACCCATGCGGACGCGTGACAGAGGCCACACACCAGAAATTACAGAATACGCCCCCAGCGAATTCTGAAGCCCTTTTTGGCCCAGATCCAAGTACAGACAGCATAGACCAGAGGTTATAAAGTGGAGGAATGCATCCATTCAAAGGGGAGCTCGCCAATTTCTAGTTTTCATGATTTAGATTTAGTTTAGAGAGAGATTCTCTCTCTCTCTCTTAGGATTTAGGACTTTTTCTTGTTTTGGGAGTAACTCTGGATCCAGGTTTTAATGTTCTTTTATTTTGGTTTTACTTTTATTTATTTATTCCAATATTTGAATTGATTATTATAATTTGATTTACGAATTATTCCATGTTACAGACAGTTATTTGAATTAATGATAATTGAGGTATTTTCAGTATATGATTGTTCTCTTTGATTTAAGTCACCATTGCTTCCTAAGGATATTTTTATTATTCCAGCTATTTTACTTTTCCCCCTTTTGGTTCTGGTTAGGAATTTAGTAACTCAACAGTTATTAAACTCAACAAAATTGATAATCGTTATCTTGCTAATTGAGCTGAACTTAAACAATCCCAACCTTTTCTTAGGAAATAAATAGGATTCAAAGGTCAATTTAATTAGTCCCCTGACTTTCCTTTGCCCTAGTAAAGGTTGACCAAGTGGAATTTAGATTCAACTTTCATTATTGTTGAGAGAGATAATTAAGTTGGACTTCCGATTTCTCTTACCTTGCCAAAAGTTTGCTTTACAGTATTTATTTATTTCAATTGCCATTTACTTTACTTGTCATTCAAATCACTTGCTTCTCACCTTCTAAACCCTGATTACAACCTTTATAGCCAATAATAAGAACATACTTCCTTGCAGTTCCTTGAGAAGACGACCCGAGGTTTGAATACTCGGTTAACAATTTTTAAGGGGTTTGTTACTTGTGACACCCAAAACGTTTGTACGAAGGGATTTTTGTCGGTTTAGAGACTATATCTACAACGCGACTATTTTTATGACATTCTTTACTGGCAAAAATCCTAACGTCAAAATGGCGCCGTTGCCGGGGAACTGCTGACGTGTGCCTTATTATTGGTTATTGTAAATATTTTTCTTTTGCTTGCTTATTTATTTTTGTTTTTCCTTTTTATCTTTATTTGCTACTATAAACTCTCACCCCTCTCGCTTTGAGTTTGGTTCTAATATTGTTAAAGGAAATAGAAGTTACAGCAGGAATGTGCATCAAGGTCAGACCAATCAAGGATGGATGGAACCAAGAGGATCTAATCAACCCTTTTGGCAGCAACACCCTCCGAGATATCCTGGACAAAGACCATTCTACCGTGCATACCCAGCTGAAAGACATGGTGGACAACCTTGTAACTACCAACAAGCCCCACCCCGTGCATATGAACCATCCTTTCAACATAACCTCGAACCACCACACTCACAAGCTTCTCTTCACCATTCGCCATCATATGATCCTTCCTTACCCCAATACCAATCCAATCGTTCCCAATCATCACCACTTCCCTTTGTATCATGTCCAAGTATGGCAAACCGCGAAGCATAGGATCGCCTAAAAGAAACAGTAATTAAATTTCAAACAACCATTCAACAACTGGAGCAAGCACTAATTCAATGGGCCACTAGGCGCTCAAACATACAAGGATCAACCACAGCTCTGTGTGGACAGCCCGATGAAGAGCGTAGCATGAAAGAAATACTAGAGACTCCAGTGGACAAGACAGAGAATGAATTCATACTAGAACAAGTGGAAGAAGCTGTCATTGTTCAAGAAGAAGAGTTGGTTGAAGATCTAGGAGATGCTGAACTTCCTTGGGAATCCAGAATTGAGGAAAACTCCGTCCAAGATGCTACAGTTGATGCTAAGGAGGATACCGTACAATCTCCAAGGCAAGTCATTTACGAAGAATCAGACGGAATAATCCAAGGAGCAAGTTTCCTTGATGATGATAGTCACAAGTCTAGTTCTCCTAGTGATGAACTTGTGTCCGCAAGTGAATTCTCTGAGATCGAAGAATTTTCCCCAAGTGAATATGAAGATGATGCGGAGGTAGATTTCTCTCAACCTCCAATCTATGACTCGAGTGATGAGGAAGACATAGAAGACTTTGACCAGGATACAGATACAATTGAAGATCTTTGCAAGGAAGTGGAAGAATTCACAGAAGAGCACAAGGAAATGGAACTTGTAGAACCACCAAAAACACCTATCCCAAGGCCATTACCACCTAATACAAGCTTCAAGTGGGTACAATCCTTAACTTATAATTTTACTTATTCACTTGAATATGGTTTGCTCGAAACAGATGGCCAGCTTAGAGCTCTCTGCGGCTTTAAGAGTAAGAGGGAAATGGCTCGTACTCAGAGCTGGTGCACAAGGTTCAATAAGGTTCCACACTTCACTTCAAAGTACACGGATTGGTATCATGCTCAATCACATGGATCACGGAAAACGTTTGGTCACCAAGGTGAGATTCTACTTTTTAACCCGCCCGAATGGAGACATGTAGATCAAGACGGAGGCGGATTTGAAAGCAAGGCTTGGAATCCTGGAGTTTATTCTGACATTTGTCATCCCGGGAGCCTAACAATATATTTAAAGTTGTTCAGAAGCTTTGCGTGCTTAGTTTGGGACCCCGGAGGCTATTGGCATTCCAAGCACTGGTGGAGATTTCTGGACGAATTTAAACATAAGCCACCATAACAGGATACTCCTCCAATGTCCAACTTAAGGACTTTAACTAAAAGTGCTAGGTGGGAGACAACCCACCAGGGTATGGTCGCTTCTTTTTCAATTTATTTCTTGTTAATTGCTTTCATTTTTCCTTTTTAATTTTAATTTATTAAACCTGGAATCATGCATAACATTCTTATTAATCATTGCATTCTGCATTTTTCATTCAAAAAAAAAGGGATGCACGACGCGACCGCATGCCCCATGCGATCGCGCCATATCGCGGAAAACACCACCCGCGCGACCGCGTGACCCACGCGGCCGCGTGATATATATATCGGCGTAAGGATCCAACGAACAGAAAGTTGGGCTGGAATCGTGCGGCCCCTGTGCGTTTCGCACAAATTGGCCCACGCGATCGCATGCCCCATGCGACCGCGTGAGCGACGCGATCGCGTCGCATGGATTGCACATCACCCCAAAAGGAGACAGAGAGTTGCGCTAAAACGGCGCTGGAGTCGTGCGTTTAGCACAAATTCCAGCGATGCGATTGCGCGACCCACGCGATCGCGTCACCCTTCTTTCCCCCCCTCTCATGCGATCGCGCACCCCACGCGATCGCATCACTCCCATTTTCATCCCAACCACGCGACCGCGTGGCCCACGCGGCCGCGTGGATTCGAAAATATAACCCCCCCAGCCCGCGAACCCTATCAGTCGCGAACCCCCACCCCCAACCCTCTTCTCCCTCTCTGCTCTCTCTCCCTCCAACCACCACCCAGCACCACCCAGCCGCCATCGCCGGCCACCCAGAAGCCGCCGCCACCCCGTACGCTATGGCAGACTTTCTTATCCTTTTTTGATTTCATGGTTCATAAACTGCTTGTTCAATTATGAGTACTTCTATTCTTACCTGTGAATCATTGTTATATGGTTTTTTCTCTATGCCACTTACTTTAACCCGCACTTTACTAACTCACTGATTTTAATTTACTAATTTCTTTTTTTTCAAATCCTAACCATCTTAACCATTTTGATCTTTTTTCTGATTACTTTCACTTTCCTCTAACTTTCTAACCATGGCATATTGATTTTTTTTCTTTCCATTTAACATTCATTCAATCACATTTCAATTACTCATTTTCCTTATTTTATTTCTCCCTTACCGCTTTGAGTTTCCCTTGTTTAAATTTCCTATTTGCTTTCCTATTTTATCCATTTCCTGGTTTTCTATTTTTCAGGATGTCTGCCTCACATAGGAAAGGCAAAGGCAAGGCTACTGGCAAGCGCAAAAGAGGAGATTCCTCCCAGTCCATCATTGCTCTAATGCACGATTCCTCATGGCAGGAGAAGAACTTCACACAGAAGGAAAAAGCTGACCAGCTGCTCCCTTCGACTGATCCTATTAAATTTGCAAACCGGTACTGTGAGCTGAAGTACCCAACTTTTGCAAACTCCAGAAATCTATACTTGGAACGTACCTTGAAGATTCCAGAAGCCCTCCAGCAATACACCACTGAACAAATCAAGCAAAGGGGCTGGTTCTTTCTGGAGAGACCATTGACAGAGGTCAATGCATCTTGGGTACGGGAATTCTATTGCAACTACTACCTTACTACCCTTGATGCAGTGAACCTGAGGGAAAAGCAAATTCTGGTCACTAAGGAGGCCATAGAGATCATTCTCCAGCTCCCAGCCAAGTCCGATCAGCCAGATGGTTATGCACAGGCTGAGGAGGACATGGGCCAGATGCGGTTTGATTGGGATGCTGTGAAGGCACGGATAGCTCTCGACCCTGCTGTTCCTTGGGAGATGGGTCAGGACACCACTATGCCTAGAGGGATCAAGAGAGTGTACTTGAATGATGAGGCTCGGCTATGGCATCAGATCTTGAGCAACTACGTGATGCCGAGTACTCATGAGACTGAGATCCCGGTTGCCATGATTACCCTCCTCTGGTGTGTGCTGGAGGGTAAGGACCTGTACTTGCCTCGTTTTATCCGGCATTATATGGCCAGGGTCCACGTCCGAGGCACCCTCCCCTTCCCTTACCGGGTTACACGGCTAGGCCGTCAGGCTGATGTGCCTTGGGAGGATGCCGATGAGCGACCACCAGCAGCGGACTGCAGGAAGATCATCCCTCACAGCAGGAACTTCCTTGCTTTGGGCTACAGACCACCACCTGTCACTGCTACTGATGAGACAGTCCCTCCGTCTGCTGGACCCTCTTCATCCACAGCTGCCCCAGCTGCCCCTACTGCCACCACTGCACCTCCACCCGCCTCTGAGCCGGTTTATCGCCTCGTGCACCGTCTATTCCACCAGCTTGATCAGATGGAGCGCCGTAACAGGCGCCGGTATGAGAGATTGGAGCACCGTAGCAGGCGACGCTATTCCCATCTGAAGCTGATGATCAGACAGGGCGCCGACATCCCCTCCGAGCCCGACACACCATAAGAGCCATCAGAGGAGGAGGAGGATGAGCACGAGCAGGAGCCTCATCAGCAGGCAGGCACAGAGCACGCTACACCACAGCAGGAGGCCCCACATCAGCTTGAGGCTGCAGATCCGGAGATCCCGATCCAGTCAGTCCCCCCTCTACAGCAACCAGACTCTCAGCCCACCACCACCACAGAGACCCCAGCTACCATCCCTACCAGTGATGACACTCCTTCACACCCGGCTTGATTGAGCATCGGGGACGATGCTTTGTTTTAAGTGTGGGGAGGTCACCATCTCTGGCGTTTATTTTGGTGAACTACTACATACTTTTTCTTTTATTTTGGATATTTTTCTGTATTTTTTTCTTTTTCTTTTATTGTTATTTTTTGAGTACTTATACATTGCTACTTGTGTATTTTACTCTATTTTCTGCATCTTGCATTTTTTGTTCATATTTTAGTTATTTAATTCATTTTAGTTATTTAGTTTAGTTTGCAATTCTAACTTATTAGTGGATCAATTAGTATAGTTTACCCTTTTTACATAAGATAGCTTAATTATAGCTTAGTTTAAATTGACAAATATAAAAAAGAGTAAGCTAGGAACTTGAACATAATAGATTTAGATCCATAAACCCTTGTATATATAGCATTACATGATGTAGTTAAACTGACAACATTTCATCAAGGAGAAACATTAAAACTTCAAAGGCTACCCTAAATTACTTTTTTAAGAGAATAATGAGAATTTTTAACTAAACCTGCATGACATACATAAGTGATAAATGAGTTTTCAGCTAGAGAACACATAGCTTGTGAGTTTTGAGCTTAACTGTATGGTTACATTCAAACCATAATTTTATTCCTGTGTGTTCCAACCTTCTTTCTTATTCTGGTGTTCTTTACTTTGTTTTAGTCTATATGTCCGATTATAGAATATAGGTACATCTCAAAATAATGATTGAGGCCATCACTTGATTTTAGCTCACTTATCCCAAATTAGCCTACCTTTTACATCACCTTTGTTAGCTCCCTTTGAGCTTTTTAAAACCCCCTTATTCTATTTTAGCCAAATTACTAGCCTTAAGCAGAAAAACGAAAGAAAATCCCAAGTGAATCCTTGGTTAGCTTAAGATAGAAAATTATAAATAGAGTAAAATGTGGGAAACTTATTGGGAACATAGTTGATAAAGACAAAAGGTAGAAAAATTAAAAAGAATAAAGCAACTCAAAAATTTGGGAAGCAGGCTCATGAAAATTCAAATTAATTAAAATTACCATGTGTATTCAAAAAAAAAAAAAGAAGTTAGTTTTCAAGCATGTAAATAAGGGGATACAAAAAAAAAAAGAACTCCCCAATGCAAAATAAAAAGCAATGCACATGGGATAAAAACAAGAATTGAAACATGAGCATGTGACATCAAAAGTGAGAAAATAGGAAAAATAGGTAAAGAAGCATTTTTTACTAAGTATGTATGTTAGGTGAAATCTTAGTCTAATTAAGGATTCACTTATTAGCTCACTTAGCCTTATACATATATCCTTACCCTTTGCCTTGACCCCATTACAACCTTAACTAAAGACCTCATGAGTTTTGGTATGACTATGTTCTATAATTGTCGATTGGTTAGACGAAAAACAAGGTTATAGAAAGGAAGAATGAAAAGAAGAATAGAGTGATTAACCCAATAAACACTGAGTGATTAGAGAGAAAACACAAAATCCAGTGAGGGTTCAAAAGCTCATTAACATTTATCTCTGATTGTCTTGCAAGTTTTTTTTTCTCTCATCTCATTTGCAAAAAGTGCCTTATTATTTGAGGGTTAGCTATATATGTATATATATCTCCTTGAGAATGTGAAATAATTTGACTACATGTAGGCTTTATATATGAGTGGATGAATTAGAATTGCATGACTCATTAGGTAGATGCATTTAGCATAAGTTGCATTTCATAACATTCCATCACTTTAACCTTAATTATTTACCTTGGATTTAGCATGAGAACATGCTAGTGTTTAAGTGTGGGGAGGTTGATAAACCCATATTTCATGAGTTCTTTTGTGCTTAATTAGAGTGATTTTTTCAACTCTTTACCTACTTATTCGCATTAATTGCATGGTTTTACCTTCCCTTCCTTATTATGTCATATTGTGAAAAACATGTTTTCTAAGTTTTAAAAATTAATTATTTTAATTACCTTTATTTCCATTCGATGCCGTGATTAGTGTGTTGAGTAGTTTCAGATTTTCTAAGGCAGAATGACTTAAAGGATGGAAAAGGAAACATACAAAAATGGAAGGAGAAAGCAAAACTGAGCTTTGAAGGAAACTGGTATTCACGCGATCGCATGGATGACGCGATCGCGTGCCAAGCACGAATCAGCAGCGATGCGGCCGCATGACTGACGCGACCGCGTAGAAAGGAAAAGCTCCAAATGACGCGACCGCGTGACCCACGCGGACGCGTGACAGAGGCCACGCACCAGAAATTACAGAATACGCCCCCAGCGAATTCTGAAGCCCTTTTTGGCCCAGATCCAAGTACAGACAGCATAGACCAGAGGTTATAAAATGGAGGAATACATCCATTCAAAGGGGAGCTCGCCAATTTTTAGTTTTCATGATTTAGATTTAGTTTAGAGAGAGATTCTCTCTCTCTCTCTTAGGATTTAGGACTTCTTCTTGTTTTGGGAGTAACTCTGGATCCAGGTTTTAATGTTCTTTTATTTTAGTTTTACTTTTATTTATTTATTCCAACATTTGAATTGATTATTATAATTTGATTTACGAATTATTCCATGTTACAGACAGTTATTTGAATTAATGATAATTGAGGTATTTTCAGTTTATGATTGTTCTCTTTGATTTAAGTCACCATTGCTTCCTAAGGATATTTTTATTATTCCAGCTATTTTACTTTTCCCCCTTTTGGTTCTGGTTAGGAATTTAGTAACTCAACAGTTATTAAACTCAACAAAATTGATAATCGTTATCTTGCTAATTGAGTTGAACTTAAACAATCCCAACCTTTTCTTAGGAAATAAATAGGATTCAAAGGTCAATTTAATTAGTCCCCTGACTTTCCTTTGCCCTAGTAAAGGTTGACCAAGTGGAATTTAGATTCAACTTTCATTATTGTTGAGAGAGATAATTAAGTTGGACTTCCGATTTCTCTTACCTTGCCAAAAGTTTGCTTTACAGTATTTATTTATTTCAATTGCCATTTACTTTACTTGTCATTCAAATCACTTGCTTCTCACCTTCTAAACCCCGATTACAACCTTTATAGCCAATAATAAGAACATACTTCCTTGCAGTTCCTTGAGAAGACGACCCGAGGTTTGAATACTCGGTTAACAATTTTTAAGGGGTTTGTTACTTGTGACACCCAAAACGTTTGTACGAAGGGATTTTTGTCGGTTTAGAGACTATATCTACAACGCGACTATTTTTATGACATTCTTTACTGGCAAAAATCCTAACGCCAGGGGCAGTGGCGGAGGAGGGGGACGAGGGTGTTGGCGGCGGTTCCGGGTGGTTGGGGGTGGTGGCCGCGGTGGTGGATGAAGGGATGGGTGGAAGAGAGTAGTGGATGAAGAAAAGAAAGAAGAGAAGGAGAGAGGGTGGGTTTCGGTGGTGGGGTGCGGTTGTCGGCGGTGGTGGTTGCAGAAGAGGGAGGGAGTTGCAGAGAAGAGAAGAAGAAAGGGGGGGGGGTATGGGGGGCGCGACGGGTAGGGTTTCGTGTGGGTAAGGGGGTTAGTATTTTTGAATCCACGCGAACGCGTGGAACACGCGACCGCGTGACTATGGTGAAATGGGTTCGACGCGGTCACGTGATTGACGCAATCGCGTGGGTTGGGTAAAAGATGGGTGACGCGGACGCGTGAGGCACGCGACCGCGTCGCTAAAAATTGTGCTAGACGCACACTTCCAGCGTCGTTTCAGTGCAACTCTCTGTCTCCATTTAGGGGGCCATAATATCCACATAACGCAGACACGTCGCTCACGCTTTCGCGTGGGATGAGTGTTTTGCAAGTGACGCGTTCGCGTCAGGGACGCGAACGCGTGGGCCGTTTTGTGCTAAACGCACACCAGCCGCACGATTCCAGCCCAACTTTCTGGGCGTTGGATCTTTACGCCGATTTCCTTCTCACACCCACGCGTGGTCTGCGCGCTCGCGTGGGATGATGATTTTTTTATGCAATATGCAGTGCTAATGTAGATGCTATGAATACTTCCAGGTTCAATGAAAATAAAATAAAATAAAAACAAACAACACGAAATAAAATTGAAAAAGAAACGATCATACCATGGTGGGTTGTCTCCCACCTAGCACTTTTAGTTAAAGTCCTTAAGTTGGATATTTGATGAGCTTCCTGTTATGGTGGCTTGTGCTTAAATTCATCCAGAAATCTCCACCAATGTTTGGAATGCCAACAGCCTCCGAGGTCCCAAACTAGGCATGTAAAGCTTTTGAGCAGCTTCAAACAGATTCTCAAGCTCCCGGGGTGACGAATGTCAGAATAGATTCCAGGATCCCAAACCTTGCTTTTAAATCCGCCTTTGTCTTGATCTATATTCTTCCATCTGGGCGGTTTAGAAATTGTATTCTCACCAAGATGACCAAACGCCTTCCGAGACCCATTCAATTGAACTTGATACCAATCCTTGCACTTCGAATTGAAGCGTAGAACCTTATTGAATCTTGCACACCAGCTCTGAGTACGAGCCATTTCCCTCTTACTCTTAAAGCCGCAGAGAGCTCTAAGCTGGCCATCTGTTTCAAGCAAACCATATTCAAGTGGAAAAGTAAAGATAAAGGTTAAGGATTGTACCCACTTGAAGCTTGTATTAGGTGGTAATGGCCTTGAGATAGGTGTTTCCAGTGGTTCTGTAAGCTCTACTCCCTTGAATTCTTCTGTGAATTCCTCCACTTTCTTGCAAAATTCTTTAACTGCAACTGCGTCCTGATCAAAGTCTTCTATGTCTTCCTCGTCACTCAAGTCATATGTTGGAGGTTGAGAAAAATCTACCTCGACATCATCTTCGTATTCACTTGGATAAGGTTCTTCAGGCTCAAGTAGTTCAGTTACAGATGCAAGTTCATGACTTGGAGAGCTTGATTCATGATCATCATTGCCTAAGGAATCAATTTCTTGGTCTGTTCCGTCCAATTTTTCTCAAGGTATATGCTTTGGAGGTTGTGCACTATCCTCCTTGGCATCAAATTCGAACTTCTTGGCGGAATCCTTTACAGTTCTCGATTCCCATGGAGGTTCAACATCTCCTAAATCTTTAACCACTTCTTCCTCTACAACTATTATGGCTTCCTCCACTTGTTCCAATACAAAGCCATGCTCTTCATTGTCCACCAAAGTTTCTAGTATCTCCTTCATGCTACGCTCTTCTTTTGATTCTCCACATGCATTCATGGGAGTACTTTGAGTGCTCAGATGTTGGGAAGCTAATTTATTTACTACCTCGGTTAAGGCAGTAGTGAGTTCCAGTACATCCCTTTGCATCTTCGCTTGCCCTTGAAGAAGAACACGAAGTTTGTCATCCATTGGAGATTGGGTGGATATGAGGGTTCATTGGTTGGGGAAAAGGGTTTATAATAGGAATGTGGTGGTTCTTGGGAGTAACTGGATTGGAATTGTGGTAGATAAGGGTCATATGATGGTGAATGGTAAAAAGGAACTTGTGAGTGTGGTGCTTCAAAGCTATGTTGAGAGGGTGGTTCATAAGCACAGGGTGGAACTTGTTGGTAAATACAAGGGGGTCCACCATATCTATTAGCTTGGTATGCATTGTAGAATGGTGGTGTAGAATGGTGGTTGTCTGCGATACTGTGGAGGGTGTTGTTGCCTAAAGGGTTGATCAAGTCCTCGTGGCTCCATCCATCCTTGATTGCTCTGACCTTGATGCATATTCCTGCTATAGCTTTCATTCCCTTCAACAATATTAGAACCAAACTCAAAGCGAAAGGGGTGAGAACTCATGGTAGCTAATAAGAATAAAAAAAAATGAAAACAGAAACAAATAAACAAGCAGAAGAAAAATATTTACAATAACCAATAATAAGGCACACGTTTACAATTCCCCGGCAACGGCGCCATTTTGAAGAACGGAACTCTCGCGTGATCTAGAATTTTTGCAAATAAATTCGCGTTGTAAGTATAGCTTCTAGACCGACAAGAATTCCTTTCTTACAAACGTTTTGGTTGTCACAAGTAACAAACCCAAATAAAATTGATAACCGAGTATTTAAACCTCAGGTCGTCTTCTCAAGAAATTGCAGGGAGGTATGACTTATTATTAGCTATGGAAAAGGTAGAATTTTGGGTTTTAAAAGGTTTGAACAAGGAAAATAAATTGCAGGATTTAATAAATTAATAACTAATAAAACTCTTGGCAAGGTACGAAAATTTGGGAGTCCTATCCTAGTTATCCTTATCGATGGTGATGAGAATTGAGTTTTAATCCCACTTAGTTAACCTTTACTAAAGCAAGGAAAAGTCAAGTGGACTAATTAGTTAGATCCTCAAGTCCTAGCCAACTCCTAAGGAAAGACTAGAGTTAGTGGAATTTAATTCAATTAGCAAAAATAACAATTATCAATCACGATGAGTTTGATAACTCAAGAGTTACCAATTAATCAACCCAAGCCAAAAGGGAAAAATCTAAATTATTTATATAAATAAAGGAAAGCAATCATAATTCTGAAATACCTCAAATTATATTAAGTAGAGAAAATCCTAACATGAATGGTTCGTAAGCCAATTTGGCAACATAAGTAATCAACAAATAAAAGTATTAAAGTATCTGAAAGTAAAAGAGAAATCCTAAATCCTTTAAGAGGAATCCTAATCCTAAAACCTAAATCCTTTAAGAGGAACATTGAACCTGAGAGGAAGTTGAAATCCTAAATCCTTTAAGAGGAATCCTAATCCTAAAACCTAAGAGAGAGGAGAGAAACTCTCTCTCTAAAAACTACATCTAAACTATTAAAAGTGAATAATGGAAGACCCTCATTTTAATGGATGCATTCCCCCACTTTATAACCTCTAATCTGTGTTTTCTGGACTTGGATCTGGGCCAAAAGGGTTTCAGAAATCGCTGGGGGTATTTTCTGTAGTTTCTGCATGTGGCGTCTGTCACGCGTTTGCGTGGGTCACGCGGTCGCGTCATCTGGGAGTTTTCCTTGTCACGCGTTCGCTTCGGTCACGCGTACGCGTCATTTGCATTTTGCTCAAGGCACGCGTCCGCGTCAGTCACGCGTTCGCGTCGTTGCCTTTTTCTTCAAAACTCCCTTTTTGTGCTTTCCTTCTATTTTTGTATGTTTCCTTTTTGTCCTCTAAGCCATTCCTGCCTTAGGAGATCTGAAAATACTTAACGCACAAATCACGGCATCGAATGGTAATAAAGGGTAATTAAAATTAATGTTTTTAAAGCATAGGAAACATGTTTTTCACATACATCACATAATAAGGAAGGGAAAGTAAAACAATGCAATTTACATGAATAAGTGGGTGAAGGATTGAATAAATCACTTAAATTGAGCACAAAATACATCATAAAATATGGGTTTATCACCGACTCAACACTTATTAATTTTCTAAGGCCCATACATATTGTGAAAAACTCACATATGCGATCTTTACTTATACAAGGTGATTATATAGATCCAAAACTTTAATTAAAAACTGGTTTTCAAGTAATCTGATCAAAATTAAATTTTATAATAATTTTCAAAATTCTACCATTATTTTAAAGAAATATAGAAAACAGCAAAAAGCAGTGATTTTAATAAATTCATGAAAAATTCAATTCTGACCAATTGTTCTTCAAAATTTGTGACCTCAAAGTAGACTCACTAGTTTTCAAATAAATCAAATTTTAGATTAATATCGTGTCACATGAAAAAGATATACAACTGGGAACACAACCTTATTTTGGAGAACACTATTTTCAAAAGTCAGTGAGCTAGTCACCTTCCCGTCTGCATATTATTTTGTCAAATATGGCATTGGTCTGAAATTCAAACTGAGTGTTATAGACATACAAAGATTTAAATTACTGTTATTTTCAACTTAATCACTTATCAGAATCAAAAGTTAAGTAGGTTGTAAATTGATGCTTCTGCAGCAAAAGAATAGACTTTTTTGTAGAAACCAACATTTTTCAAAAATTCATTCCTCTCAATCTACTTGTCAATAAGTTCTGAAAGTTTTATGGGACATTCAAGATACATCAAGGTTTCAAAAACACATAATTTTATCTAAAACGGTGGTCTAGATTGCTTCCAGAGTTCATTCCAAGTTGCTGCCAAACGTACAGAAATTCTGTATCAAGTAATTTAACAATCTCATATACCAAATTTTACATCTAATCTTATAACTCTTATAAAACCATAATTATATATTCCTTTTGATAAAACAAAGTCGTTAGAATGTTTAGCACAACCCCAAGAACTCAAAATCATCAATTCACATTTTTACAAGTACGTATACATAATTGAACATTCACTTTTTTTTGCATCATATCAAAACAGAATTAAAATACACTTCTCATTAATCAAGGATATAATGAACCATCAATCATCATAAGCAAACACAGCATCAAACATAACATTCTATCTATCATATCCTTACTTTTCTTTGGGAATCACAAACCAAATTCTGCCCCTCTACTTATCTTGAATCAAAAACGCTAACAATCACAAATTCATGGCTTTGTTACTTCATCAAGAACAAATGGCCAAAACAAAATGCAACAAGAGAAGAATTCTTACTATTGTAAGTGTTTGTTCTTGAATGGTTTGGTCACTAAACAAAGAAAATGGAGCACAATAAAGATTAAACTTTTGAACTGGAGAAAGAATAGAGGAATAGGAATCACTAGTGCTTACCCAGTGGAAGAACGTTGAAGAGATTGAATAGTTGGGGGTCTCTAACTTCGGTTATCCTCCATCAATGGCCAGCCTTCTCCTTTCCTATGAGCGCCGAAGATGATGATGATGATTCAGCTTTTTGTTCTTCCTTCTACTTCCGTCGCTGGCCCTCTTTCCCTTTTTTTTTTGTTTGGTGTGTGTTTGGGATGAATAAAAAGGTGAGGTTACTTACCTATATATACAAAAGAGAAGAAGGGGATTGAGCTATTGATGGAAGGCTTCGAAGCTTCCTTTCTTCATCAACACACAAGCACTGCATTAATGAAAAGAGGTGGAACCATGGTTTATTGCGGCGCTGAAAGGGAGAAGAATGAAAGGGGATTTTAATCAAAGTTCCTTTTCTATGGTTTGGTTTAAAAAAGAAGTATGGTTTGGTTGAATCAAGGAAAAAGAAAAATCAAATGAAAAAAGGAGAACTTACTGTAACAGCATATTTCACCAAGTTGAAATCAATATGGGAGCAACTTAATGGCTTCAGGCTAGTTCCTAATTGTGTCATGTGTTCCGAGACGTGCGAATGTCGCATGGCCGAAATGAGAGAATATAGAGATGAGAATTACACTGTGCGACTCTTACAAGGACTGAATGAACAATACTCGAATGTAAGATCAAACATCATGCTGATAAATCCTCTGCCAGATGTGAACACTACATTCTCGTTGCTAACACAACAAGAAAGGCAATTCGGCATTATGGATCCTAATGACTACAAAGCTCTGCTTCAAAGTGCACAAATCAACTATGTGGATGGTGCTGGAAGTGGTAGAGGAAGAGAAGGAAATTGAGGTGGAAGAACAAATACCAGAGGTAGAGGCAGAGGATCCAGAATGCAGTGTACCTATTGTGGCAGAATGGGGGCACATTATGGATACTTGCTACGAGAAACACGGCTTGCTTCCGCACCTAAAATAGAAGCAACAAACAAACATAAATTTCGGCTGAAGAGAAAAGTGGTGAAATTAGTGGCAGCAACCACTCTGTTAGTCAACTAGAAGAGAATGAAACCACAAGTGTTGAATTAACTGCGAGTCAAAGGCAAGCTTTGATGACACTTCTCAAAGGACAAGGAGCTCATCAGATTTCTCACAATGCACAGCAGGATCAGAACCCATCCATACTCATTTCATGTAAAATCTATTTATTACAATTCAATTTAATGATTTGGTTACTGGTTAGACCAAAATCTCCTCTTTCGGTCATTGACACTGGAGTTACAGATCATGTCTCTTTTGATCTGACTGATTTCTTTACCTATTAGAAAGTAAAACCTTTGATTGTTAAATTGTCTAATGGCAGCTGATGAGCAGACATTTTATACCCTTTTTCACAGTATTTTTAGTGCGTTTTTAGTTATATTTTATTTAGTTTTATTATGTTTTAGTGTAAAATTCACCTTTTGGATGCTACTTTGCGTTTTTGTATTTTTTCAATGATTTTAGGTGATTTTTGGATGAAATTGGCAAATTTTGGCAAAGGCTGATTCAGAGGCAAAGAAAGGATAACAGATGCTGTCAAATCCTGACCTCTGTGCATTCCAATGAGCATATCTTTAACTACAGAAGTCCAATTGACGCACTCTCAACGGCGTTGAAAAGCTAACTTCCAGGGCTTTTCAGAAATATATAATAGTCTATACTTTTCTTTCAGAATCACTGCCCAAAGTGGGTGCTCTGGAGTTTAATGCCCAAGAAGGACCAACCCTCCATGTTGAACGCCCAAATTGGCATTCAACGCCAGCCAGGGAGCAGGAACCAAAGTTGAACGCCCAGAACTTAAGTTAAACGCCAGGAATCAGCCCAAACACTCACCAAGTGGGCTCCAAAGTGGATTGTAGCACTTCTTAGATTATTTTATTTTCCTTTTGTAATTTTTTAATTAAAAAACAATATCTTTTAGGTTTAGTCTTAGAGTTTTTATTATAAATAAGGGACTTCCTTCCTCCTGAGGATCATGCCTCCCATGAGGGAAGAAGCACAAACACATTAATTACATCTTCTTAATCTGTTTTCTTTGTAAAGCATGAGAAACTAAACCTCCTGAGTTAAGGATAGGAGCTCTGCTCATTCCTATGGATTAATATCATTACTTTTCTACTTTAATATATGTTTGATTTCATTCTATGATGTATTGTCATTCTTCATCTTTATGAATTTGGGGTGGAATGAGAGTATGACCCCTTATTCTACATGAGCTCTTGCGAATCCTTAACCGGAAAGTCAGAGCTGCAGCTTGAGAATGCATCACAGGTTCCAACAAGTTATCTGGGCTAATTGGGATACGTGACATATAATCTCATTAGACATGGGTAATTGGGGTCTCTGTGACGTTAAGGCTAAAATACTGAGCATCATTCTCCGATCCGAAATATTCGACCTTGTCTGTGGCGTTTTGAATAGGATCACCAGAGATTGGATTGCATGAGCTTCACCCTCGTCCGGATTGCCTGACCAGTTTTAGCGTTTGGTTTGGATCAGAGAAGATTAATAACCACTACCCCTGGCTTAATCACTGACAGCCTTTCCATTGAATGAATCACTCATTGTTAAAGTAGCCAGTAAGAAGTATCAATCCGGAAGAACAAGCATCTCTGAGGCCTTAACTGATCTCTTACTATTGTTTCTACGTCAATTCTTAATTGCTTTCGTTATTGTTTTGTTTATGCACCTACAACAATAACAATCAACTTTCTATTCACCTGACTAAGATCTGCAGGATAACCACACCTTGCTCAATCCGACAATCCTCGTGGGATCGACCCTCACTCACCTGAGGTATTACTTGGATGACCCGGTGCACTTACCGGTTCAGTTTTGCGAGTTTCATTTTCGCCCACCAAGTTTTTGGTGCCGTATTGTTCGAGATTGACAAACTACCGGTTGTCTTGCTCCTTAGATTAGGTACTTTTTACTGTTTTTCATTTGTTTGTGTTTCTTGTTAAAAGTTTTTAAATTTTATTTGTGTCTTTTCGAAAGCCTCTTTTTCTAAAACTTAAATTCAGTCATTTTTTTTCTTTTGTTTGAGTCCGGTGTCAATTTTTTAGTTTAGTGTCTCTTTGGTTTTTGTTGTTTTTTCTTCTTGACTTCCGAAAATTATTCTTGGTTTCTTTTCTCTTATTCGAAATTTTCCTTGTGTTTTCTATTGTTTGATTTAAAAATTTTTAAGTTTGGTGTCTCATAGTGTTTTTCTCTCTCCACTTTTTCGAAATTAGTGCTAGTTTGATTTCAAAATTTTTAAGATTGGTGTCTTTTGGTATTTTTCTTTTAAAAATTTAATTTTGTTTATCTTTCTCTTTTTAATTTTCAAATTTTCTTGTTGTCTTATTTTGATTTAATTTTAAATTTTAAGTTTGGTTGTTCTTTTTCTTTCTTTTTGAATTCAAAACTTTTTTAAAACCTTTTCTTTTTAAATTTTAAAATTGTTGATTAATTCTTGCATCTTTATATTAATTTTAAATTTAAATTTTAAAGTTTGGTGTTTCTTGTTAGTGATTTTTAATTTTCAAATCATATCTTATCTTTCTTGATTCTTGATCTTTATCTTGTTTATCTTTTGATTTCAATTCTCACTTTATTTATCTTATTTTTAATTTCAAAATTTTGAGTTTGATATTTTCTCTTTATTTCCTTTCTAAAATTTTAAAGTTTGGTGTGCCATTAATAATCTTTTTATTTAAATTTAATTTCCTTGCTTATCTTTTCTCATTTGATCTTTATCTTATCTTTTTCTTTGATTTCAAAATTTTGTTATCTTATCTTTCTTTTAAATTCAAATTTTAAAAGTTTAGTACTTTGTTAGTATTTCTCTTTTTCAATTTTGAATTTCAAAATTTCTCTTTGACTTTCTCTTTTCAATTTTCAAAACTATCCAAAATCAAATCTCCAATCTTTAAATTTTCAAATTATATCTTATCTTGTTTCCTTCTCTTGACTTTTTCTTTCTAATTTTAAAATTTAAAATCTTTATTTGACCTTTTCCATTTTAATTTTCAAAAAATAATTTAAAAACCAATTCTTCTATCTTTGTTTTCAAATCTTTTTAATTAATGGTTCTTTTATCTTGTTTTAATTTTTAAGTTTGGTGTTTCTTTATTCTTTCTTTTAAATTTGAATTTCAAAATCTTTATTTGAATTTTTCCTTCTAATTTTCTTGATTTTCAAAATTTGTTATTTTATCTTATTTTTAATTAAATTCAAATTTTAAAGTTCGGTACTCCTTTAGTGTTTTCTCTTTCTTTTCTTGAATTTTGAAAATTCTTAAACCTCTTTCTTTCCAATTTTTTTTTTTAATTTTTCGAAACTTCTAAGCTAATTTTTTATATTTTTCTTATCTTATTTGTTTCGAATTAGTTTTGTATTTTTTTTATTTTATTATTTTCGAAATTAAAAAAATAACAATAAAAAAACTAAAAAATAAAAATAAAAATAAAAGTAAAAGTAAATTTTTTTTTTGATATCTCACCGGGAGTTCTCTAGACTTTGACATAGAGACTCTCACTTTTCCTTGTCTCTTGTCAGGTTTAGGAATACCAAAACCACTATGGATCTGAAGGGGAATACACAAATCAGGAGAACTCTGGGCTCTTACACAGTTCCCACTCCTGACTTCTATGGAAGGAATATTGGTGTACCTCCTATTGAAATAGATGAATTTAAGATCAGCATAGACCTGATCATCCTAATGCAGCATAATTGCCAGTTTCATGGACACCCACAAGAAGACCCCAATAAATTCATCTCTGACTTCCTGCAGTTCTATGACACTGCAAAGACCAATGGAATAGACTCTGAAGTCTCCAGGCTAGTACTCTTCCCATTTGCTATGAAGGGTCAAGCACATAATTGGTGGCATGCTGAACCCAGAGGAAGTTTGAATACTTGGGATAAGCTTGTTAACAAATTTCTGAACAAGTTCTCTCCCTCAGGGAGATTGATTAAGTTAATGACAAACGTTTAGACTTTTAGACAGGAAGAGAGCAAGTCCCTCTTTGATGCTTGGGAGAGATACAAGCAAATGATCAGGAAATGCCCCCCGATATATTCTCAGATTGGGCCAAGATAGAGATCTTCTATGAAAGTCTCTGTGAGATGGCCAAGAGGTTACTGGATCAGTCTGCAGGTGGTTCTCTGCACATGGAAAAGACGTCTGAGGAGGCGCAAGAGCTCATTGAGAGAGTTGGAATTTACTAGTACATACACTCATTTGAGGAGACTCTAGTCTGGATAGAAGCTCAAGAAGTGGAGACTATAGCTACAATGATTGCTGAGAACGAACTTATGTTGGATCAAATATATATTCAAACCCAACAATCGAGTAGCATGCAAAGTCAAGTTGCTGAGGTTAATAGTGCTCCTCCAGATACTCCTTGTGATATGAGTGGTAACTTCTCTCAAGGTGACACTCACAACTATGGCCAGTGGACATCTGAGCAGGGTAATTACATGGGAAAGTCCTCTAGAAATTTCTACAATGCCCCTTATTCTCAAACTTTTAATCAAGGGTGGAGAAATCACTCAAGCACAGTTGAATTTGAACGCCCAAGAGGGGACAAAGCTGAAGTTGAACGCCCTAAAGGGGGTAGTATGGAAATTAAACTCTTGAAAGGGAATGGACTGGACGTTGAACGCCCAGAGAGGGGGACAATAGATATAAATTCAAAAGACGTTCCCCCAGGCACCCTGACAACCCCTTTCTAATCACTCTGGACACTCATCCTGCATTACCCAAGGCCCCAGAGTACAGAGCCAAACTGCCATACCCTCAGAAACTTCAGAGACCTCTTGACACTCTTTCCAGTTACACAGAGGTGAATCCAGGAGAAGAGTGTAAGACCCTCATCATGACCAAGGAGGCTGAGCCTAAGGTGGTACACTCTGTTGAGAAACTACATGAAAAAAAGGCTCAAGAAGAGGCTGGAAGCACACTGTTACATGCCTCTCTTGTGGGAAGAGTGCTTGAAGTACCACACCCTCAGAAACCCCAAAAGGAGACCAAGGACGAGGACCACTCACAATCCTTGGAAGGCTCCAAAAAGTTTCAAATTAATATTCTTTTTGCTGAGGTTCTGGAGCAAAAACCTCTCTCTGCTACACTCATGAAGAGCTTACCCACTGAAAAGGAAGTATAGAATGACATAGAGGGTGAGTTCCTTAAAACACCAATTCAAGAAGTTCTTGATGACTGGTGCACGAAATTGTAAATCACACTTTTCACAACTCGTACCACTAACCAGTAAGTGCACTGGGTCGTCCAAGTAATACCTTACGTGAGTAAGGGTCGATCCCACGGAGATTATCGGCTTGAAGCAAGCTATGGTTATTTTGTAACTCTTAGTCAGGAAATTAGTAATAAAAATGATTGGGTTTATGAAGAGTAAATAACATAAAAGAAACCATACTTGTTATATAGTAATGGAGAACAGGTTGAGGTTTTAGAGATGCTCTGTCTTCTGAATCTCTGCTTTCCTACTGTCTTCTTCTTCACGCACGCAAGGCTCCTTCCATGGCAAGATGTATGTTGGTGGATCACCGTTGTCAATGGCTACCATCCGTCCTTTCAGTAAAAATGGTCCAAATGCGCTGTCACCACACGGCTAATCATCTGTTGGTTCTCACTCATGTTGGAATAGGATCCATTGATCCTTTTGCGTCTGTCACTACGCCCAGTACTCGTGAGTTTGAAGCTCATCACAGTCATCCCATCCCAGATCCTACTCGTAATACCACAGACAAGGTTTAGACTTTTCGGATCTCAAGAATGACCGCCAATAATTCTAGCCTATACCACGAAGGTTCTAATCTTAGATTAGAAACCCAAGAGATATACACTCAAGCTATTGCAGATAGAACGGAGGTGGTTGCCAGGCACGCATTCATAGGTGAGAATGATGATGAGTGTCACGGATCATCACATTCATCAGGTTGAAGTGCGAGTGAATATCTTAGAATAGAAACAAGCGTGATTGAATGGAAAACAGTAGTAATTGCATTAATTCATCGAGACACAGCAGAGCTCCTCACCCCCAACCATGGAGTTTAGAGACTCATGCCGTAGAGAATACAAGTTCTGATGTAAAATGTCATGAGGTACCAAATGAATCACTAAAAGTAGTTTTTATAATAAACTAGTGATCTAGGGTTACAGAAAATGAGTAAGCTAAAATAGTTAGTGTAAAAATCCACTTCCGGGGCCCACTTGGTGTGTGCTTGGGCTGAGCATTGAAGCTTTCACATGTAGAGACTTTTCTTGGAGTTAAACGCCAGCTTTTGTACCAGTTTGGGAGTTTAACTCCAGCTTTTATGCCAGTTCTGGCGTTTAACGCCAGAATAGGGTTGAAAGTTGGCGTTTAAACACCAGTTTTCGTCATCAAAACTCGAGCAAAGTATGGGCTATTATATATTGCTGGAAAGCCCAGGATGTCTACTTTCCAACGCAATTGAGAGCGCGCCAATTAGGCTTCTGTAACTCGAGAAAATCTATTTCGAGTGCAGGAGGGTCAGAATCCAACAGCATCTGTAGTCCTTTTCAGCCTCTGAATCAGATTTTTGCTCAGGTCCCTTAATTTCAGCCAGAAAATACCTGAAATCACAGAAAAACACACAAACTCATAGTGAAGTCCAGGAATGTGATTTTTGAATAAAAACTAATAAAAATATAATAAAAACTAACTAAAATATACTAAAAATATACTAAAAACAATGCCAAAAAGCATATAAATTATCCGCTCATCACAATACCAAACTTAAATTGTTGCTTGTCCCCAAGCAACTAAGAACAAAATAGGATAAAAAGAAGAGAATATACTATAAATCCCATAATATCAATGAAGCTTAGTTCAGATTAGATGAGCGGGGCTTGTAGCTTTTTGCTTCTGAACAGTCTTGGCATCTCACTTTTTCCTTTGAAGTTCAGAATGATTGACATCTATAGGAATTCAGAATTAAGATAGTGCTATTGATTCTCCTAGTTTAGTATGTTGATTCTTGAACACAGCTACTTTATGAGTCTTGGCCGTGGCCCTAAGCACTTTGTTTTCCAGTATTACCACCGGATACATAAATGCCACAGACACATAACCGGGTGAACCTTTTTAGATTGTGACTTAGCCTTGCTAAAGTCCCCAATTAAAGGTGTCCAGAGTTCTTAAGCACACTCTTTTTGCTTTGGCTCATGACTTTAACCACTCAGTCTCAAGCTTTTCACTTGGACCTTTATGCCACAAGCACATGATTAGGGACATCTTGATTTAGCCGCTTAGGCCAGGATTTTATTCCCCTGAGCCCCTTCTATCCATTAATGCTCAAAGCCTTGGATCCTTTTTACCCTTGCCTTTTGGTTTAAAGGGCTATTGGCTTTTTCTGCTTGCTTTTTTTTTTATTTTCGCCACTTTTCTCTTTTTTTTTTCCGCAAGCTTTGTTATTCACTGCTTTTTCTTGCTTCAAGAATTAATTTTTATGATTTTTCATATCATCAATAACATTTCTCTTTTTCCATCATTCTTTCAAGACCCAACAAATTTAACATTCACAACTTCACTATAAAAAATATGCACTGTTCAAGCATTCATTCAGAAGACAAGAAATATTGCCACCACATCAAAATAATTAAACTAATTTCAAGATAAAATATGAAATTCATGTACTTCTTGTTCTTTTGTAATGAGGCACATTTTTCATTTAAGAGAGGTGAAGGATTTATGGGACATTCATAACTTCAAGGCATAGACTTTAATTTTTATTAATCATAAGGAAATTAGACATAAAATAAACATAAAGGCAGACCCATAATAATAATAAAAACGAGGAAATTAAAAATATAAAAATAAGTGACTCTTAAAATAGAACTCTAGTAATAAAAGTTATCACAGAGTTGGGACTCAACAACCTTTGTTTTGGGGAGTGGATGCTCCTTCAGTTTGTGGGGTATCTGGTCCCTCAAGGGAAAGCTTCTGGCGCTTCAGCTCCTGTAGCTCGCGCCCTTGCTTTTCCTGTTCCTTAAGCTGCTTGCAGAGCATTCTATTTTGATTTTGTTGTTCTTCCTTAAGTTGCTCCATAGCTTCTTGCAGCTTTGTGACAGATGCTTCTAGGTGGGTCCAGTAGTCAATTTGAGGGATTTCTGGGAGGAACTCCTGCGCCCTCCTTTTGATGGGGTTATCTTGCACTCTTTGTCCTTCCATTGACTTCTTGGTGATTAGGTGTTCGATTGGGATGAATTCATCTACTCCCATCTTCACTCCAGCATCTTTACACAGCAGAGAGATTAAGCTTGGGTAAGCCAATTTGGCTTCAGTGGAGTTCTTATTTGCAATTGTGTAAATTTCACAAGAAATCAGATGATGAATCTCCACTTCGTTTCCCAGCATAATGCAATGAATCATCATTGCCCTTTTTACAGTGACCTCAGAGCGATTGCTAGTGGGCAGTATAGAACGCGCAATGAAGTCCAACCAACCTCTAGCGATTGGTTTGAGATCTCCTCTCTTGAGTTGGTTTGGGACACCTTTTGTGTTGGTTATCCATTTAGTTCCAAGGAGGCATATGTCCTCTAGAACTTGGTCCAACTCCTTATCTACTCTCACCATTCTCCTATTAAAGGATTCTGGATCATCTTGTAGTTGAGGCAATTTGAAGACCTCTCTTATTTTGTCCAGGTGGAAGTAAATAATCTTCCCTCTGACCATAGTTCGAAAGGTATGAAAGGCAGTTCCAGTTATTCTCTGCTTATCTGTCAGCCACAGATTTGAATAGAATTCCTGAACCATATTTTTTCCCACCTTTGTCTCAGGATTACCTAGAATTTCCCAGCCTCTGTTTCGAATCTGTTCTTGGATCTTCGGGTATTCGTCTTCTTTCAGATTAAATTTAACTTTTGGGATCACTGACCTCAGACCCATTATTTTGTGGTAATGGTCTGCATGTTCTTTGGTTAAGAACCTCTCTTGATTCCAAAGACTCTTTGGAGTATTCTCTTTCTTGCCTCTTGAATTGGTTTGTTTTCCCTTAGGAGCCATGATCTTAATGAGTCTTAGCTCGGTGATCATGGAAAAACACACCAAACTTAGAGGTTTGCTTGCCCTCAAGCAAAAGAAAGGAAAGGAGAGAGATAGGAGGAAAGTCAAATTCGAATGGTGGAGAGATGGGGATGGCCGAATGTGTATTTATAAGTGGAGGAGAGGGATTTCAAAAATTTGAAAAAGATATGATATAAAGATATGATTGGTAAAAAAAATAGAATCATGATATGAAAAAGATGAGATTTTTAAAATGGAAAAGATATAAAGGAGTTAAATCTGAAAACTTATTGATGCATCTAAGAATTAAAAGATGATATGATGAGTTTGAAAAGATTTGGAAAGAAATTGAGAAGATAATTGAGTTTTTGAAGAAGATTTGGAAAGGATTTAAAAGAAAATTGAAAAGGAATTTAGAAAATTATTGAATTTTTGAAAATTGAAGGTGAATGATGAAAATTTGTAACATGTTTATGCAGAAAATTATGAATCAAAACATGAAAGTTTGAAAAATTTTAAAGTGGAAAACAAAATCTTCTCCCCCTGCCTTTCTGGCGTTAAATACCCAGAATGGTATCCATTCTGGCATTTAACGCCCAGCCAGGTACCCTGGCTGGCGTTAAACGCCAGAAATCTTTTGTCACTGGGCATTTTTTTGAACGCCCAGGATGCTGCAATTCTGGCATTAAACGCCCAGAATGGTACCCATTCTGGCGTTTAACGCCCAAAATGGTATCTTTACTGGCGTTAAACGCCTAGAATGGTATCCATTCTGGCATTTAACGCCCAAAATACCCCTTACTAGTGTTTTCTTGCCAGTGAGCTCATTTTCTCTGCTTTTTGCGCTGAATCCTTCTGTAACTCTGTGAATTCCTACAATTGATAATTAACTTTGAAGATAATTTATATCAAACTCCTATAAATATTATTTAAATAACAATTAAACTTGCTAATGGTTGGGTTGCCTCCCAGCAAGCGCTTCTTTATTGTCTTTAGCTGGACCTTTACTGAGCTTTAGTCCAGTCTCAGTTTTGAGCATTCTTGCTCAAAATTGCTTTCAAGATACTGTTTGACTCTCTGTCCATTAACAATAAACTTTTTGTCAGAGTCAATATCCTGAAGCTCAACATATCCATATGGTGACACACTTGTAATCACATATAGTCCCCTCCACCGGGATTTTAATTTCCCGGGGAATAATCTGAGCCTAGAGTTAAACAGCAGGACCTTCTGTCCTGGCTCAAAGACTCCGGAATTGTAAATCACACTTTTCACAACTCGTACCACTAACCAGCAAATGCACTGGGTCGTCCAAGTAATACCTTACGTGAGTAAGGGTCGATCCCACGGAGATTGTCGGCTTGAAGCAAGCTATGGTTATTTTGTAACTCTTAGTCAGGAAATTAGTAAAAAAAATGATTGGGTTTATGAAGAGTAAATAACATAAAATAAATAATACTTGTTATGCAGTAATGGAGAACAGGTTGAGGTTTTGGAGATGCTCTGTCTTCTGAATCTCTGCTTTCCTACTGTCTTCTTCTTCACGCACGCAAGGCTCCTTCCATGGCAAGCTGTATGTTGGTGGATCACCATTGTCAATGGCTACCATCCGTCCTCTCAATGAAAATGGCCCAAATGCGCTGTCACTGCACGACTAATCATCTGTTGGTTCTCACTCATGTTGGAATAGGATCCATTGATCCTTTTACGTCTGTCACTACGCCCAGCACTCGCGAGTTTGAAGCTCGTCACAGTCATCCCATCCTAGATCCTACTCAGAATACCACAGACAAGGTTTAGACTTTTCGGATCTCAAGAATGACCGCCAATAATTCTAGCCTAAACCACGAAGGTTCTAATCTTATATTAGAAACCCAAGAGATATGCACTCAAGCTATTGCAGATAGAACGAAGGTGGTTGTCAGGCACACGTTCATAGGTGAGCATGATGATGAGTGTCACGGATCATCACATTCATCAGGTTGAAGTGCGAGTGAATATCTTAGAATAGAAACAAGCGTGATTGAATGGAAAACAGTAGTAATTGCATTAATTCATCGAGACACAGCAGAGCTCCTCACCCCCAACCATGGAGTTTAGAGACTCATGCCGTAGAGAATACAAGTTCTGATGTAAAATGTCATGAGGTACAAATGAATCATTAAAAGTAGTTTTTATAATAAACTTGTGACCTAGGGTTACAAAAAATGAGTAAGCTAAGATAGTTAGTATAAAAATTCACTTATGGGGCCCACTTGGTGTGTGCTTGGGCTGAGCATTGAAGCTTTCACATGTAGAGACTTTTCTTGGAGTTAAACTCCAGCTTTTGTGCCAGTTTGGGCGTTTAACTCCAGCTTTTATGCCAGTTCTGGCGTTTAACGCCAGTTTACGTCATCAAAACTCGGGCAAAGTATGGACTATTATATATTGCTGGAAATCCCAGGATGTCTACTTTCCAACGCAATTGAGAGCCCGCTAATTGAGCTTCTGTAACTCGAGGAAATCCATTTCGAGTGCAGGAGAGTCAGAATCCAACAGCATTTGCAGTCCTTTTTCAGCCTCTGAATAAGATTTTTGCCCAGGTCTCTTAATTTCAGCAAGAAAATACCTGAAATCATAGAAAAACACACAAAATCATAGTGAAGTCCAGGAATGTGATTTTTGAATAAAAACTAATAAAAACATAATAAAAACTAACTAAAATATACTAAAAATATACTAAAAATAATGCCAAAAAGCGTATAAATTATCCGCTCATCAATGACGGGTACACTCCACCAATCACACAAGAAATAAGTCCTGAATTCAAGGTGGTAAAGATAATCAAGGAAAGCACTGAAAAGAGGATTGTGACCGAGGAACAAAAGGTGATATCCATGAAAAAGAGACGGTCATCCAGAAGCAATCTGACCCTTACCCTAACAAGCAAGGAGGATCACTCTGATAACTATACCAGAAAGCTTGTTAGGAGGAATTTACATCTGAGGGCACTAATCTTCTCCTTTTCTCCTATGGAGTCATTTCTTTTAACCAGCTGGAAGAAGAGGAAGAAAAGTCAACAATCAAGTGTCAAGCTAATAACATTAAAGAAGTCCTTGTTGGGAGGCAACGCGACCATAAGTATCCCATAGTATTTTCTTCTTTTCTATTTTGTTTTTTTTTTGTTACTTTAGTTTGATTTCATATTATTTTATTTTCTATTGTTTTTCATAGTTTTCATCTTTTTCTAACGTTTGTGATCATGTGTAGCACTTAGAGTAGAAATAGGAAAGCGTAGGAGAGAAACAGAACACCCTGGAGGGAACCCCTTACTGGCGTTCAACGCCAGAAGGGAGAAGAGAGTTTGGGCATTCAACGCCCATAAGGGAAGCAGTTCTGGTGTTCAACGCCAAGAGGGGACCAAGTTTTCTTTGCTTGGGGACAAGAAAACTTTTTAAGTTTGGTGTTGCAGAGCGAGCTCTAGGTGTATAGTATCATCAATAGCACCAAAGAGAGGTGAATCATCTTCATAGAAGAGCACAGCCTGAGCAACCATCAGCACTAAGGTGGTTGGGTTTCATTCCCCCTTCCTTTCTGTTTTTTAGTATTCTATTCTATTTTCTATTTTCTATTCTATATCTTGCATGATGGTGCACAAAACTGACTCTGCACATTTCACACAGATAGACCGGCAAGTATACCGGGTCATCCAAGTAATACCTCAGATGAGTGAGGGTCTATCCCACGGAGATTGTTGGTTTGAGCAAGCAGTGGATACCTTGCAGATCTTAGTCAGGCAGATAGAAAAGATAGTTGTCACGAGAAAACGCATAAAACAGATAAATAAATAAAACGTTACTAGATAGGTGTGAAACCAATGGTGTGAGAACGATTGAGGCTTTGGAGATGCTTCTTCCTTCTGGATCAACTTTTCTCACCATCTACTCCAACTTCTGATTGATTCATTCCATGGCAGGCTGTATATGATTAACGCCGGGTCAGCGGTCATCCAATCTGAACGGGGTGAAGCTCTAGCAGTCCGTTCCTGATGAGCATATATTTTATACGCTTTTTGTCTTAGTTTTCATATAGTTTTTAATAGGTTTTATTTAGTTTTTATTAAGTTTTTACAGATTTTAGTGCTAAATTCACAATTTTGGATTTCACTTTGAGTTTGTGTATTTTTGTACCAATTCAGGTATTTTCGGTAGAATTTGAGGAGATGGAGCAGAAGTCTGATTTAGAGACAGAGAAAGCACTGCAGATGCTGTCCAAATCTGACCTCCTTGCACTCGAAAGAGATTTTCTGGAGCTACAGAAGTCCAAATAGAGCGTTCTCAATTTCTATGGAAATCTGACTTCCAGAGCTTTCCAGCAATGTTTAATAGTCCATATGTTGTTTTGGATTAGAAGGCCCAAAACTGGCGTCCAACACCAGCTTCCTGCCCTCTTTTGGCGTCTAGCGCCCAAGGAAGCAGAGCCCCATATCCGAACGCCCAGAGATGACTCCCTAGCTGGCGTCCCACATCCAGAAGACCTCATAGCACGTGGATCTCATCAAGCTCAGCCCAAACACTTACCAAGTGGGTCTTAGAAGTAGATTTTAACACTAAAAAGACTGTTGTACCCTTACTAATCATTAGCTTAGTATTTCAGGGATTTTATTCATGTAATTCAGACATCATCAGCCATATTTTTCATTTTCACCATTGCATTTTACCTCAGTATGAGTTTCTAAACCTCCTAGGTTGAGGAGAGGAGCCCTGCTGAGTCCTATGAATTAATAAAAGTACTATTTCTTCTTTTTCAATCTGTGTTTGATCTATCTCTAAGATGTATATCCGATCTTCATCGTGATGAACATAATGATCTGACAAATTAGATCTGTTCATCACACTAATACGAACGTGCCTGACAAACACCTGCGTCTACTTGGGTTCATGTGAGTACCTGGAAGAAAAGCACGAGCCAATAGCTATGTTTATACATCTCTCAGACGGTTAATTCACGACTTCGTTGGGGACTTCTCCAGACACCAGTTCAGCCGATCTCCAGGGAGATTAAGGTCTCCGTGGTATAGGCTAGATCCAAGAAGTAGCATTCTCTGATCCGAAAGATTCAACATTGTCTGTGGCGTTTTGAGTAGAATCGCCAAGAGAATGGATTGCTATGCGCTTCACCCTCCATTGGATTGAATGCCCAAAGGCCCTGGCGTTCATTCTGTAGCAGAGGAGATCAATGACCACGGGCAATGGCTTTGATCACTTACAGCCTGTCATAGAAGAAGATCATCCACAAGCAAAGAAGATAATAATACCAGAGTTAGTTCAAAAAGATAAAGCAACTCCGACTCTCAATTCTCAATCTAATCTTATCGCTTATTCCTTTCATAATATCCAAGCATTTATGACATATAATCATTCAAGGTTCATATAATATTCCAACTCCTTCTGATTCTACCTGACTAAGACCTGCAAGACAACCATAAGCTTGTTTCAAGCCACAATCCTCGTCGGATCGACCCTGACTCGCTCAGGTATTACTTGGACGACCCAGTGCGCTTGCTGGTACTGCTGCTGTTGTACGAAATAGTGTTGGGCTTTGCATACACACGCAACCAAGTTTTTGGCACCGTTGCAGGGATTGTTGAGTTTGGATAAACTGCCAGATTGTCTTACTCCTTAGATCGGGTAATTTTTATTTTTGTTAAGTCCCTGATTTTGATTTTCTTCTTCTTCCTAATTTTCGAAAAATCTGAAAATCTTTTCAAAATATTTTTATTTTTGTTCTTTGTTCAATTTTTGTTCTTGGTTTAAGTATTTGAGTCTTTTAATTTTTTTATTTGATTTTATTTTCTTTTCTAAAATTCAAAAATTCATTAAAAAGCTTTTTTTTTTAAAATATATATTTTTCTTTTCTTTGTTTAACCCGTGCTTTTTTTGAATGTGTCTATGTTCTTGGTAATTTTATGTTCTTTGAGTCTTTCTTTCTAAAAACTTTCAAAAATAATTTTTCTTTGGTTTAATCTTGTGTCAAATTTTTAAGTTTGGTGTTCTCTTGTTATTTTTCTTTAATTTTTGAAATTTTATTTTTAGTTTTCTAAAAATTTTAAGTTTGGTGTTCTTTTTATGTTCTTGTATTCTTTGAGTCTTCTTCTTTGCGTTCTTGTTAACATTCAAAGTGTTCTTGAGTCTTGTATTTGTTTTGATCTTAAAATTTTTAAGTTTGGTGTCCCCTTGTGTTTTCCTCCAAATTTTCGAAAATAAAGGGATGCTAGATCTAAAAATTTTAAGTCTTGAGTCTTTTTTTGTATTTTTCTCTTTCATCATAAAATTCAAAAAAATAAAAAAAAATTATCTTTTCTAACTAATTTTCACCTTAATTTTCGAAAATTTTCAAAAAAATTCAGATTTTGATTACCAAAATTTTATCTTATCTTATCTTAGTTGTCAAGTTTTTAAAAATCAAATTTTTTAGAATTAAAAATCATATCCTTTTCAAAAATCTCATCTTATCTTTTTCAAATTTCAAAATCTTATCTTTTTCTAATTTCAAAATTTAAAATTCAATTTTCAATATTCAAAAATTCAAATTTTCAAGTTCAAAGTTTCAAAATTTAAATTTTAATTTTTAAAATTCAAATCTTTTCTTATCTTATCTTTTATTTTTATTTTTATTTTTATCTTTTCTTAATTAATATCTTATCTTCTCTCTCCTATTTTTTCAAAACCACCTAACTAACTCTCTCTTCTTAATTTTCGAAAACTAACTCTCATAATCTCTCTCTTCTTTTTCAAAACCACCTAACTAACTCTTCTCTTCCTTAATTTTTGAAAATAATATCTTCTTCTCTCTCTCTTCTTTTTTAAAACTACCTAACTCACTCTCTTCTCTCTTAAATTTTCGAAAAATTTCTCTCTCTTCTCTCTCTTCTCTCTCTTCTATTTTTGAAAATTTTAACTATTAAATTTTAAATTCTTTTTAAATTAATTAACTTATTTTCGAAAATTAATTAAATAAATAAATAAAAATAAAAATATTTTAATTCCTATTCACCTCTTTTACTTTTGTCTCTTCTTCTACTCCTTTCATCTTCTTCCCTCTTCATCTTCTATCTTTCTTAATCATGAACCCAAGTGGGAATGGAGAGTTCAAGAGAACTCTTGGATCTTATACAACTCCCACTGCTAACTTCTATGGAAGAAGTATCAGCATACCTCAAATCAGAGCTAGTAGCTTTGAATTAAACCCTCAACTTATTACTCTGTTATAGCAGAACTGTCAGTATTCTGGGCTTCCTCAGAAAGAACCTACAGAATTTCTTGCAGAGATCTTAAGAATTGCTGACATAGTACACAGTGAGGGAGTAGACCAAGAGGTCTACAGGTTACTTCTCTTTCCTTTTGCTTTAAAGGATCAAGCAAAAAGGTGGTTGGATAACTAACGTGGCGGAAATTGTCGAGTTAAGAATTGTTATAAGATATGCGTTGCAAGTATAGTTCTCAACCAACCAGAAATCCGCATATCAATTTAGAAGGGTTGTCACAAAAATTAAAATTAAAATACTGGGAGTATGAATCCCAGGTCGTCTCCCAACGAGTTGCAGAAAGGTGTGCTATTTTATTAATCAGATGTTTTCAAAAATGGTTTGAGTTGAATAACAGGAAATTAAATTAGAGAATTTATGTAATTTTAAATGAAAGCCTTGGCTGGGAGTAGATTAGTTGGAAGCCCTATTCTTGTTGGAGTACTCTCAAGATTAATTGATAATCGAGGGTTATTCTGTTTAGTTATCCCTTACTAGGTAAGGAAAAGTCAAACAAGTTAGAAAGCTATTTCTACTCACAAGTCCCAATCCGCTTACTTGGAAGGATTGGTGTCAGTGACCAGAGAGCAATCCAACAATAAATCTAATTACAATTTTTTTTTAAGCATTCCAACTCAAGGTCTTCCTTTCAATCGACTCTCATCCAAGTTATGGAACTACTCGCTCATTGTGAATGTAGAACTCATAACATAGGAAAGGGAATTAAAGAAAGACATGATAAATAATAATCAAAGAAATCAATTAAAAATAAAAGTAATTCTTGTATTAATAAATTCTAAAATAATTCAATAGTAAAATTGAGTAAATTAAGGACATGGAAGAGTAAGAGACAAGTAAAGAGAACGAACTAGAATGACGAAGTCTTGCTGAGGCAATAACTCTTCTCAATATCCCAATGCAAAAACAATAATAATTGAAATCTTAAGAACTATGAACGTGTAGAGAGAAAAACCTAGAGGAGGAGTAAAACTAGATCTAAAAACTAAAACTGTGTAGAATGAATTGTTCCCTTTCATTTCTGTATGTTCCCTGGCTCTAGTCTGCATTTCTGGGCCAAAAACTGGGTCAAAACAGGGCCCAAAATTGCCCCCAGCTAATTCTGCAGATTATGCAGATCGCGCATGTCACGCGATCGCGTCATTCATGCGGACGCGTCATTCAGCGTTTGCTTTGCCACGCGTGCGCGTCGTCCATGCCTTTGCGTCACTGATGCAGTTTCCAATCCGCGTGGTCGCGTGAGCCATGCGTCCGCGTCACTGTAATTTCCTCTATATCGTGCGGCCGCGTGAGCCATGCATCTGCATCACTTCTCGCTGGTCATTTCCTCAATTTCTTGTGTTCCTTCCATTTTTGCAAGCTTCCTTTCCAATCTCCAACTCATTCATGCCATATAAAGCCTGAAACACTTAACACACAGATCACGGTATCGAATGGAATAAAGGAGAATTAAAATACAGAATTAAAAGTCTCTAGGAAGCAAGTTTTCAACCATAAAGCATTTTTAGGAAGGAATTATAAATGCATGCTTATTTAATGAATAAGTGGGTAAAGAGTTGATAAAACCACACAATAACACAATATAAACCATAAATTAATGGTTTATCAATAACCAGCCTAGAGATAGTTTAAAAACTTGGAAACAGTTAGTGGACAAGTTTTTAAACCATTACTTTCCCCTAGAAATATGACCCAGCTTAGACTGGACATCCAAGGATTCAAACAAGGAGATAGTGAATCTCTTTATGATGCTTGGGGAAGGTATAAGAGGATGCTAAAGAAATGTCCCACTGAAATGTTTTCAGAATAGGTACAGTTAGACATTTTCTACTATGGGCTTTCAGACATGGCTAGAATGGCCTTGGACCACTCTGCTGGTGGTTCTATACACATAAGAAAGACCATAGGAGAGGCTCAAGAGCTTATTGAGACAGTTGCCACTAATCAGCATCTGTACTCATCTCCTGAGACCTCTATAAAAGGAGAGGTTAAGGCAGTAGCTGCTGAACCTAACCCTCAAGAGTAGAATGGCCCATTGACTCAGCAACTGCACACCCTTTCCCAGTAAATGCTGGAACTGCAAGAAGCTCTGCGAGAAACTCAGGCTTCTAACAGAAATATAGAAGCCCAGTTGAGTCAAACAAGGCAGAAGTTATCTAAGTAGATAACAGATGAATGCTAAGCTGTCCAACTAAGGACTGGGAAAACCTTAAATACCCAACCTCAGTATAATAAAACTGAAAAGTCCATAGAGGATAACCCTACTGGCATTGAATGCCAAGAAAAGAGAGAGAAGGGGCGTCCAAACGCCCAAGGGGACTGCAGCATGGGCGTTGAACGCCCATGCAGGGGGCCAGTTGTTCATTGATAACAACCCTCCTAAGCAAGCTAGTAACCCCTCTTCCAACTCACATGGCATTCGGCCACCTTCAACCAAGGTTGATGAGTACAAGGATAAAATGTCATTTCCTCAGAAACTCTGTCAAGAGGAAAGGGATAAACAGTTTTCTCGCTTTGCGGAGTATCTCAGAACATTAGAGATAAAGATCCCTTTTGCAGAAGCTCTTGAACAGATACATTCTTATGCAAATTTCATGAAGGACATTCTAAGTCATAAGAAGGATTGGAGAGAGACACAAACAGTCATCCTCACTGAGGAATGCAATACAATCATTCAGAACAGCTTACCAGAGAAGCTTAAAGATCCTGGAAGCTTTATGATACTATGCACTCTAGGTGATGCTTGTACAAGGACAGCTCTATGTGATCTTGGAACAAATATCAACCTAATACCAGCTTCACTAATAAAGAAGCTATGCTTGACTAATGAAGTCAAACCAATCCGCATGTACCTTCAACTTGCTGATGGGTCTATTAAGATACCATCAGGGGGTAATAGAGGACATGATTGTCAAGGTTAGACCTTTTGCCTTTCCCACTGACTTTGTGGTATTGGATATAGAGGGACACAAGAGTGCATTCCTCATCCTAGGAAGACCCTTCCTAGTCATAGGACGAACCCTCATTGATGTTGAAAAGGGGGAAGTAACCCTAAAAGTCAATGAGGAGAAGTTCGTACTAAATGCTGTGAAGGCTATGCAGCATCTAGACATTCCTGAGGAATGCCTGAGCATTGACTTCATTGATTCCCTGGTGGATGAAGTCAATATGGCCGAAAGCTCCAAGAACAGGCTTGATGATATCCTAGATGATACACAGCCTTATTCAGAGGAACTTCTAGAAATCTCATAGGAAAAGGAGAAGCCTCCTAAGCTTGAGCTTAAGCCATTACTCCCCTCCTTGAAATATGCATTTCTAGGAAAGAGAGAGAGAGAGAGAGAGAGAGAGAGAGAGAGAGAGAGAGAGAGAGAGAGAGAGAGAGAGAGACTTATCCTGTGATCATAAGCTCTACACTAGAGCCACAGGAAGAAGAAGCACTAATCCAAGTACTTAAAACGCATAAGACCGCCATTGGGTGGTCTATCAGTGACCTTAAGGGCATTAGCTCTGCCTGATGCATGCATAAAATCCTACTGGAGGATAATGCCAAACCAGTGGTACAACTACAGAGGTGATTGAACCAGCCATGTAGGAAGTAGTGCAAAAGGAGGTCACTAAACTCTATGAGGCTGGGATTATTTATCCCATTTCTGAAAGCCCATGGGTGAGCCCTGTCCAGGTTGTTCCTAAGAATGGTGGAATGATAGTGGTTCACAATGAAAAGAATGAGCTGATCCGGAAAAGGATAGTTACAGGGTGGCGTATGTGCATTGATTACAGAAAACTCAATGACACCACCAGGAAAGATCATTTTCCTTTACCCTTCATTGACCAAAAGCTAGAGAGGCTAGCAGGTCATGCTTTTTATTATTTTCTGGATGGATATTCCGGGTACAATCAAATAGCAGTAGATCCACAGGATCAAGAGAAGACAGAATTCACATGTCCATCTGGCGTGTTCGCCTATAGACGAATGCCATTTGGCCTGTGCAATGTGCCTACCACATTTCAGAGATGTATGTTATCCATCTTCTCTGACATGGTAGAGAAGTTCTTTGAAGTATTCATGGATGACTTCTTTGTTTATGGAGACTCATTTGACTCCTGTCTTGATCATCTGACCCTGGTCCTAAAAAGATACCAAAAAACAAACCTAGTTCTAAACTGGGAGAAATGCCACTTCATGGTAACTGAAGGCATTATTCTTAGGCATTAGATCTCAAACAAAGGGATAAAAGTGGATCAAGCTAAAGTGGAAGTGATCGAACGCTTGCCTCCACCTACTAGTGTTAAGGCTATTAGAAGCTTCCTAGGACATGTAGGGTTCTACAGGCGGTTCATAAAAGATTTTTCTAAAATCCCCAAACCCTTGTACAATCTCTTGGCCACTGATGTTCTATTCATCTTTGACCAAGAATGCCTGCATGCCTTTGAAACTCTAAAGGCCAAGCTTGTCGGTGCTCCTATCATCTCTGCACCCAACTGGGACTTGCCATTTGAGCTAATTTGTGATGCAAGTGATCATGCAATTGGCGCAGTCCTAGGTCAGAGACATGACAAGCTTCTGCATGTCATTTACTATGCTAGTCGTGTATTAAATGATGGGCAAAAAAATTACACTACTACAGAAAAGGAGCTACTTGCAGTGGTTTATGCCATTGACAAGTTTAGATCCTACTTAGTAGGATCTATGGTCATTATTTATATTGACCATGCGGCTCTAAAATATCTACTCACTAAGCAAGATTCTAAACCCAAGCTAATAAGATGGTTATTTCTCCTGCAAGAGTTTGATATAGAAATTAGAGACAGAAAAGGGACAGAGAATCAGGTAGCTGACCACTTGTCCGGATTGAGCCAGTAGCAGGGGCTTCTTCTCCCTCTACTGACATATCCGAATCTTTTCCAGATGAGCAACTCTATGCCATCCAAAAAGTACCTTGGTTTGCAGACATTGCGAACTACAAGGCTATACGGTTCATTCCCAAAGAGTTTTCCAGGCAGCAGGCCCGGAAACTCATGCATGATGCCAAATACTACCTTTGGGACGAACCATATCTCTTTAAGAGATGCTCGGATGGAATAATCTGACGCTGTGTGTCTGAAGAAGAGGAACAAAGAATTCTATGGCATTGCCATAGCTCGGACTATGGAGGACACTTTGGAGGTGAGCGGACAGCCACTAAAGTACTCCAAAGTGGCTTTTACTGGCCAACTCTCTTCAAAGATTCTAGGGAGTTTGTCCGTAACTGGGATAGTTGCCAACGGGCTGGCAAACTTCCTCATGGTCACAAAATGCCTCAACAAGGAATCTTAGAGATTGAGTTGTGTGACGTATGGGGCATAGATTTTATGGGACCATTCCTGCCCTCATACTCAAACACCTACATCCTTGTGGCAGTAGATTACGTGTCTAAATGGGTTGAAGCAATAGCAACACACACTAATGACACTAAAGTAGTAATATAGTTCCTCCAGAAGAACATTTTCAGCAGGTTTGGTGTCCCCAGGACACTAATCAGTGATAGAGGAACTCATTTCTGCAACAGACAGCTGGATTCTGTCTTAAGCCGATACGAAGTTCTCCATAAAATAGCAACACCGTATCATCCCCAAACTAATGGGTGACGGAGGAAAAACGTCGGTAAAGATTTTCACAAAAATTCGCATTGCAAGTATAGTTCTAAATCGATAATTAAACCTCAATCAAAATTTAATTTGTTTGTCACTAAAGCAAACCCAATAAAAATAAACTGAAGTATTTAAACCTCAGGTCGTCTCTCAAGGAATTGCAGGGAAGTGTAGTTATTATTGGTTATGGAAAAGTATATTTTTAGGTTTAGAAATAAGGAACAAGTAATGTAAATAATAAGGAAATAAAATAACAACTAAGAAAAAGTCCTAACAAGGATTGAGAATTAGAATTCCTATCCTCATTATCATAGTCACTTGTGATGGTAATTGCCTTTTGTTATCACTTAGTTAACCTCTAACAATTGAAGGTAAGTCAAGTGAGCAAATCAACATGAGTTCACAAGTCCTAATCAAAGACTAGAGTTAGTGAAGCTCAAGCCAACTAGCAAGTCTCAATCGGCAACCAACAAGAGACTTTAACAATTCAAGAGTCTCCAAATTACTCAATCTAAGCTAAGAACATAAAAAGCTAATTTAAAATCCAACCAAGCATTTTATCAAATACTTGGTAGGCACAAAATAAAAATATAGAAAATTAACAAAGAATAATAAAACCTAAGACTAACATTTGCAAGAAATCAACAATCAACAATTAAATAAAGAAGCCATAAACATGGAACATAAAATTGCATTAAAAAGGGAATTGAGAGTAACATAAGAGTTCATAAACTAAATGGACAAAACAAAGGAATCAACAAGAGTAATAGATAACTAAGTACTAGAACAAGTAAGAGTAGAAGAAAATTAAATTAAAACAAGATAGAATTCTGAAATTAAGAGGAACTAAGGCTAAGAAACCTAAAACCTAGAGAGAGGAGAGATCTTTTCTCTCTAGAGAACTACATCTAAAACCTAACTAAAATGTATGAATGTGTGAATGATTAATTCCCGCTTCCAGCTCCACTCTGCAGCCTCTAATAAGTGTTTTAGGGCCTGAAACTGGGTCAAAAGGAGCCCAGAAATCGCCCATAGCATCTTTTGTTTAATGCAGCACGTGACGCTTTGTCACGCGATGACGCGTCGCTGGTCTTTTTCACTGTCCACGCGTAAGCATCATCCACGCGTGCGCGTTGCTTGCATTCTGCACTGGTCTCGCGTACGCGTCGCCCATGCGTGCGCGTCGCTACCAAATTCTGAAATACTCCATTTCTTGTGTTCCTTCCACTTTTGCATGCTTCCTTTCTATCCTCTAAGCCATTCCTATCCTAGAAAACCTAAAATCACTTAACATACATATCACGGTATCGAATGGTAATAAGAGAGGATTAAAAATTAGTAATTTAAGGCCAAAGAAGCATGATTTCAATCAGAGTACAAAATTGGAAAGGAAAATGTAAAACATGCAATTTATATGCATAAGTGCGAGAATAATGGATAAAATCCAGTCAGTTCAGCATAAAATATACCACAAAATAGTGGTGTGGTGCACGAAATTGTGATCATCAATGGCGCCAACATTATGGTACGCACAATTGTAGTCTCAACTCTTTGTCACAACTCCGCACAACTAACCAGCAAGTGCACTGGGTCGTCCAAGTAATAAACCTTACGTGAGTAAGGGTCGATCCCACGGAGATTGTCGGCTTGAAGCAAGCTATGGTCATCTTGTAAATCTCAGTCAGGCGGATTCAAATGGTTACGGAGAATTGATAATTAAAATATGAATAAAACGTAAAATAGGATAGAGATACTTATGTAATTCATTGGTGAGAATTTCAGATAAGCGTATGAAGATGCTTTGTTCCTTCTGAACCTCTGCTTTCCTATTGCCTTCTTTCAATCATTCATACTCCTTTCCATGGCAAGCTTTATGTTGGGCATCACCGTTGTCAATGGCTACTTCCCGTCCTCTCAGTGAAAATGTTCCAAATGCGCTGTCACCGCACAGCTAATCAGCTGTTGGTTCTCGATCATGTTGGAATAGGATCCATTGATCCTTTTACGTCTGTCACTACGCCCAACACTCGCGAGTTTGAAGCTCGTCATAGTCATCCCTTCCCTGATCCTACTCGGAATACCACAGACAAGGTTTAGACTTTCCGGATCTCAGGAATGGACGCCAATTGATTCTAGCCTATACCACGAAGGTTCTAATCTTAGATTAGAAACCCAAGATATACACATTCAAGCTTGTTTGCATGTAGAACGGAAGTGGTTGTTGATGAGCGGATAATTTATACGCTTTTTGGCATTGTTTTTACATAGTTTTCAATATGATTTAGTTAGGTTTTAGTATATTTTTATTAGTTTTTAAATAAAAATCACATTTCCGGACTTTAATATGAGTTTGTGTGTTTTTCTATGATTTCAGGCAATTTCTGGCTTAAATTAAGGGACTTAAGCAAAAATCAGATTCAGAGGTTGAAGAAGGACTGCAGATGCTGTTGGATTCTGACCTTCCTGCACTCAAAGTAGATTTTCTGAAGCTGCAGAACTCCAAATGGTGCGCTCTTAATTGCGTTGGAAAGTAGACATCCAGGGCTTTCCAGCAATATATAATAGTCTATACTTTGCCCGAGTTTAGATGAAGCAAATTGGCGTTCAACGCCAGTACCATGCTGCATTCTGGAGTTAAACGCCAGAAACAGGTTGCAAAGAGGAGTTAAATGCCAGAAACAGGTTACAAACTGGCATTCAACTCCAAGAGAAGCCTCTACACGTGTAAAGCTTAATGCTCAGCCCAAGCACACACCAAGTGGGCCCCAGAAGTGGATTTCTACATCATTTACTCATTTCTGTAAACCCTAGTAACTAGTTTAGTATAAATAGGATTTTTTACTATTGTATTTACATCTTTTGATCATGTTTTGATGATTGAACCCTCCTTGGGAGGCTGGCCATTCGGCCATGCCTGGACCTTGTTCTTATGTATTTTCAACGGTAGAGTTTCTACACACCATAGATTAAGGTGTGGAGCTCTGCTGTTCCTCATGAATTAATACAACGTACTATTGTTTTTCTATTCAATTCAAGCTTATTCCGATTCTAAGATATTCATTCGCACCTCAATATGAATGTGATAATCGTGACAGTCATCATCATTCCCAACCTATGAACGCGTGCCTGACAACCACTTCCGTTCTACCTTAGATTGAATGAGTATCTCTGGGATTCCTTAGTTAGAGTCTTCGTGGTATAAGTTAGAATCCATGGACAGCTATTCTTGAGATCCGGAAAGTCTAAACCTTGTCTGTGGTATTCCGAGTAGGATCTGGGAAGGGATGGCTGCGACGAGCTTCAAACTCGCGAGTGTTGGGCGTAGTGACAGACGAAAAAGGATCAATGGATCCTATTCCAGTATGATCGAGAACCGACAGATGATTAGCCATGCAGTGACATCGCATTGGACCATTTTCACTGAGAGGACAGGATGTAGCCATTGACAACGGTGATGCCTAACATACAGCTTGCCATAGAAAGGAGTATGAATGATTGGATGAAGACAATAGGAAAGCAGAGGTTCAGGAGGAATGAACGCATCTCTATTCGCTTATCTGAAATTCTCATCAATGAATTACATAAGTATCTTTATCTTTATTTTACGTTTTATTTATATTTTAATTATCAATTCACCATAATCAATTAAATCCGCCTGACTGAGATTTACAAGATGACCATAGCTTGCTTCAAGCCGACAATATCCGTGGGATCGACCCTTACTCATGTAAGGTTTATTACTTGGACGACCCATTGCACTTGCTGGTTAGTTGTGCGAAGTTGTGACAAAGAACTAAGATTATGAACGTGCGTATTAAGTTTTCAGCACCATTATAAAGGAATGAACCGTCACGATTTCCGTGCACCAAGTTTTTGGCGCCGTTGTCGGGGATTATTCGAGTTTGGACAACTGACGATTCATCTTGTTGCTCAGATTAGGTAATTTTATTTTAATTTTAAGCTTTTTATTTCTTATTTTCGAAAATAATACAAAAATTTTTTTTTTCTTCTTTTTCGTTTTTCCCAAAATATTTTTCGAAAAAAAAATCTTATAAAATCATAAAAACCAAAAATTTTATGTTTCTTGTTTGAGTCTAGTGTCAATTTTTAAGTTTGGTGTCAATTGCATCTTTATAATTTTTCTTAAAATTTTTGAAACTTCATGCATGTGTTCTTCATGATCTTCAAGTTGTTCTTGGTAAGTCTTCTTGTTTGATCTTTAAAATTTCTTGTTTTGCATATTTTCTTGTTTTTCATATGCATTTTCAATTTGTTAGTGTCTAATTATTGAAAATTTCTAAGTTTGGTGTCTTGCATGTTTTTCTTTTCTTAAAAATTTTCAAAAATAAGTTCTTGGTGTTCATCTTGACATTCAAAGTGTTCTTGGTGTTCATCTTGACACTCATAGTATTCTTGCATGCATCATGTGTTTTGATCCAAAATTTTCATGTTTTGAGTCTCTTTATTGTTTTTCTCTTTCATCATTAAAATTCAAAAATCAAAAAAATATCTTTTCCTTATCTCACTCATAATTTTCGAAAATTTGATTTGATTTAGTCAAAAGTTTTAAAAATTTAATTGTTTCTTATGAGTCAAATCAAATTTTCAATTTAAAAAATTCTATCTTTTTCAAATCTTTTTCAAAAGTCAAATCTTTTTCATTTTTTTCTTTTATATTTTTGAAAATTTCAAATTGATTTTCAAAAATCTTTTTCTTATTTTGTTTCATAATTTCAAAATCTTTACTAACAATTAATGTGATTGATTCAAAAATTTTTAAGTTTGTTACTTGCTTATTAAGAAAGGTTCAATTTTTAAATTTTAAAATCATATCTTTTAGTTTCTTGTTAGTCAAGTAATCAACTTTAATTCTCAAAATCAAATCTTTTTAAATTTCTTTTTCAAATCTTTTTCAAAATAAATTTCAATCACATCTTTTTCAAAATCAATTTCAAAATCTTTTCTAACTTCTTATCTTTTCTAACTTCTTATCTTTTCAAAATTTGATTTTCAAATCTTTTTCAATTAACCACTTGACTTTTTGATTGATTCTTATCTTTTTTCAAAACTACCTAACTAATTCTCTCTCTAATTTTCGAAAATCCCTCCTTCTTTTTCAAAATTCCTTTTTAATTAACTAATTGTTTTAAAAATTTAATTTAATTTAATTTCAATTTTAATTTTCGAATTTTAACTTTAATTTTTAAATATTTTTATTTTATTTTGTTTAATTTTCGAATTATTCTATCATCTCTCATCTCCTTCTATTTATTTATTCATCTACTAACACTTCTCTTCCACCCAAAATTTGAACACCATCTTCCTCTCTGTGTTTGAGTTTTTCTCTTCCCCTCCTTTTATTCTTCTCTTCTATTCACATAAAGGAATCTCTGTACTGTGACATAGAGGATTCCAAATTTTCTTTTCTGTTTTCTTCTTTTTCACATGAGCAGGAGCAAGGATAAGAACATCCTTGTTGAAGCTGATCCGAAACTTGAAAGGACTCTAAAGAGGAAGCTAAGAGAAGATAAAATACAACACTCTGAAGAGGACTTTACAGAAATTTTTGAAAAAGAAGGAGACATGGCCGAAAATAATAACAATGCAAGGAAGATGCTTGGTGACTTTACTGCACCTAATTTCAATTTACATGGAAGAAGCATCTCAATCCCTGCTATTGGAGCAAACAATTTTGAGCTGAAACCTCAATTAGTTTCTCTGATGCAACAGAATTGCAACTTTTATGGACTTCCATCCGAAGATCCCTTTCAGTTCTTAATTGAATTCTTGTAGATCTGTGATACTGTTAAGACCAATGGGGTTGACCCCGAGGTCTACAGGCTTATGCTTTTCCCATTTGCTGTAAGAGACAAAGCTAGAATATGGTTGGACTCTCAACCTAAAGATAGCCTGAACTCTTGGGATAAGCTGGTCACGGCTTTCTTAGCCAAGTTCTTTCTTCCTCAAAAGCTTAGTAAGCTTAGAGTGGATATTCAAACCTTCAGACAAAAAGAAGGTGAATCCCTCTATGAAGCTTGGGAGAGGATACAAGGAACTAACCAAAAAGTGTCCTTCTGACATGCTTTCAGAATGGACCATCCTGGATATATTCTATGATGGTCTGTCTGAATTATCTAAAATGTCATTGGACCATTCTGTAGGTGGATCCATTCACCTAAAGAAAACGCCTGCAGAAGCTCTAGAACTCATTGACATGGTTGCAAATAACCAGTTCATGTACACTTCTGAAAGGAATCCTATGAGTAATGGGACGCCTCAGAGGAAGGGAATTCTTGAAATTGATACTCTGAATGCCATATTGGCTCAGAATAAAATATTGACTCAGCAAGTCAATATGATCTCTCAGAGTCTGAATGGATTGAAGGAATCATCCAACAGTACTAAAGAGGCCTCTTCTGAAGAAGAAGCTTATGATCCTGAGAATCCTGCAATAGCAGAGGTGAATTACATGGGTGAACCCTATGGAAACACCTATAATCCCTCATGGAGAAATCATCCAAATTTCTCATGGAAGGATCAACAAAAGCCTCAACAAGGCTTTAATAATGGTGGAAGAAATAGATTTAGCAATAGCAAGCCTTTTCCATCATCCACTCAGCAACAGACAGAGAATTCTGAGCAGAATCCATCTAGCTTAGCAAATATAGTCTCTGATCTATCTAAGGCCACTGTGAGTTTCATGAATGAAACAAGGTCCTCCATTAGAAATTTGGAGGCACAAGTGGGCCAGCTGAGTAAAAGAGTCACTGAAGCTCCTTCTAGTACTCTCCCAAGCAATACAGAAGAGAATCCAAAGAGAGAGTGCAAGGCCATTGATTTGACCATCATGGCCGAACCTACAAGGGAAGAGGAGGACGTGAATCCTAGTGAGGAAGACCTCCTGGGATGTCCAGTGACCAATAAGGAGTTCCCCTTTGAGGAACCAAAGGAATCTGAGGCTCATCTAGAGACCATAGAGATTCCATTGAACCTCCTTCTGCCCTTCATAAGCTCTGATGAGTATTTTTCCTCTGAAGAGGATGAAGACATTACTGAAGAGCAAGTTGCTAAGTACCTTGGTGCAATCATGAAGCTGAATGCCAAATTATTTGGTAATGAGACTTGGGAAGATGAACCTCCCTTGCTCACCAATGAACTGAATGCATTGGATAGGCAGAAATTACCTCAAAAGAAACAGGATCCTGGCAAATTCTTAATACCCTGTACCATAGGCACCATGACTTTTGAGAAGGCTCTGTGTGACCTAGGGTCAGGAATAAACTTAATGCCACTCTCTATAATGGAGAAACTTGGGATCTTTGAGGTGCAAGCTGCTAGAATCTTATTAGAGATGGCAGACAACTCAAGAAAATAGGCTTATGGACAAGTAGAGGACGTGTTAGTAAAGGTTGGAGGCCTTTACATCCCTGCTGATTTCATAATCCTAGACACTGGGAAGGATGAGGATGAATCCATCATCCTTGGAAGACCCTTCCTAGCCACAACAAGAGCTGTGATTGATGTGGACAGAGGAGAGTTGGCCCTTCAACTGAATGAGGACAACCTTGTGTTTAAAACTCAAGGATCTCCTTCTGTAACCATGGAGAGGAAGCATGAAAAGCTTCTCTCACTGCAGAGTCAACCAAAGCCCCCACTGTCAAACTCTAAGTTTGGTGTTGGGAGGTCCCAACAATGCTCTGAACATCTGTGAGGCTCCATGAGAGCTCACTGTCAAGCTATTGACATTAAAGAAGCGCTTGTTGGGAGGCAACCCAATGTTATTTAATTATATCTATTTTATTTTCCTTTTGTTATTTTGTGTTTTAGTAGGTTGATGATCATGTGGAGTCACAAAAACTACTGAAAAATCAAAAACAGAATGAAAAAATAGCATTGAAAATAGCACACCCTGGAGGAGAGCAATCTGGCGTCTAAACGCCAGAAACAAGCGTCTGTCTGGCGTTTAACGCCAGAAACAGGCACCAAGCTAGCGTTTAACGCCAGAAACAAGCAACTGCATGGCGTTAAACGCCAGAAACAGGCTACATTTGGGCATTTAACACCAGAAACAAGCAGCAGTATGGCGTTAAACGCCAGGATTGCACAGCAAGGGCGTTTTACACGCCTAATTGGAGCAGGGATGTTAAGTCCTTGACCCCACTTGATCTGTGGACCCCATAGGATCCCCACCATTTCTTCTCTCCTCTTCACTCCTTTTCATAATTCTCTTCCCCAAATACCCTTCACCATTCACCTCAATCACTCTTTCCCATCACCTCTTCACCACTCACATCCATCCTCTCTTCCCCATAAACCCCACCTACCTTTAAAATTCAAACTATTTTCCCTCCCAAACCCAACCCTAATGGCCGAACCCTAACTCCCATCCCACCCCTATATAAACCCCTCTTTCCTTCTTCATTTTCACACAACACAACCCTTTCTTCTTCCCTTGGCCGAATACACACCCCTCTCCCTCTCCTCCATTTTTCTTCTTCTTCTAGTACTTTTTTTCTTCTTTTGCTCAGGGACGAGCAAACATTTTAAGTTTGGTGTGGTAAAAGCATAGCTTTTTGTTTTTCCATAACCATATATGGCACCTAAGGCCAGAAAAACCTCTAGAAAGAGGAAAGGGAAGGCAATTGCTTCCACCTCTGAGTCATGGGAGATGGAGAGATTCATCTCAAAGGTCCATCAAGACCACTTCTATGAAGTTGTGGCCAAGAAGAAAGTGATCCCTGATGTTCCTTTCAAGCTCAAAAAGAATGTGTATCCGGAGATCCGACTTGAGATCCAAAGAAGAGGTTGGGAAGTTCTCACCAACCCCATTCAACAAGTCGGGATCCTAATGGTTCAAGAGTTCTATGCAAACGCATGGATCACTAGGAACCATGATCAAAGTGTGAACTCGAATCCAAAGCATTGGCTCACCATGGTTCGGGGGAAATACTTAGATTTCAGTTCAGAAAATGTAAGGCTAGCGTTCAACTTGCCAATGATGTAAGAGAATGCACGCCCCTACACAAGAAGGGTCAACTTTGATCAAAGGTTGGACCAAGTTCTCATAGACATATGTGAGGAAGGAGCTCAATGGAAAATTGACTCAAGAGGCAAGCCGGTTCAACTAAGAAGGCATGACCTCAAACCAGTGGCTAGGGGATGGTTAGAGTTTATTCAACGCTCAATCATTCCTACTAGTAACCGGTCTGAAGTTACTATAGATCGGGCCATCATGATCCATAGTATCATGATTGGAGAGGAGGTGGAAGTTCATGAGATTATACCTCAAGAACTTTACAAGGTGGCTGACAAGTCCTCCACTTGGGCAAGGTTAGCCTTTCCTCACCTCATATGCCACCTCTGCAATTCAGCTGGAATTGACATAGAGGGAGACATCCTTATTGAAGAGGACAAGCCCATCACTAAGAAAAGGATGGAACAAATAAGAGATCATGGACCTCAACATGAGCATGAGGAAATCCCCCACCATGAAATCCCTGAGATGCCTCAAGGGATGCACCTTCCTCCACAAAACTATTGGGAGCAAATCAACACCTTCCTAGGAGAATTAAGTTCCAACATGGGACAACTAAGGGTGGAGCACCAAGAGCATTCCATCATCCTCCATGAAATTAGAGAAGATCAAAGAGCTATGAGGGAGGAGCAACAAAGGCAAGGAAGAGATATAGAGGAGCTCAAAAGCACCATTGGTTCTTCAAGAAGAGGAAGACGCCACACTCACTAAGGTGGACTCATTCCTTAATCTTCTTGTCTATTTATTTTACTATTTTTCGATTTTTGAGCTTTATGTTTTATTTATGTTTGTGTCTTTACTATATGATCACTAGTGTCTAAGTGTCTATGCCTTAAACTTATGAATGTCCTATGAATCCATCACCTTTCTTAAATGAAAAATGTTCTAAAAACAAAAGAACAAGAAGTACATGATTTCAAATTCATCCTTGAAATTAGTTTAATTATTTTGATGTGGTGACAATACTTTTTGTTTTCTGAATGAATGCTTGAACAGTGCATATGTCTTTTGATATTGTTGTTCATGAATGTTAAATATGTTGGCTCTTGAAAGAATGATGAAAAGGAGAAATGTTATTTGATAATCTGAAAAATCATAAAAATGATTCTTGAAGCAAGAAAAAGCAGTGAATACAAAAGCTTGCAGAAAAAAAAAAAAGAAAAAAAAATAGCAAAAAAAAAAGAAAAAAGCAAGTAGAAAAAGCCAAAAACTCTTTAAACTAAAAGGCAAGAGCAAAAAGCCAATAGCCCTTAAAACCAAAAGGCAAGGATAATAAAAAGGATCCAAGGCTTTGAGCATCAGTGGATAGTAGGGCCTAAAGGAATAAAATCCTGGCCTAAGCGGCTAAACCAAGCTGTCCCTAACCATGTGCTTGTGGTGTGAAGGTGTCAAGTGAAAACTTGAGACTGAGCGGTTAAAGTCGAGGTCCAAAGCAAAAAAAGAGTGTGCTTAAGAACCCTGGACACCTCTAATTGGGGACTTTAGCAAAGCTGAGTCACAATCTAAAAAGGTTCACCTAGTTCTGTGTCTGTGGCATTTATGTATCCGGTGGTAATACTGGAAAACAAAGTGCTTAGGGCCACGGCCAAGACTCATAAAGTAGCTGTGTTCAAGAATCAACATACTGTACTAGGAGAATCAATAACACTATCTGAATTCTGAGTTCCTATAGATGCCAATCGTTCTGAACTTCAATGGATAAAGTGAGATGCCAAAACTATTCAAGAGGCAAAAAGCTACTAGTCCCGCTCATCTGATTGGAGCTAAGTTTCATTGATATTTTGGAGTTTATAGTATATTCTCTTCTTTTTATCTTATTTGATTTTCAGTTGCTTGGGGACATGCAACAATTTAAGTTTGGTGTTGTGATGAGCGGATAATTTATACGCTTTTTGGCATTATTTTTACATAGTTTTCAGTATGATTTAGTTAGTTTTTATTATATTTTTATTAGTTTTTAAATAAAAATCACATTTCTGGACTTTACTATGAGTTTGTGTGTTTTTCTGTGATTTCAGGTAATTTCTGGCTGAAATTGAGGGACTTGAGCAAAAATCAGATTCAGAGGTTAAAGAAGGACTGCAGATACTATTGGATTCTGACCTCCCTACACTCAAAGTGGATTTTCTGGAGCTACAGAACTCCAAATGGCACGCTCTTAATTGCGTTGGAAAGTAGACATCCAGAGTTTTCCAGCAATATATAATAGTTTATACTTTGCCCAAGTTTAGATGACGCAAATTGGCGTTCAACGCCAGTTCCATGCTGCATTCTGGAGTTAAACGCCAGAAACAGGTTGCAAAGTGGAGTTAAACGCCAGAAACAGGTTACAAACTGGCGTTCAACTCCAAGAGAAGCCTCTACACGTGTAAAGCTCAATGCTCAGCCCAAGCACACACCAAGTAGGCCCCAGAAGTGGATTTCTGCATCATTTACTCATTTCTGTAAACCCTAGTAACTAGTTTAGTATAAATAGGAATTTTTACTATTGTATTTACATCTTTTGATCATGTTTTGATGATTGAACCCTCCTTGGGAGGCAGGCCATTCGGCCATGCCTGGACCTTGTTCTTATGTATTTTCAACGGTAGAGTTTCTACACACCATAGATTAAGGTGTGGAGCTCTGCTGTTCCTCATGAATTAATACAAAGTACTATTATTTTTCTATTCAATTCAAGCTTATTCCGATTCTAAGATATTCATTCGTACCTCAATATGAATGTGATGATCGTGACAGTCATCATCATTCCCAACTTATGGACGCGTGCCTGACAACCACTTCCGTTCTACCTTAGATTGAATGAGTATCTCTGGGATTCCTTAATCAGAGTCTTCGTGGTATAAGTTAGAATCCATGGACGGCCATTTTTGAGATCCAGAAAGTCTAAACCTTGTCTGTGGTATTCCGAGTAGGATCTGGAAAGGGATGGCTGCGACGAGCTTCAAACTCGCAAGTGCTGAGCGTAATGACAGACGAAAAAGGATCAATGGATCCTATTCCAGTATGATCGAGAACTGACAGACGATTAGCCATGCAGTGACAGCGCATTGGACCATTTTCACTGAGAGGATAGGATGTAGCCATTGACAACGGTGATGCCTAACATACAGCTTGCCATAGAAAGGAGTATAAATGATTCGATGAAGACAATAGGAAAGCAGAGGTTCAGGAGGAATGAACGCATCTCTATACGCTTATCTGAAATTCTCACCAATGAATTACATAAGTATCTCTATCTTTATTTTACGTTTTATTTATATTTTAATTATCAATTCACCATAATCAATTAAATCCGACTGACTGAGATTTACAAGATGACCATAGCTTGCTTCAAGCCGACAATCTCTGTGGAATCGACCCTTACTCACGTAAGGTTTATTACTTGGATGACCCAGTGTACTTGCTGGTTAGTTGTGCGAAGTTGTGACAAAGAACTAAGATTATGAACGTGCGTATTAAGTTTTCAACGCCATTACAAAGGAATGAACCGTAACGATTTCCACGCACCAGTTGTCATGCACGCGTTCATAGGTGAGAATGGTGATGAGTGTCACAGATCATCACATTCGTTAGGTTGAAGAACGAGTGTATATCTTAGAGAAGAAGTAGGCGTGAATTGAATAGAAAAACAATAGTACTTTGCATTAATTCATGAGGAACAACAGAGCTTCACACCTTAATCTATGGTGTGTAGAAACTCCACGGTTGAAAATACAAAAGTCATTGGCTTCGGCCCTAGAGAGGGAACCAGAAGAACCAAGATCAAAAGTATGATCAAGTGTGTGAAAGATGAAAATACAATAGCAAAAGGTCCTATTTATAGAGAACTAGTAGCCTAGGGTTACAGAAATAAGTAATTAATGCAGAAATCTTCTTCCGGGCCCACTTGGTGTGTGCTTGGGCTGAGCATTGAAGCTTTCACGTGTAGAGACATTTCTTGGAGTTAAAAGCCAGATTTTGTGCCAGTTTGGATGTTTAACTCCAGCTTTTATGCCAGTTCTGGCGTTTTGACGCCATAATTTTTATGCTGACATGGAACGCCAATTTGGGCCATCAAATCTCGGGCAAAGTATGTACTATTATATATTGCTGGAAAGCCCAGGATGTCTACTTTCCAACGCAATTAAGAGCGTGCCAATTGGGCTTCTGTAGCTCTAGAAAATTCACTTCGAGTGTAGGGAGGTCAAAATCCAACAGCATCTGCAGTCCTTTTTCAGCCTCTGAATCAGATTTTTGCTCAGGTCCCTCAACTTTAGCCAGAAAATACCTAAAATCACAGAAAAACACACAAACTCATAGTAAAGTCCAGAAATGTGATTTTTATTTAAAAACTAATAAAAATATAATAAAAACTAACTAAAACATACTAAAAACATACTAAAAACAATGCCAAAAAGCGTATAAATTATCCGCTCATCATAACACCAAACTTAAATTGTTGCTTGTTCCCAAGCAACTGAAAATCAAATAGGATAAAAAGAAGAGAATATACTATAAATTCCAAAATATCAATGAAACTTAGCTCCAATTAGATAAGCGGGACTAGTAGCTTTTTGCCTCTGAACAGTTTTGGTATCTCACTTTATCCCTTGAAGTTCAGAATGATTGGCATCTATAGGAATTCAGAATTCAGATAGTGTTATTGATTCTCCTAGTTCAGTATGTTGATTCTTGAACACAGCTACTTTATGAGTCTTGGCCGTGACCCTAAGCATTTTGTTTTCTAGTATTACCACCGGATACATAAATGCCACAGACACATAACTGGGTGAACCTTTTCAGGTTGTGACTTAGCTTTGCTAGAGTCCCCAATTAGATGTGTCCAGAGCTCTTAAGCACACTCTTTTTGCTTTGGACCACAACTTTAACCGCTCAGTCTCAAGTTTTTACTTGACACCTTCACGCCACAAGCACATGGTTTGGGACAGGTTGGTTTAGCCGCTTAGGCCAAGATTTTATTCCTTTAGGCCCTCCTATCCACTGATACTCAAAGCCTTGGATCCTTTTTATTTTACCCTTGCCTTTTGGGTTAAAGGGCTATTGGCTTTTTTTGCTTGCTTTTTTTTTTCTTTTTCTTTCTTTCTTTTATTTTTTCGCCATTTTTTTTCTGCAAGATTTTCACTGCTTTTTCTTGCTTCAAGAATCAATTTTATGATTTTTCAGATTATCAATAACATTTCTCCTTTTTCATTATTCTTTCAAGAGCCAACAATTTTAACATTCATAAACAACAAATTCAAAAATATGCACTGTTCAAGCATTCATTCAGAAAACAAAAAGTATTGTCACCACATCAAAATAATTAAACTAGTTTCAAGGATAAATTCAAAATCATGTACTTCTTGTTCTTTTGTGATTAAAACATTTTTCTTTTAAGAAAGGTGATGGATTCATAGGACATTCATAGCTTTAAGACATAGACACTAAGACACTAGTGATCATGTAATAAAGACACAAACATAGATAAACATAAAGCATAAAAATTCAAAAAACAGAAAATAAAGAACAAGAAAATTAAAGAACGGGTCCACCTTAGTGATGGCGGCTAGTTCTTCCTCTTGAAGATCTTATGGAGTGCTTGAGCTCCTCAATGTCTCTTCCTTGCCTTTGTTGCTCCTCTCTCATGATTCTTTGATCTTCTCTAATTTCATGAAGGAGGATAGAATGCTCTTGGTGTTCCACCCTTAGTTGTCCCATATTGAAACTTAATTCTCCTAGGGAGGTGTTAATTTGCTCCCAATAATTTTGTGGAGGAAAATGCATCCCTTGAGGCGTCTCAGGGATTTCATGATGAGAAATTTCCTTATGCTCTTGTCCATGAGTGGGATTTCTTGTTTGCTCCATCCTTTTCTTAGTGATGGGCTTGTCCTCATCAATGAGGATGTCTTCCTCTATGTCAATTCCAGCTGAATTGCAAAGGTGACAAATGAGATGAGGGAAGGCTAACCTTGACAAAGTAGAGGACTTTTCTGCCACCTTGTAGAGTTCTAGGGATATAACCTCATGAACTTCTACTTCCTCTCCAATCATGATGATATGGATCATGATAGCCCGATCTATAGTAACTTCAGACCGGTTGCTAGTGGGAATGATTGAGCGTTGGATGAACTCCAACCATCCCCTAGCCACGGGCTTGAGGTCATGCCTTTTTAGTTGAACCGGCTTCCCTCTTGAATATTTCTTCCATTGAGCGCCCTCTTCACAAATGTCTATGAGGACTTGGTCCAACCTTTGATCAAAGTTGACCCTTCTAGTGTAGGGGCATGCATCTCCTTGCATCATGGGCAAGTTGAATGCCAACCTTACATTTTCTAGACTGAAATCTAAGTATTTCCCCTGAACCATTGTAAGCCAATTCTTTGGGTCCAGGTTCACACTTTAATCATGTTTCTTGGTGATCCATGCATTGGCATAGAACTCTTGAACCATTAAGATTCTGACTTGTTGAATGGGATTGGTGAGAACTTCCCAACCTCTTCTTCGAATTTCATGTCGGATCTCCGGGTATTCACCCTTTTTGAGCTTGAAAGAGACCTCGGGGATCACCTTCTTCTTGGCCACAACTTCATAGAAGTGGTCTTGATGCACCCTTGAGATGAATCTCTCCATCTCTTATGACTCAGAGGTGGAAGCTTTTGCCTTCCCTTTCCTCTTTCTAGAGGTTTCTCTGGCCTTAGGTGCCATAAATGGTTATGGAAAAACAAAAAGTAATGCTTTTACCACACCAAACTTAGAAGGTTTGCTCGTCCTCGAGCAAAAGAAGAAGGAAGAGAGTAGAGGAAGAAGAAATAGAGGAGATGGAGGGAGGTTAGTGTTTCGGCCAAGGGGGAGAAGTAGTGTTTAAGATGTGTGAAAATGAAGGGGTGAAGATGGGTTTAGGGTAAGGTTCGGCCATGTATGGGTGGGTTTGGGAGGGAAAGTGGTTTGAATTTGAATGGTGAGGTAGGTGAGGTTTATGATGGATGGATGTGGATTGGTGAAGGGTTTATGGAGAAGAGTATTATGAAAATGTGTGAAGAAAAGAGAGAGTGAGTTGAGGTTGGTGGGGATCCTATGGGGTCCACAGATCCTGAAGTGTCAAGGATTTCTCATCCTTGCACCAATTAGGCTTGCAAAACACCTTTTGCTGCCAATCCTGGCGTTAAACGCCAGTCTGGTGCCTATTTATGGCGTTAAACGCCTAGAATGGTGCCAGACTGGGCGTTTAACGCCCATTCTGCTGCCCTTACTGGCGTTTAAACGCCAGTAGGCTTCTCCTCCAGGGTGTGCTATTTTTCATTCTGTTTTTTAGTTTGTTTTTTCTTTTTTAATTGTTTTTGTGACTTCACATGATCATCAACCTAAAATAACAATGGAAAATAGAAATAGATAAGTAAAATTGGGTTGCCTTCCAACAAGCGCTTCTTTAATGTCAGTAGCTTGACAATAGGCTCTCATGGAGCCTCACAGATACTCAGAGCATGATGATGGCCTCTTAACACCAAACTTAGAGTTTGAATGTGGGGGTTTTGTTTGAATCTGTATTGAGAGAAGCTTTTCATGCTTCTTCTCCATGGTTACAGAGGGAGATCTTTGAGCTTTAAACACAAGGGAGTCCTCATTCACTTGAAGGACCAATTCTCCTCTGTCAACATCAATCACAGCTTTTGCTGTGGCTAGGAAGGGTCTACCAAGGACGATGGATTCATCCATACACTTCCCAGTATCTAGGATTATAAAATTAGCAGGGATGTAGTGGTCTTCAACCTTTACCAAGACATCCTCTATAAGTCCATAAGGCTGTTTCCTTGAATTGTCTGTCATCTCTAGTGAGATTCTTGCAGCTTGTACCTCAAGAATCCCTAGCTTCTCCATTACAGAGAGAGGCATGAGGTTTATGCTTGACCCTAGGTCACACAGAGCTTTCTCAAAGGTCATGGTGCCTATGGTACAAGGTATTGAGAACTTTCCAGGATCTTGTCTCTTCAAAGGTAATTTCTGCCTAGTCAAGTCATCCAGTTCTTTGGTGAGCAAGGGGGGTTCATCCTCCCAAGTTTCATTACCAAATAGCTTGGCATTTAGCTTCATGATTGCTCCAAGGTACTTAGCAACTTGTTCTTCAGTAACATTTTCATCCTCTTTAGAGGAAGAATACTCATCAGAGCTCATGAATAGCAAAAGTCAATTCAATGGAATCTCTATGGTCTCAGTGTGAGCCTCAGATTCCCATGGTTCCTCATTAGGAAACTCCTTGGAGGCCAGTGGACGTCCATTGAGGTCTTCCTCAGTGGAGATCACTGTCTCTTCCTCCTCTCCAGGTTCGGCCGTGTGGGTTATGTTGATAGCCTTGCACTCTCCTTTTGGATTCTCTTCTGTATTGCTTGGAAGAGTACTAGGAGGGAGTTCAGTAACTTTCTTACTCAGCTGACCCACTTGTGCCTCCAAATTTCTAATGGAGGACCTTGTTTCAGTCATGAAACTTTGAGTGGTTTTAATTAAATCAGAGACTACAGTTACTAATTCAGAGTGGTTCTGCTTGAAATTCTCTGTTTGTTGCTGAGAAGATGATGGAAAAGGTTTGTCATTGCTAAACCTATTTCTTCCACCATTATTGTTGTTGAAGCCTTGTTGAGGCCTCTGTTGATCCTTCCATGAGAGGTTTGGATGATTTCTCCATGAAGGATTATAGGTGTTTCCATAGGATTCTCCCATGTAATTCACCTCTTCCATTGCTGGGTTCTCAGGATAATAAGCTTCTTCTTCAGATGAAGCTTCTTTGGTACTGATTGTTGCTGCTTGCATCCAGACAGACTCTGAGAAATCATATTTACTTGCTGAGTCAATATTTTGTTCTGAGCCAATATGGCATTTAGAGTGTCAATCTCAAGAACTCCTTTCTTCTGACTTGTCCCATTATTCACAGGATTCCTTTCAAAGGTGTACATGAATTGGTTATTTGTAACCATTTCAATGAGTTCCTGAGCTTCTGCAGGCGTCTTCTTCAGATGAAGAAATCCTCCAGCAGAGCTATCCAATGACATCTTGGATAGTTCAGACAGACCATCATAGAAGATACCTATGATGCTCCATTCTGAAAGCATGTCAGAAGGACACCTTCTGATCAATTGCTTGTATCTTTCCCAAGCTTCATAGAGGGATTCACCTTCCTTCTGTCTGAAGGTTTAGACTTCCACTCTAAGCTTGCTCAATTTTTGAGGTGGAAAGAACTTTGCCAAGAAGGCATTGACTAGCTTTTCCCAAGAGTTCAGGCTTTCTTTAGGTTGTGAATCCAACCATGTTCAAGCTCTATCTCTTTCAGCAAAGGGAAAGAGCATAAGCTTGTAGACTTCAGGATCAATCCCATTGGTCTTGACAATGTCACAGATTTGCAAGAATTCAGCTAAGAACTGATGAGGATCTTCCAATGAAAGTCCATGAAACTTGCAATTCTGTTGCATCAGAGAAACTAATTGAGGCTTAAGCTCAAAGTTGTTTGCTCCAATGGCAGGGATTGAGATGCTTTTCCCATAGAAGTCGGGAGTAGGTGCAGTAAAGTCACCAAGCACCTTCCTTGCATTGTTGGCATTGTTGTTGTTTTCGGCTGCCATGGCTTCTTCTTGTTTGAAAGTTTCTGTTAGGTCCTCTATAGAGAGTTGTACTTTAGCTTCTTTTAGCTTTCTCTTCAAGGTCCTTTCAGGTTCAGGATCAGCTTCAACAAGAATGCCCTTGTCCTTGCTCCTGCTCATATGAAAAGAGAGGAGAAAAAAATATGGAATCCTCTATGTCACAGTATAAAGATTCCTTGAGGTGTCAGAAGAAAATAAAAATAGAAGGATGAGGTAGAGAAGAGAGAATTCGAACTTATCAAGAGGGACAGAGTTCGAATTGCTGATAATGGAGAAGTGTTAGTCCTTTAAATAGAAGGATTTGGGAAGAGGGGAGGAATTTTCTAAATTAAAGTAAAAAGGTTTTGAAATAATTAAAAGAAATTTTGAAAATTTGGTAAATGATTTTCGAAAACTAAGATTGGGAAAGAAATTAAGTGATTTTTGGAAAAGATTTTGAAATTAGAAATAAAAAAGATATGATTGAAAATTAATTTTGAAAAAATGTGATTGAAAAGATATGATTGAGAAGATATGATTGAGAATCAAATTAAAAAGAGAAATTTTTAAAATTAAAGTTGATTACTTGACTAACAGGAAATTAAAAGATATGATTCTAGAATTAAAATTTGATCCTTTCTTAATAGGCAAGTAACAACTTGAAAATTTTGAATTAAATCATTAATTATAGCAAGGATTTTCGAAAATAATAATAATTAAAAAATGGAAAGAAATTGATTTTGAAAAGATATGATTGAAAAGATATGATTTGAAAAATATTTGATTTTGAAAAATTATGAATATTTGAAAAAGATTTGAATTAAAAACAAAATCTTTCCTCTAGTGTCCTCCTGGCGTTAAACGCCAGAATGGATGCCATTCTGGCGTTTAACGCCCAAAATGCTACCTTTTTGGGCGTTTAACGTCTAGCCAGGTACCCTGGCTGGCGTTTAAACGTCAGTTTTCCTTCCTCACTGGGCGTTTTGAACGCCCAGCTTTTTCTTTGTAATTCCTCTGCTGCATGTTCTGAATCTTCAATTCTCTGTATTATTGACTTGAAAAGACATGGTTGGAAAACTAAGATTAAACAAATAATTCATGCAGGACACCAAACTTAGAAGTTTGTATACTAAGGACTATAACAATTTGAAAATGCATATGAGAAACAACAAAAGACACAAAACAAGAGAATTTAAAGATCAGAGCAAGGAAATCATCAAGAACAACTTGAAGATCAATGAAGAACATAATGCATGTAATTTTCAAAAATTAGAAGAATGCAATTGACACCAAACTTAAGATTAGACACTAGACTCAAACAAGAAACATAAAATATTTTTGATTTAAAATTTTTTTTGTAATTTTTTCGAAAATTAAGTGGAAAAAGAGAAAAAAGGACTTCAAAATTCTTAATGAGAATTTCAGGAATCATGCAATGTTAGTCTAAAACTCTGATCCAGGAATTAGACATGGCTTACTAGCCAGCCAAGCTTTCAGTGAAAGCTTCGGTCCAAAACACTAGACATGGCCAATGGCTAGCCAAGCTTTAGCAGATCATTACTTTCAACAGAAAGATTGATAGAAATCAACAAGCTCTTGTGATGATAAGTTGAAACCTCGGTCCAAAAGTTTAGACATGGTTTCACAACCAGCCAGATTTCAACAAATCATCATGAAACTCTAGAATTCATTCTTAAAAGTTCTGAAGAACAAAATAGAAATACAATTTTTTTTTAACTTTTTCAAAAATTAAAAGGTAAAAAGCTTAAACATAAAATAAAATTACCTAATCTGAGCATCAAAATGAGTCGTCAGTTGTCCAAACTCGAACAATCCCTGGCAACAGCGCCAAAAACTTGGTGCACGAAATTGTGATCATCAATGGCGCCAACATCATGGTACGCACAATTATAATCTCAACTCTTTGTCACAACTCCGCACAACTAACCAGCAAGTACACTGGGTCGTCCAAGTAATAAACCTTACGTGAGTAAGGGTCCATCCCACGGAGATTGTCGGCTTGAAGCAAGCTATGGTCATCTTGTAAATCTCAGTCAGGCGAATTCAAATGGTTATGGAGAATTGATAATTAAAATATGAATAAAACATAAAATACGATAGAGATACTTATGTAATTCATTGGTGAGAATTTCAGATAAGCGTATGAAGATGCTTTGTTCCTTTTGAACCTCTGCTTTCATATTGCCTTCTTCCAATCATTCATACTCCTTTCCATGCTAAGCTTTATGTTGGGCATCACCGTTGTCAATGGCTACTTCCCGTCCTCTCAGTGAAAATGTTCCAAATGCACTGTCACCGCACGACTAATCAGCTGTTGGAATAGGATCCATTGATCCTTTTGCGTGTGTCACTACGCCCAACACTCGCAAGTTTGAAGCTCGTCACAGTCATCCCTTCCCTGATCCTACTCGGAATACAACAGACAAGGTTTAGACTTTTCAGATCTCAGGAATGGCCGTCAATTAATTCTAGCCTATAACACGAAGGTTCTAATCTTAGATTAGAAACCCAAGAGATACACATTCAAGCTTGTTTGCATGTAGAACGGAAGTGGTTGTCAGGCACGCGTTCATAGGTGAGAATGGTGATGAGTGTCACAGATCATCACATTCGTCAGGTTGAAGAACGAGTGTATATCTTAGAGAAGAAGTAGGCATGAATTGAATAGAAAAACAACAGTACTTTGCATTAATTTATGAGGAACAGCAGAGCTCCACACCTTAATCTATGGTGTGTAGAAACTCCACCATTGAAAATACAAAAGTGATAATAGTGATCATTGGCTTCGGCCCCAGAGAGAGAACCAAAAGAACCAAGATCAAAAGTATGATCAAGTGTGTGAAAGATGAAAATACAATAGCAAAAGGTCCTATTTATAGAGAACTAGTAGCCTAGGGTTACAAAAATAAGTAATTAATGCAGAAATCTTCTTCCGGGCCCACTTGGTGTGTGCTTGGGCTGAGCATTGAAGCTTTCACGTGTAGAAACTTTTCTTGGAGTTAAACGCCAGCTTTTGTGCCAGTTTGGGCGTTTAACTCTAGCTTTTATGCTAGTTCTGGCGTTTTGACGCCAGAATTTTTTTGCTGACTTGGAACGCCGGTTTGGGCCATCAAATCTCGGGCAAAGTTTAAACTATTATATATTGCTGGAAAGCTCAGGATGTCTACTTTCCAACGCAATTAAGAGCGCGCCAATTGGGCTTCTGTAGCTCCAGAAAATCCACTTTGAGTGCAAGGATGTCAGAATCCAATAGCATCTGCAGTCCTTTTTCAGCCTCTGAATCAGATTTTTGCTTAGGTCCCTCAATTTCAGCCAGAAAATACCTGAAATCACAGAAAAACACACAAACTCATAGTAAATTCTAGAAATGTGATTTTTATTTAAAAACTAATAAAAATATAATAAAAACTAACTAAAACATACTAACAACATACTAAAAACAATGCCAAAAAGCATATAAATTATCCGCTCATCATGGTGTATCAAATCTCCCCACACTTAAACATTAACATGTCCTCATGCTAAGCTCAAGAGAAACTATAAGAGAGTGAAAAGAAATGGTAGAATTTATGAAATACAACCTATCTATATGAATGCAACTAAATGCAAAATACTTTTACCTACTTGGTTAAAAGTAAATCAAATTCTACTAGACAAACATAAATAAAGTACAAGTAAACTTGCAGAGAAAAAGCTCATGAAAGTCAGAAACAAAGAATCGAGCATCGAACCCTCATCGGAAGTGTATACACTCTCTAATCACTCAAGTGTTTAAGGTTCGATTCTCTCAATTCTCTACTAACCTTGCTTTCTAAGGCTTGCTCTTCTTCTACCAATCAACAAAAATTTAACGCACACATGCACATATCAAGAGGTCTTTTAAGGGTTGTAATGGGGTTAGGGTCAAGGTAGGATTGTATTTGGTCAAGTGGACTGAAATCTGAATCCTTAATTAACATAAACTGCCCACCTAACTTAAGACAATCCATGTAATCAGAATATGAAATCTAACTACCCATTAATTATATTTTTTCACATATTCATGCATTCCAATTTAAGCACAACTCATATGCATTGCTGTCACCATTTGCTTTGGGGCATTTTGTCCCCTTTTTATTGCTTGTTATTTTTCTTTTCTTTCTGTCTTTTTCTTTTTTTTCTCTTCATTTTTATTTTCTTTTTATTTTTCTTATTTTTCTCAATACATATGATTAAGGTATTGAATGCAAGAATATGTGCTCAACTATCTTTTCACATTTTCACAAAAGAGTCTAACATACTCAATTCCCAAACCAAATATTTTCAAACCCAATTTCCCCACACTTAAATCATGAGCACTCTCACTAGTCTAAGCTAACCAAGGATTCAAATTAAGGACAATATTATTTTCCGCTTAGAGTTAATGATGTGCTAAAGTAAAGAACAAATGGGGTTAAAAAGGCTCAACATTGGTTTGCAAAGGATAATAACAAGGTAAGGCCATATGGGTATGTAAGCTCAGTGAAACAAAGGCTTCAATCATATAAGTGCATGCATACATCAAAGAATGGAAATATAGAATCAAGCAAGACAAAGATCATAATTTTAGAGAGAACAACACACACTAAAACAGAATATTGGTTGATAAAATGCAACCAATCAAATAGGCTAAAAAATCTCACAGGTTTTGTGTGTTCAAATTCTAAACCATGTCCCAAAATAAAATTCTTCAAGCAAGTTTAACAAAAGTTTTAATACAAATTAGTGAAATGCTCTAAAAAGTTTCTTGAGAAAGAAAATATTACTTCAACCAAGTAGTGGTAGAATATGCACAAAATCTGACAAACATGCAATCAATCATGCAAATGCAACAATGAACTAACAAATAAAATTAAACATTGGTGTTGAGAAGAAGGTAACTAACCCATGGAAGTCAGTATCTACCTCCCCACACTTAAAGATTGCATCATCCTCGGTGCATGCAAAGATGTGCAAGTGGATGGGTTGCTACAACTGATGCTTTTCTCCAAAGATTTTGTAGATGGACTTGTCTGTTGCCCCATTGAGAAGCTTTTCATTTCCCTTCTCGGTGGCCATCCTGAAAGAAGAGAAAAAAGAAGAAAAGTAACCCAGAAGCAAAGATAAGAAACAAATAAAATATGGGTGGGTTAATACCAAATAATGAGGGTCTCAACTACATGGTAGCTACAACATGCAAGTGAGAAAACAGTAGAAGTAAATGGCATATCAATAGTGCAAAAATTGCAACAATAGGGGAGAGAGTGTGGGTCATGAAAGACAGTATAAGTGCATATCAATGCAAATGGAATACAAGTATCATAAAAAATTAGCATTGACCAATGAATAATAATACTAAACAATATAAAACAAGTCACAAAGCACCAAAATAATGCAAGCAAAAAATGCAACAGTTGAAGAAGAACATTTAACTCCAATGGAAAAATAATAAACTTAGAAAAGAAAATAAAAACATGAACAAAGTTGATCTGCAATGAATTAAAGTATGCAAATGCAATAAGTAAATGAGAATGAAAGAGAATAAGGATGAGAAGTAAAAGAAATGGAAAAGAAGAAAGTAAGAAAGGAAGAAGAAAGAAGAAGAAGGGAGAAAGAAAGAAGAAGAAATGTTTAAATAAGGCGCGAAAGTGACGCGTGCGCGCAGGTCACGCGCGCGTGAAAACAGAAAAAGGCATTCAACGCGTGAGCGTCGTCCACGCGTACGCGTGGATAAGCAAAAATTCAAATGATGCGTAAGCCTCGGTCATGCGTACGTGTGACAACTGGTCGTGCCATACGCACGGTTGCAACACGCCTCCAGCCCAACTCTCTGTCCAATTACCACACTGCGTCAATTTTCATTCCACGCATACGCGTCGTTGACGCTTACGCATGGATTGGCAAAATTGCAGGTGACGCGTACGCGTGGGTCACGCGTACGCGTGGGGTGGCTTGTACGCCAGGCACCCCTCCCACATCGTTCCAGCACAACTCTCTGTTTGTTTGTGCTAGAGAGAAAAATTGGCATCGACGCATACGCGTCGCCCACGTGCACGTGTGTGTTGCCCCTTTTTTTTTTCCAACGCCATAAATTATTAAACAACTAAACCATAAATTAAATGAAATAAACATAACTAAAAATAAAAATTTAACTCATTACTAATATAAACAAAAAGGAAAATTAGAAAGAATTTACCATGGTGGGGTGTCTCCCACCTAGCACTTTTAGTTAAAGTCCTTAAGTTGGACATTTGGTGAGCTCCTTGTCATGGTGGCTTGTGCTTGAAATCATCTTGAAACTTCCACCAATGCTTGGACTTCCAATGAGCTCTAACATCTCCAAGTGAATTCACCAAGCCTTGATGAAGTTCTTCACAGGCTTCGAGCTCCCAAAGTTGATCCTCTTGTATGCCAGGATCCCAAATCTTGTTTCTACACCCGTCTTCAAGTTGATCATCATGATTCCATCCGGGTGGTTTAGCCTTAGAATTCTCATTTAGGCACCCAAACATCCTCCTAGACCCATTCACTTTGGGTCTACACCAACCATTAGTATCAAACTTTGGGCATGCAACCATCATGAACCTAGAGTGATGCTTCCAACCACTACACAATTCTCCCTTACTTTTCAATCCGCAAAGAGCGCTAAGTTGACCGTCTGTTTCAAGCAACCCATACTCAAGTGGAATTAGAAAGCCTAGAGATAAGAGATTTACCCACTTGAATGGTGTAAGGGGTGATGGTGACTTAGGAAGGGGGACCTACCCACACTTTGACAATGCAAGGTCCACTGCCTTGTGCTCTGGTGCACGAAATCGTGATCGTTCATTCCTTGGTAACGGCGCTAAAAACTTCATGCACGTTCATAATTTTAGTTCTTTGTCACAACTTCGCACAACTAACCAGCAAGTGCACTGGGTCGTCCAAGTAATAAACCTTACGTGAGTAAGGGTCGATCCCACGGAGATTGTCGGCTTGAAGCAAGCTACGGTCACCTTGTAAATCTCAGTCAGGCGGATTCAAATGGTTATGGTGAATTGATAATTAAAATATAATTAAAATATAAAATAGGATAGAGATACTTATGCAATTCATTGGTGAGAGTTTCAGATAAGCGTATAGAGATACTTTTGTTCCTTCTGAACATCTGCTTTCCTGCTGTCTTCATCCAATCATTCCTACTCCTTTCCATGGCAAGCTATATGTTGGGCATCACCGTTGTCAATGGCTACTTTCCGTCCTCTCAGTGAAAATGGTCCAAAATGCCCTGTCACCGCATGGCTAATCATCTGTCGGTTCTCGATCGTACTGGAATAGGATTCAGTAATCCTTTTGCGTCTGTCACTACGCCCAACACTCGCGAGTTTGAAGCTCGTCACAGCCATCCCTTCCCAGATCCTACTCGAAATACCACAGACAAGGTTTATACTTTTCGGATCTCAAGAATGGTCACCAATAATTCTAGCCTATACCACAAAGACTCTGATCTCACGATTAGGAGGCTAAGAGATACACATTCAAGCTTGTTTGCATATAGAACGGAAGTGGTTGTCAGGCACGCGTTCATAGGTGAGAATGGTGATCAGCGTCACATAATCATTACATTCATCATGTTCTTGTGTGCAAATGAATATCTTAGAGAAGAAATAGGCTTGAGTTGAATAGAAAAACAATAGTACTTTGCATTAATTTATGAGGAACAGCAGAGCTCCACACCTTAATCTATAGTGTGTAGAAACTCAACCGTTGAAAATATATAAGTGATAATATTCTAAGCATGGCCGAATGGCCAGCCTCCAAGGTCTAGGGACTAAACATCCAAAGATGTCTAATACAATAGTAAAAGGTCCTATTTATACTAAACTAGTTACTAAGGTTTACAGAGATAAGTGAATGATGCAGAAATCCACTTCCGGGTTCCACTTGGTGTGTGCTTGGGCTGAGCATTGAGCTTTCATGTGTAGAGACTTCTTTTTGAGTTAAACGCCAGGTTGTAACCTATTTCTGGTGTTTAACTCTGCTTTGCAACCTGTTTCTGGCGTTTAACTCCAGAATAGGGCAGGAAGCTGGCGTTGAACACCAGTTTGCATAATTTAAACTAGGACAAAGTATAGACTATTATATATTTCTGAAAATCCCTGAATGTCTACTTTCCAACGCAATTGCGAGCGCACCATTTGGACTCCTGTAGCTCCAGAAAATCCACTTTGAGTGCAGGGAGGTCAGAATCCAACAGCATCTGCAGTCCTTCTTCAGCCTCTGAATCAGATTTTTGCTCAAGTCCCTCAATTTCAGCCAGAAAGTACCTGAAATCACAGAAAAACACACAAACTCATAGTAAAATCTAAAAATGTGATTTTTAATTGAAATATAATAAAAATATACTAAAAACTAACTAAATCATACTAAAAACTATGTAAAAACAATGCCAAAAAGCGTATAAATTATCCGCTCATCACAACACCAAACTTAAATTGTTGCTTGTCCCCAAGCAACTGAAAATCAAATAGGATAAAAAGAAGAGAATATACTATAAATTCCAAAATATCAATGAAACTTAGCTCCAACTAGATGAGCGGGACTAGTAGCTTTTTGCCTCTTGAATAGTTTTGGCATCTCACTTTATCCATTGAAGTTCAGAATGATTAGCATCTATAGGAACTCAGAATTCAGATAGTGTTATTGATTCTCCTAGTTCAGTATGTTGATTCTTGAACATAGCTACTTTATGAGTCTTGGCCGTGGCCCTAAGCACGTTATTTTCCAGTATTACCACCGGATACATAAATGCCACAGACACATAACTGAGTGAACCTTTTCAGATTGTGACTCAGCTTTGCTAAAGTCCCTAATTAGAGGTGTCCAGGGTTCTTAAGCATAATCTTTTTTTTTTTGCTTTGGACCTCGACTTTAACCACTCAGTCTCAAGCTTTTGGCTTGACACCTTCACGCCACAAGCACATGGTTAGGGACAGCTTGGTTTAGCCGCTTAGGCCAGGATTTTATTCCTTTAGGCCCTCATATCCACTGATGCTCAAAGCCTTGGATCCTTTTTATTACCCTTGCCTTTTGGTTTAAAGGGTTACTGGCTTTTTGCTCTTGTCTTTTGGTTTTAAGAGCTTTTGGCTTTTTCTGCTTGCTTTTTCTTTTTCTTTCTTCTTTTTTTTGCCATTTTTTTCTCTTTTTTTTCGCAAGATTTTGTATTCGCTGCTTTTTCTTGCTTCAAGAATCATTTTTATGATTTTTCAGATTATCAAATAACATTTCTCCTTTTTCATCATTCTTCAAGAGCCAACAATTTTAACATTTATAAACAACAAATTTAAAAGACATATGCACTGTTCAAGCATTCATTCAGAAAACAAAAAGTATTGTCACCACATCAAAATAATTAAACTAATTTCAAGGATGAATTCGAAATTCATGTACTTCTTGTTCTTTTGTAATTAAAACATTTTTCATTTAAGAGAGGTGATGGACTCATAAGACATTCATAGCTTTAAGACATAGACACTTAAACACTAATGATCATGTAATAAAGACACAAACATAAATAAACATAAAGCTCAAAAAACTGAAAACAGAAAAATAAATAGACAAGGAGATTAAGGAATGAGTCCACCTTAGTGAAGGTGGCGTCTTCCTCTTGAAGAACCAATGGTGCTTTTGAGCTCCTCTATGTCTCTTCCTTGCCTTTGTTGCTTCATCCCTAGTGATTTTGGTGCTCCTATCCTTAGTTGCTCCCAATAGTTGTGTGGAGGAAAATGTATCCCTTGAGGCATCTCAGGAATTTCTTGGTGAGGGAATTCCTCATGCTCTTGTTGAGCTCCATGAGTGGTCTCTCTTGTTGTGCAGTCAAATGCTCTACTACTGAGCTATGGACACTTGAGATGAATCTCTCCATCTCCCATGACTTGGAGGTGGAAGCTTTTGTCTTTTCTTTCCTCTTTCTAGAGGTTTCTCTGGCCTTAGGTGCCATAAATGGTTATGGAAAAACAAAAAGCAATGCTTTTACCACACCAAACTTAAAAGGTTTGCTCGTTCTCGAGAAAAAGAAGAAAGAAAGGAGGAGAAGAAGAAGAGATAGAGGAGATGGTGATGTGTGGTAGGTTCGGCCAAGGGAGGGTGATAGTGTGTATGAGGGGTTAAGTTTGGGAGGGAAAAGAATTTGAATTTTGGAGGTAGGTGGGGTTTATGGGGAAGAGGTATGGAGGTGATTGGTGAAGGGTATTTGGGGAAGAATGTTATGAAAAGGTGTGAAAGAGGAGAGAAGAAGAGGTGGGGTAGGTGGGAATCCTGTGGGGTCCACAGATCCAGTGGGGTCAAGGACTTAGCATCCCTGCTCCAATTAGGCGTGCAAAACGCCCTTTGTATGCAATACTGGCGTTTAACGCCAGACTGCTGCCTATTTTTGGCGTTAAACGCCCAAATGTAGCCTTTTTTGGCGTTTAACGCCAGGTTGATGCTTGTTTCTGGCGTTTAAACGCCAGAATGCTCTTCCTCTAGGGTGTGCTATTTTGAATGCTATTTTTCATTTTGTTTTTGATTTTTCAGTAGTTTTTATGACTTCACATGATCATCAACCTAAAGAAAACATAAAATAACAATGGAAAATAAATAGATGTAATTAAATAACATTGGGTTGCCTCCCAACAAGCGCTTTTTTAATGTCAATAGCTTGACAGCCAGCTCTCATGGAGCCTCACAGATGTTCAGAGCATTGTTGGGACCTCTCAACACCAAACTTAGAGTTTGAATGTGGGGGTTCAACACCAAACTTAGAGTTTGGTTGTGGCCTCCCAACACCAAACTTAGAGTTTGACTGTGGGAGCTTTGGTTGACTCTGCAGTGAGAGAAGCTTTTCATGCTTCCTCTCCAATGTTACAGAAGGAGATCCTTGAGTTTTAAACACAATGTTGTCCTCATTCAGTTGAAGGACCAACTCTCCTCTGTCCACATCAATCACAGCTTTTGCTGTGGCTAGGAAGGGTCTTCCAAGGATGATGGATTCATCCTCATCCTTCCCAGTGTCTAGGATTATGAAATCAGTAGGGATGTATAGGCCTTCAACCTTTACTAACACGTCCTCTACTAGTCCATAAGCCTATTTTCTTGAGTTGTCTGCCATCTCTAATGAGATTCTGGCAGCTTGCACCTCAAAGATCCCAAGTCTCTCCATTACAGAGAGTGGCATAAGGTTAATGCCTGACCCCAGGTCACACAGAGCCTTCTCAAAGGTCATGGTGCCTATGGTATAGGGTATTAAGAATTTACCAGGATCCTGTTTCTTTTGAGGTAATTTCTGCCTATCCAATGCATTCAGTTCATTGGTGAGCAAGGGAGGTTCATCTTCCCAAGTCTCATTACCAAATAATTTGGCATTCAGCTTCATGATTGCACCAAGGTACTTAGCAACTTGCTCTTCAGTAATGTCTTCATCCTCTTCAGAGGAAGAATACTCATCAGAGCTCATGAAGGGCAGAAGCAAGTTGAATGGAATCTCTATGGTCTCTGTATGAGCCTCAGATTCCTTTGGTTCCTCAAAGGGAAACTCCTTATTGGTCAGTGAACATCCCAGGAGGTCTTCCTCACTAGGATTTACGTCCCCCTCCTCCTCTCTGGGTTCGGCCACACCAAGTAAGGTTATGACCTTGCACTCTCTTTTTGGATTCTCTTCTGTATTGCTTGGGAGAGTACTAGGAGGAGTTTCAGTGACCCTTTTACTCAGCTGGCCCACTTGTGCCTCCAAATTTCTAATGGAGAACCTTATTTCATTCATAAAACTTAGAGTGGCCTTAGATAGATCAAAGAATATATTTGCTAAGCTAGATAGATTCTGCTCAGAGTTCTCTGTCTGTTGCTGAGAGGATGATAGAAAAGGCTTGCAATTGCTAAACCTGTTTCTTCCACCATTATTAAAGCCTTGTTGAGGCTTTTGTTGATCCTTCCATGAGAAATTTGGATGATTTCTCCATGAGGGATTATAGGTATTTCCATAGGGTTCACTCAAGTAATTCACCTCTGCTATTGCAGGGTTCTCAGGATCATAAGCTTCTTCTTCAGAAGATGCCTCTTTAGTACTATTGGATGCAGCTTGCAATCCATTCAGACTCTGAGAAATCATATTGACTTGCTGAGTCAATATTTTGTTCTGAGCCAATATGGCATTCAGAGCATCAATTTCTAGAACTCCCTTCCTCTGAGGCGTCCCATTACTCACAGGATTCCTTTCAGAAGTGTACATGAACTGGTTATTTGCAACCATGTCAATGAGTTCCTGAACTTCTACAGGCGTTTTCTTTAGGTGAATGGATCCACCTGCAGAATGGTCCAATGACATCTTAGCTAATTCAGACAGACCATCATAGAATATATCCAGGATGGTCCATTCTGAAAGCATGTCAGAGGGACACTTTTTGGTCAGTTGCTTGTATCTCTCCCAAGCTTCATAGAGGGATTCACCTTCTTTCTATCTGAAGGTTTGAACATCCACTCTAAGCTTACTAAGCTTTTGGGGAGGAAAGAACTTGGCTAAGAAAGCCGTGACCAGCTTATCCCAAGAGTTCAGGCTATCTTTAGGTTGAGAGTCCAACCATATTCTAGCTCTGTCTCTTACAGCAAACGGGAAAAGCATAAGCCTGTAGACCTCGGGATCAACCCCATTGGTCTTAACAGTATCACAGATCTGCAAGAATTCAGTTAAGAACTGAAAAGTATCTTCTGATGGAAGTCCATGAAACTTGCAATTCTGTTGCATCAAAGAAACTAATTGAGATTTTAGCTCAAAATTGTTTGCTCCAATGGCAGGGATTGAGATGCTTCTTTCATGTAAGTTGGAATTTGGTGTAGTAAAGTCACCAAGCATCTTCCTTGCACCTCCACCATTATTATTGGTTTCGGTCATGTCTCCTTCTTTTTCGAAAAATTCTGTCAGATTTTCTCCAGAGAGTTGTGCCTTAGCTTCCCTTAGGTTCCTCTTCAGAGTCCTTTCAGGTTCAGGATAAGCTTCAACAAGAATGTTCTTATCCTTGTTCCTGCTCATGTGAAAAAGAAGAGAATAGAAAAGAAGAGGAATCCTCTATGTCACAGTATAGAGATTCTTTTATGTGAGTAGAAAAAGAAAAGAATAGAAGAAGAAAAATTTGAACACAGAGAAGAAGAGTGGGTTCGAATTTTTGAGTAGAAGAGAAATGTTAGTAGATAAATAAATAATTAGAAGGAGATGAGAGAGAGAAGAATTCGAAAATTAATTAAAATAAAATAAAAATATTTTTGTTTTTAATTTAAAATTAAAGTTAGAATTCGAAAATTTTAAAAAAGAAAAATTAAATTAAATTAAATTAAAATTTAAAACAATTAGTTAATTAAAAAGGAATTTTGAAAAAGAGGAAGGTGATTTTCGAAAATTAGAAAGAGAATTAGTTAGGTAGTTTTGAAAAAGATATGATTGAAATAGTAAACTTTTAAAATCAAACAAAAAGTTAAGTGGTTAATTGAAAAAGATTTGAAAATCAAATTTTGAAAAAATAAGAAGTTAAAAAAAGAAAGATTTTTGAAATTAAGTTTTGAAAAAGATATGATTGAAAGATATGATTGAAAATTTAATTTGAAAAAGATTTTTTTAAAAAAAAAGAAATTAAAAAGATTTGATTTTTGAAAATTAAAGTTGATTACTTGACTAAAAAGAAACTAAAAGATAGGATTTTAAAATTTAAAGATTGAACCTTTCTTAATAGGCAAGTAACAAACTTTAAAATTTTTGAATTTAAATGCTAGTAATCAATTCGAAAATATGAAACAAAAATAAGAAAAAGATTTTGAAAATCAATTTGAAGTTTTCGAAAATATGAAAGAAAAAATAAAAAATATTTGATTTTTAAAGAAAAGATTTGAAAAAGATAGAATTTTTAAATAGAAAATTTGACTTGACTCATAAGAAACAACTAAATTTTAAAAAGTTTTGAAAAAGTCAACTCAAATTTTCGAAAATTATGAGTGAAAAAGGAAAAGATATTTTTTATTTTTAAATTTTAATGATGAGAGAGAAAAACATGAAAAAGACTCAATGCATGAAAATTTTGGATCAAAACAAATGATGCATGCAAGAACACTATGAATGTCAAGATGAACACCAAGAACACTTTGAATGTCAAGATGAACACCAAGAACTTATTTTTGAAAATTTTTAAGAAAAGAAAACATGCAAGACACCGAACTTAGAAATTTTTAATTTTTTAGACACTATGAATGCAAGAATGCATATGAAAAACAAAATGCAACACACAACAAGAAAATGTGAAGATCAAACAAGAGGATTCGTCAAGAACAACTTGAAGATCATGAAGAATGCAATGCATGAATTTTTGAAAAATGCAAGAAAGAGATAAACATGCAATTGACACCAAACTTATGACTTGGCACTAGACTCAAATAAGAAACACAAAATTAATTTTTTGATTTTATGGTTTTATAATTTTTTTGGATTTTTTTCGAAAATTATTTTGGGAAAAACGAAAAAGAAGAAAAAAAAATTATTTTGTAATTTTCGAAAAAAAGAAATAAAAAGCTTAAAATTAAAATAAAATTACCTAATCTGAGCAACAAGATGAACCGTCAGTTGTCCAAACTCGAACAATCCCCAATAACGGCGTCAAAAACTTGGTGCACGAAATCGTGATCATTCATTCCTTGGTAACGGCGCTAAAAACTTCATGCGCACGTTCATAATTTTAGTTCTTTGTCACAACTTCGCACAACTAACCAGCAAGTGAACTAGGTCGTCCAAGTAATAAACCTTACGTGAGTAAGGGTCGATCCCACGGAGATTGTCGGCTTGAAGCAAGCTATGGTCACCTTGTAAATCTCAGTCAGGCGGATTTTAAATGGTTATGGTGAATTGATAATTAAAATATAATTAAAATATAAAATAGGATAGAGATACTTATGAAATTCATTGGTGAGAGTTTCAGATAAGCGTATAGAGATGCTTTTGTTCCTTCTGAACCTCTGCTTTCCTGCTGTCTTCATCCAATCATTCCTACTCCTTTCCATGGCAAGCTGTATGTTGGGCATCACCGTTGTCAATGGCTACTTCCCGTCCCCTCAATGAAAATGGTCCAAAATGCGCTATCACCGCATGGCTAATCATCTGTCGGTTCTCGATCATACTGGAATAGGATTCAGTAATCCTTTTGCGTCTGTCACTATGCCCAGCACTCGCGAGTTTGAAGCTCGTCACAGCCATCCCTTCCCAGATCCTACTCGGAATACCACAGACAAGGTTTAGACTTTTCGAATCTCAAGAATGGCCGCCAATAATTCTAGCCTATACCACGAAGACTCTGATCTCACGATCAGAAGACTAAGAGATACACATTCAAGCTTGTTTGCATGTAGAACGGAAGTGGTTGTCAGGCACGCGTTCATAGGTGAGAATGGTGATGAGAGTCACATAATCATCACATTCATCATGTTCTTGTGTGCGAATGAATATCTTAGAGAAGAAATAGGCTTGAGTTGAATAGAAAAACAATAGTACTTTGCATTAATTCATGAGGAACAGCAGAGCTCCACACCTTAATCTATGGTGTGTAGAAACTCTACCATTGAAAATACATAAGTGATAATAGTCTAAGCATGGCCGAATGGCCAGCCTCCAAGGTCTAGGGACTAAACATCCAAAGATGTCTAATACAATAGTAAAAGGTCCTATTTATACTAAACTAGTTACTAGGGTTTACAGAGATAAGTGAATGATGCAGAAATTCACTTCCGGGACCCACTTGGTGTGTGCTTGGGCTGAGCATTGAGATTTTATGTGTAGAGACTTTTTTTGGAGTTAAACGCCAGGTTGTAACCTGTTTCTGGCGTTTAACTCTGCTTTGCAACCTGTTTCTGGCGTTTAACTCCAGAATAGGGCAGGAAGCTGGCATTGAATGCCAGTTTGCATCATCTAAACTCGGGCAAAGTATGAACTATTATATATTGCTGGAAAGCCCTGAATGTCTACTTTCCAACGCAATTAAGAGCGCACCATTTGGACTTCTGTAGCTCTATAAAATCCACTTTGAGTGCAGGGAGGTCAGAATCCAACAGCATCTGCAGTTCTTCTTCAGCCTCTGAATCAGATTTTTGCTCAAGTCCCTCAATTTCAGCCAGAAAGTACCTGAAATGATAGAAAAACACACAAACTCATAGTAAAGTCCAGAAATATGATTTTTAATTAAAAACTAATAAAAATATACTTAAAACTAACTAAATCATACTAAAAACTATGTAAAAACAATGCCAAAAAGCGTATAAATTATTCGCTCATCATGCTCCTCTTTAAATTCCTCCACCTCTTGACAAGTGCCTTCAACTTCAATTCCTTGTTCACCAACTTCTTCTTTTGCTATTTCACATCCAATGGGAGAGGATTCAATTCTAGATAGGAATTCATTAATGATTAAATTCATCTCTTGATCAACCTCTTCAAGGTCTCCAATTGTAATATGCTTTGGAGGTTGTACACCCTCCTCAACATCAATTTCAAGATCCTTGGAGGGAGGTTCTATGACTTGAGATTCCCATGGAGGTTCCGCATCTCCTAAGTCTTCAACCACTTCCTCTTTTTCAATAATTTCGGCTTTCTCCACTTGCCCTAGCACAAAATCCAGCTCCTCTTTGATGTCTTCCACCTCGTGTTCAACCTCCCCTAATTCTTCAACTATTCCTTCATCTTCAAGGGTCTCTCCTACCTCCACTTTTTGGGCCCCTTCTTGCTTCTCTTGAAGTATGGATGTGTGAACCCGATCCATTAAGTCCCTAAGATGATCCCTTCTCTCTTGTTTCATGTCAATAGCATAATTGGGATCATGTTGCTCTTGGATTGATGGATATGGGTGAAAAGTAAGTGCACTAGAGCTTGAGCGTTGAGTATTGGGGGTAGAGGATGGATCCACACGGGATATAAGAGCTTGGAGAGTAGAGGTGAGACCGGTGAGAGTAGAGGTAAGTGTGGTTTGAAGCTCTCTTTACCATTGGCGAATAGCACTAAAGTTATCATCTATGGGAGCTTGGTGTGAATAAGAGGGTTTATTTGTTGGGAGAAAGAGCTTATAATGGGAAAGTGGTTCTTCTTGATAAGGATATGGAGATGGTGTATATTCAGGTGGTGGTTCTTGAGAGTAATTATGTTGGAATGTGGGTGGTTCTATGTATGGTTCATATGGTTCATATGGTGGTTGGTGTGGTGGATAAGGGTTAGAATCATATGGAGGTGAATGGTGGAAAGGGGCTTGTGAGTATGGTGGTTCAAAGCTATGCTGAAGAGGGGGTTCATAGGTATATGGTGGTGGTTGTTGATTATCACGAAGAGGTCCACCATAACCATTGTCTTGGTATGTATCTTGGAATGACTCTTTCTCATAGTAAGTTGGCGGGAGTTGTTGCCAAGAGAGTTGATCAAATCCTTGTGGCTCCTCCCATCTTTGATTGTCCCATCCTTGATGCAAGCCTTCATTGTAATCTCCGCTTCCTACAACATAATTTGAACCAAACTCATAGCAAAAGGGGTGAGAATTCATAATAGAAGGAGAAAATAAAAAACAAAAACTAATAGGAAATAATGAAAATAAGGTCCTAAAATTAGAAACAACTAACAAAAAAACGAAAAAGCAAATATATTCACAATATTCACAATAACCAATAATAAGACGCACATTTGCAAATCCCCGGCAACGGCGCCAAAAATTTGACGAAGGAAAAATGCCGGTAAAGATTTTCACAAAAATTCGCGTTGCAAGTATAGTTCTAAACTGACAATTAAACCTCAATCAAAATTTAATTTGTTTGTCACTAAAGCAAACCCAATAAAAATAAACCGAAGTATTTAAACCTCGGGTCGTCTCTCAAGGAATTGCAGGGAAGTGTAGTTATTATTGGTTATGGAAAAGTATATTTTTAGGTTTAGAAATAAGGAACAAGTAATGTAAATAACAAGGAAATAAAATAACAAATTAACAACTAAGATAAAGTCCTAACAAGGATTGAGAATTGGAATTTCTATCCTCATTATCATAGTCACTTGTGATGGTAATTACCTTTTGTTATCACTTAGTTAACCTCTAACAATTGAAGGTAAGTCAAGTGAGCAAATCAACTTGAGTTCATAAGTCCTAATCAAAGACTAGAGTTAGTGAAGCTCAAGCCAACTAGCAAGTCTCAATCGCCAACCAACAAGAGACTTTGACAATTCTAGAGTCTCCAAATTACTCAATCTAAGCTAAAAACATGAAAAGATAATTTAAAATCCAACCAAGCATTTTATCAAACACTTGGTGGGCACAAAATAAAAACATAGAAAATTAACAAAGAATAATAAAACCTAAGACTAACAATTGCAAGAAATCAACAATCAACAATTAAATAAAGAAGCCATAAACATGGAACATAAAATTGCATTAAAAAGGGAATTGAGAGTAACATAAGAGTTCATAAACTAAATGGACAAAACAAAGGAATCAATAAGAGTAATAGATAACTAAGTACTAGAACAAGTAAGAGTAGAAGAAAATTAAATTAAAACAAGATAGAATTCTGAAATTAAGAGGAACTAAGGCAAAGAAACCTAAAACCTAGAGAGAGGAGAGAGCCTCTCTCTCTCTAAAGAACTACATCTAAAAACTAACTAAAGTGTATGAATATGTGAATGATTCATTCTCACTTCCAGCTCCACTCTGCAGCCTCTAATAAGTGTTTTTGGGCCTGAAACTGGGTCAAAAGGAGCCCAGAAATTGGCCCCAGCATTTTCTGTTTACTGCAACACGTGACGCTCTGTCACGCGTACGCATCGCTGGTCTTTTTCACTATCCATGGGTACGCGTCATCCACACGTGCGCGTCGCTTGCATTCTGCACTGGTCACACGTACGCGTCGCCCATGCGTGCGCGTCGCAACCAAATTTTGAAATACTCCATTTCTTGTGTTCCTTCCACTTTTGCATGATTTCTTTCCATCCTCTAAGCCATTCCTGCCCTGGAAAACCTGAAATCACTTAACACACATATCATGGCATCGAATGGTAATAAGAGAGGATTAAAAATTAGTAATTTAAGGCCAAAGAAGCATATTATCAATCAGAGTACAAAATTGGGAAAGAAAATGTAAAACATGCAATTTATATGCATAAGTGCGAGAATAATGGATAAAATCCACTCAATTTAGCATAAAATATACCACGAAATAGTGGTGCATCGATGGGCAAGCTGAAGTCTCAAATAGAGAACTAAAGCGAATCCTAGAGAGGATAGTAAGTGCCTCTAGAAAGGATTGGGTTAGAAAGCTTGATGATGCTCTGTGGGCATACAGAACAGCTTTCGAAATCCCCATTGGAACTTCACCATATCAGTTAGTATATGGGAAGTCCTGTCATTTGCTAGTGAAACTAGAACACAAAGCCTATTGAGCTACTAGATTCCTCAACCTTGATGTCAAAGCAGCAGGGGAGAAACGGCTGCTCCAACTGAATGAGTTGGATGAATTCCAGTTAGATGCATTTGAAAATACAAAAATCTATAAGGAAAAGGCAAAGAGGTGGCATGACAGGAAGTTAGCTACCAGAGTCTTTGAATCAGGACAGAAGGTCCTGCTCTTCAACTCAAGACTTAAACTGTTCCCTGGGAAACTCAAATCCTGTTGGACAGGACCGTTTGTGATTACTAAGGTATCACCATACGGACATATAGAGCTTCAAGGTAAAGAAACCAGGTTCACTATCAATGGACAGAGGGTTAAGCATTACTTTGAAAGAGATATAGAGCCAGGAGGCTCAATACTGTTACTAAGTTAAGTACAGTAAAGTCCAGCTAAAGACATTAAAGAAGCTCTTGTTGGGAGCCAACCCAATAAATACTCATACTTTATTAATTTTTCTAGTTATTTTCATTTTGATTAATTTTCTTTTTAATTTATTTTAAGTTGTTTTTAGTGTTAGCGATCTTGTACAGTACTTAAACAGAGACAGAATGATGCAGAACAGCAAACAGAATACCTTGGAGAAAGGAGCTTTCTCGCGTTTAAATGCCAGAAAGGGTAGGGTGATGGGCACTTAAAAGACCAAGAGGAGGCATCAGCCTGGCGTTAAACGCCAGCCAGGAAGCCCTGGCTGGGCGTTTAATGCTCCACAGGGAGGATTACTCTGGCGTTTAACGCCAGAATGCTAGCATTCTGGGCGTTTAAACGCCAGCTTGACAGCATGGAGGTAATTTTAATTTTTTAATCTCATCTTGATTCAATTCAATTTCAAAATTTTTTTTATCAAATCTTATTCAAGTACATCCATTTCAAATCAATCTCAAAAAGTAGAACATCTTTATGATTTTGTTTATTTTTCAACCCCTTTTTAAAATTGTATAACTTTTACAATATGCTTTCAAACTAGTTTCAAAATCTTTTCTAATCTTATTCATATCTTTATTAAACATTCAAATCCTTTTCATGTTCCATATCTTGTCTTTAATGTCTTTTCTATCTTCTTAAAAATATTTTATTATCTTTTAAAATTAACAACTTTTCTTTTTTATTTTATTTTTCAAAAATCTTTATCTTTTATCCTTTATCTTGTAATCTTTATCTTTTATCTTTTATCTTTTATTTATTATCTTTTATCTTTTATCTTTTATCTTTTATCTTTTATCTTTATCTTTTTTTATTTATTTTTTTGAAAAAAATCCCTCCCCCCTCCCTATATATATGATGACCGTGCCCACCTCCATCACTCCTCCCCTTTCATTTGTGCTCTCTCCCCTTTCCTTCTCTCTTCTATTCCTTTTTGTACTCTCTTTTCAAGTTCACGTCCTTTCTTACCTTTTGCTCGAGGACGAGTAAATTTTTAAGTTTGGTGTGGCAGGACCCCTGTTCTTTCAGGAATTCAATCCCATGGCTCCAAGAAGTAGCAAGACCGCCCCAAAGAACAAGAAAGAAGACAACTTAACAGTTGTTTTCAAACCTGTTTACTTCTTCACCAAGCAGCATAAGGAGCATTATCGTAAGATAATGAGCAAAAGGCCAGTAATCCTTAAAGTGGGATTCAACCTTGGAGAAGAAGAATACCCATAGATAAAGAAGCAGAATTGAAGGAGAGGCTGGGAGATTCTAAGTGATCCTGAGTTTAATGTTGAATACAGCAAGATCTGGAAATTCTATGCAAATCTGTGAATGACAGATAAGCAAAAGAAAGATGAAACAGCCATCTACACTTTTTGCACTATGGTCAGGGGGAGGATCATATACTTTCACCAGGATAGAGTGAGAGAGATCTTCAAACTACCCCTACTGAAGGATGACCGTGAGTCATACAACAGAAGAGTTGTAGCCAACCAAAAGTTAGACCAAGTCCTAAAGGACATATGCCTGCCCGAAACTCAGTAGATTGAGAATACACAAGGAGAGCCATGCCAACTAACTAAGGCTGACCTTAACCCTATTGCCAGATGATGGATAGATTTCATTGGGCGCTCCATACTCCCCACAAGTACCTGAACTGAAGTCATTGTTGTAAGAGCAATAATGATTCATTGCATCATGACAGGGAATGAGGTGGAAGTCCACCAAATAATTCCCCTTGAGATTTACAAGCTAGCAAACAGAGATTCCACTAAAGCCATGCTGGCTTATCCAAATCTCATCTTCTGCCCATGCAATGAGGCTAAGGTTTTGATCCAAGAGGATAACCTTATTCCAGTGGAAAAACCAATCACCAAGCAGGTGATGGAGAGCTCCCAGATAGAAGATGATAACCTAAAGAGGAAGGCACCAGAGGAATCCCAAGACATCCTTCCAATGGAGTACTGGGACCATCTGAAGACATCTATAATTCACTTATAGAGCACGTTGGATCAACTCAAAGAGGAGCAGCAAAATTAGACTAGCATAATTTGCAAACTGATAAAAGAGCAGGAGAAGCAAGGGCGTGATCTTGAGGAGCTGAAGCGCCAGAAGCTCTCTTCTGAAGAAGCCAGCATCCCTCCAGCTAAAGAGCCATGCGCCCCTTAAGTTGAAGAGCCTTACATCCTACAGACTGAAGAAAACAACATCCGACAAGCTGAAGGTTGTTGAGTTTCAACTTTGTGGTTATTCTAATTCCTGTTTTTCTATCTCACGTATTTCTATCCTAATTTAAAGTTGCATGATCACTAATAGTAATTAAGTTTTTATTTTTAATTTTTATTTTATGTCTTTTAATTTTTAGGATTACATAAGCATTATTAGTAATTAATTAATTTTTATTTTTCTAATTAGCTATAAATTATTCCTCTTATCATCATTGAACATGAATAAAATAGTAGATTTTTTTAGAAGAAATAAAGATGCATGAATTTTTTTGAGCTTTCCAATAAAGAATAGTTACATTAATTTGATTGGGTTACATTGCTTTAGTTTTCTGAATGAAAGAATAAACAATGCATGTTTGAAGTTGAATTTTATTATGCTGGCTCTTGAAAGAATGAAGAAGGAAAAATATTATTGATAATCTGGAAAATCTAAAAATTGATTCTTGAAGCAAGAAAAAACAGCAAAAAAAAAGTATACAGAAAAAGCAAAAGAAGTAGAAAAAGCTAATAACCCTTTAAACCAAAAGGCAAAGGTGAAAGGGCCCAAGGCTTTGAGCATCAGTGGTTAGGAGGGTCCAAAGGAATAAAATCCTGGCCTAAGCGGCTCAATCTAAGCTGTCCCTAACCATGTGCTTGTGGCGTGAAGGTGTAAAGTGAAAAGCTTGAAACTGAGCGGTTAAAGTCGTGGTTCAAAGCAAAAAGAGTGTGCTTAAGAACTCTGGACACCTCTATCTGGGGACTCTAGCAAAGCTAAGTCATAATCTGAAAAGGTTCACCTAGTTAAAGTGTCTGTGGCATTATTGTATCCGGTGGTAATACTGGAAAACAAGGTGCTTAGGGTCACGGCCAAGACTCTGAAAGCTGTGTACAAGAATAAAAAAGAGCTAAACTAGGAGAATCAATAATACTATCTGGATTCTAAGTTCCTAAAGATGGCAGCCATCCTGATTTTCAATGGATAGTGAGATGCCAAGACTATTCAGAGACAAAATGCTACTAAAACCCGTTCATCTAATTGACTGAGCTTCATTGGAAACTCAGAAATTTATTGCATCTTACTCTTCTTTTCATCCTATTTTATTTTTAGTTGCTTGAGGACAAGCAACAGTTTAAGTTTGGTGTTGTGATGAGCGGATATTTTATACGCTTTTTGTCTTAGTTTTCATATAGTTTTTAATAGGTTTTATTTAGTTTTTATTAAGTTTTTATAGATTTTAGTGCTAAATTCATATTTTTGGATTTCACTTTGAGTTTTTGTGTTTTTGTACCAATTTAGGTATTTTTTGTCTGAATTTGAAGAGATGGAGTAGAAGTCTGATTTAGAGACAGAGAAAGCACTACAAATGCTGTCCAAATCTGAGCTCCCTGCACTCGAAAGAGATTTTCTGTAGCTACAAAACTCCACATGGGGCGTTCTCAACAGCTATGAAAAGCTAACTTCTAGAGCTTTCCAGCAATGTATAATAGTCCATATGTTGTTTCGGATTAGAAGGCCCAAAACTGGCGTCCAACACTAGCTTCCTGCCCTCTTCTGGCGTCCAGTGCCCAAGGAAGCAAAGCCCCATGTCCAAAAGCCTAGAGATGAATCCCTAGCTGGCGTCCCACATCTAGAAGACCTCATAGCACGTGAATCTCATCAAGCTCAGCCCAAACACTTACCAAGTGGGTCTTAGAAGTAGATTTTAGCACTAAAAAGACTGTTGTACCCTTATTAGTCATTAGCTTAGTATTTAAGGGATTTTATTCATGTCATTCAGACATCATCAGCCATATTTTTCATTTTCACCATTGTATTTTACCTCAGTATGAGTTTCTAAATCTCCTAGGTTGAGGGGAGGAGCCCTGATGAGTCCTATGAATTAATAAAAGTACTATTTCTTCTTCTTCGATATGTGTTTGATCTATCTCTAAGATGTATATCCGATCTTTATCGTGATGAATAGAATGATCTGACAAACTAGATCTATTCATCACACTAAGACGAATGTGCCTGCCAAACACCCGCGTCTACTTGGGTTCGTGTGAGTACCTGGAAGAAAAGCACGAGCCAACAGCTATGTTTATACATCTCTCAAACGGTTAATCCACGACTTCGTTGGAGACTTCTCGAGACACCAGTTCAGCCGATCTCAGGGGAGATTAAGGTCTCCGTGATATAGGCTAGATCCAAGAAGCAGCATTCTCTGATCTGAAATATTCAACCTTGTCTGTGGCGTTTTGAGTAGGATCGCCAAGAGAATGGATTGCTATGCACTTCACCCTCCATTGGATTGAATGACCAAGGGCCCTGGCGTTCATTCTGTAGAAAAGGAGATCAATGACCCCGGGCAATGGCTTTGATCACTTATAGCCTGCCAGAGAAGAAGATCATCCAGAAGCAAAGAAGATAATAGTACCAGAGTTACTTCAGAAAGACAAAGCAACTCTGACTCTCAATTCTCAATCTATTCCTATCGCTTATTCCTTTCATAATATCCAAGCATTTATGACATATAATCATTTAAGGTTCACATAATATTCCAACTCCTTCTGATTCTGCCTGACTAAGACCTGCAAGACAACTATAAGCTTGCTTCAAGCCACAATCCTCGTGAGATCGACTCTGACTCGCTCAGGTATTACTTAGACGACCCAGTGCACTTGCTGGTACTACTGCTGTTGTACGAAATAGTGTGGGGGTTTGCGTACACGCGCAACCAGTTCCCTTGGTGATCCTACTCAAAATGCCACAGACAAAGTCGGATTTTTTGGATCAGAAAACGATGCTCCTTTGGTTCTAGCCTATACCACAAAGACCCTAATCGCCCCGCACCTCGGCTGAACTGATGTCTCGAGAAGTCCCTAACGAAGCCGTGGATTAGCCGTCTAAGAGATGTATAACCAAGCTGGTGGTTTAATACTATCCCGTCAAGGACTCACAAGAACCCATGTGGAATTGGGATGACGGTCAAGTTACACTCCCAATCTATTAGGATGAAGAACGAAGATATATCTTAGAATAGAATCAAGCATAGATTGAAGTGGAATAGTGATATTATTATTTCATAAGAATCAGCAGAGCTCCTAACCTTAACCTAGGAGGTTAGTGACTCATGTTGTACAAAGAAACAATGAAAAACGTGTAGAGTGGGCAAGATTCCTCTAACAATGGTGAACTCTTTTTTATATATACTAATCTAGCAACTAAGAATTACAAAAATAAAATAAAGGGTTAAGTTCAATTTTGGTCCCTAACGTAGGGGTCGAAAATTTGTTTCGTCCCCCTTTTTTTTGCTACAAAATGGTCCCCAAAGTTTCAGTTTATTTTAAAATCGTCCTTTTTACTAATTTTATTTTTTTTATTACCAAATTACCCCTCATTAAAAAATTATAAAATAAAATAAATATAAAATAAATAAATAAAAAGAAAGAAAGGGATACAGAGAGAATCGGGGGGAGAGAAAGAAGGGGGATGGGGGCGCGAGAAATGGGGAGGGGGAGGGAAGGGAAGAAGGGGGAAGGGAAGCCGCCGCAGTCCCGCCGTCCCGCCGTCGTCGCTGCTGCCTCTTTCCTGTCCAGATCAATCGCGGCCCTCTCCCCTCCTTCTCTTCTTCACTGTCTCGGATCTCCTCAAACCAGAGCTTACTGCCGGCGAGCCTCTCCTACTTCACCATGGCACAGCAACGTGGAGCCTCCCCTGCTTCACCACCACGCAGCAACGTGGAGCCTCCTCTGTTTCACCACCGCCAGCGAAAAAGGGTTACATGGGAGAATGATGCACAGAAAACTTGTCTCGCAACAAATCTCCCTTCGGTAAGTGTACCGAAGTTGTCGTCAAGTAAAAACTCACAATAGAGTGAGGTCGAATCCCACAAGGATTGATTGATCAAGCAACTTTAATTAGAAGAATGTTCTAGTTGAGCGAATCCAGAATTTGGGTTGAGAGTTGCAGAAAATAAAATGGCGGGAATGTAAATAACAGAAAAGTAAATGCTAGAATTAAAGGACTGGAAGTAAATGACTGAAAATAAATTGCAGAATTGTAAATGGGAATGGGGGATTTGCTCATAAAAGTAAATGGCAGAAATTAAAGAGAATGGGTAAGATCGGAGATGGGGAGTTCATTGGGCTTAGGAGATGTTGCAATTCTCCGGATCAAGTTCATTTTCATCTCTTCCTCAATCAATGCACTCATTGATCTCCTTGGCATTCTTAAGTGATTGAATTACAATTTCTTGCAATTCAATCTCTCAAATCTTGATCAATAGCCAATTCCTTGGTCAATTGCTCATGAGAAGAGATGAAGTATGGTCGCTGATTATACCACATGCATTTCTCAAACCAAGTATTGAGAGGGTTATAGTCACATACCCATCCAAACCCAATTTGGTCCAGCATGAGAAAGCATTTCTAGCTTGATCTCTTCATTCCTCTTTCAAGGTTCAAAAGAGATCCAAGTTTGAATAGCTTCTCTTCCAAGATAACTACTCAATTGGATGAAGATCGAAAGCTTTCAAGTAAAATCAAGAGGAAAGATAGAAGAAGAATAATGAAAATTAGTATTGATCCATCAAATTACAACAGAGCTCCCTAACCCAATGAAAGGGGTTTAGTTGTTCATAGCTCTTGAAAATGAAAACAAAGATGGAGAATACATCATAAAACTAGAAATTGCAAAGAAAGTAAAATACAGAGAGTAGTTCTCTTCTTCCCAGCCTCCAGAACTCCTTTACAATTCAAAGCTACTCCTATATATACTACTCTTCTCAGCTTCTAGTTTACTCTTCAAGTCTTGGGCCTTTGGATCTTGAGTTTGAAGCAGTTCCTTTCTTTATTTGGGCTTGGCTTTACTTGCAGAGAGAAAGTGCGAAGTGGGCAGAGACTTCAGCTCAGGGCGTGAAGAGTGTTAATCATTTAGTGAAAGTATAAGTTCGGGAACGTTAGTGACACTTAACATTGTCACTAACGTTCCAATGCACCCCTTTGCCTCACGTTAAAACCCACGTTAACTAGGTTAATGTGGCTTTTAACGTTGCCTTGTCAACCTTCGAGAACGTTAGTGACACTCAACATTGTCACTAACGTTCCAGTGTGCCCCTTCTTGCTTCACGTTAAAGCCCACGTTAACTAGGTTAACGTGGCTTCCAACGTGGCCCTTGCCATCCTTCGAGAACGTTAGTGACATTCAACATTGTCACTAACGTTCCAATGTGCCCCTAGGTTTCACGTTAGAGCCCACGTTAACTAGGTTAACGTGGCTTCTAACGTGGCCATCTGTTAGCCATCCCAACGTTAGTGACAATGTTGAGTGTCACTAACGTTGGCTCATCCTTCATTCCTCATCGTTAGCTTCCACGTTAACCAAGTTAACGTGGAAGTTAACGTGACTCTTGGGGGTTGTGTGGTTGCTTCAACGTTAGTGACAATGTTGAGTGTCACTAACGTTGTCGACAACTCTTCATCCTTTACGTTAGTTCCCACGTTAACCAAGTTAACGTGGTACTTTGCACCATAGGCCAACGTTAGTGACAATGTTGAGTGTCACTAACGTTGGCTTCTCTTCCCCCCTTAACGTTAGAGGCCACGTTAACTAGGTTAACGTGGCTTCTAACGTGGCCACTTATGAGTAATTGCCAACGTTAGTGACAATGTTAAGTGTCACTAACGTTGGCTCAACTTCTCTTCTCCACGTTAGAGTTCATGTTAACTTGGTTAACGTGACTCTCTAACGTGGGCATTGATGGCTTTTTGAGAGTGTTATTGGCAATCACTTTTCTCATTAATCTTGCAAGTTACCTCCCCTTTTCCTGCTTCCTTTTGGTCCTGAAATCAAGTAATAAAGTGCATCAAAGCTCTAGTCCAAGTCATGAGTAATGCAACATAATATTTGTCACTAAACTTATGCAAAATCCTCATGAAATTATGTAAAATGCACAATGTATGCTTGAATCAAGGCATAAGTGAATATTTACCCAAAACTAGCTTATTTCCTAAAGAAATGCATGAAACTAACCTAAAAACAGTAAAGAAAAGGTCAGTGAAACTGGCCAAGATGCCCTGGCATCACAACACCAAACTTAAAAGCTTGCTTGTCCCTAAGCAAGTACTGGAACAAGAGAATGATGAATGGAATATCCAGAGGAATGAGTCATCCTTGTGGAAGTCATATTACTGATTTTATGGTGGTTTCATGCATAGCAACTTAGGTTCATTCCATTACTGGCTTTCAGACCTTTATCCTGTCCTAAAACACCCACTTTGTTCATATCCCATGAGACTTTTATTCATTTATCCTTTTATTGTTATTACAAGGGTTGTTTGTGTTATTTAGGCTAAGTGCTCTGTAAGGGGGCAACTCTTTAAGATAAGCTTTCAGCCAACACTCCCGAACCAGTTGGTTCAAGGTGCTAGGTGTTGAGACACCCCTAAGGACTTACTCCCTCAAGCCTATCCCCCATACATACACACTACAGGCATTTAGTTTATTTATTTTCTTTTTTTGAGACCTTGGTGTCTAGCACCTCTTTGGGTTACTAGGTGTTCTGTAGTGAAGGTTACTCTTGATAGTGGACTTTCAGCTGATAATCCCGAGTTAGTTAACCCAAGTTACCAAGTGATAAGGCACCCCTAAGAGCTTATTCATCCAAGTAGATCCCTCACACAGGAGCACCACAGACACTTGCCTCAAGCTTAAAACCATTGATGCCTAGCCTTATTGCTTACTCTTTTTCTTTTGTTTTTCACTTCCATTGTTCTTTCCCTTTTCTCTTCTTAGGATCTTGTTATTAACTTAGTCTCATGAGTGTATCCAAAGTCAAGTATTCAGGATAGATAGTTGTCCTCCTAGCCTTGTGGTTGAACCAACTTAGCTAACTTATGACTACCCCAAAGATTCATGAATGCACTTCCACATTATGAACTCTACTCTGGTCTTTTAAAAACATAACCATTTTCTTCTTCAATTCGATTTAAAAAGGACAAGCTTACAAGTAAATAAAGGAATGATGCAGTGACAATTTAAACCAGAAATCATGGACCTATTCAAAACTTAAAAGACAGAATTTTAGAAAGTTTAAACATAACATGGAAGCATGTTCTATTTCATACAAGATCTTCCTTATTTAAAGCATAGAAAACGATGGACTAAAAAGAACTCCACCACCTTTCATTCATGTGGATGTCCATGCTCCCATCCTTGTTTGTCCTTATTGTGTCTCTCTTGAGTACTTGTACTTCCACTTCCCTTGCCTTTTCCAAGCAGCTTCCTCCAGAAACCACTATCTTCCATCTTCTTCTTGAGTGTCTCCTTTTGCTGTTTCACTTTCCTCTCTTCTTGTTCTACAAATTATTTTTGGACCTCATCATATGTAGGGATGGCATAGTGTAGCTGATGCATATTACTGGTCATATAGTTCAACTCGACTTGAGTGTTTACATAGAACTCCTCCCTATGTAGTTGCCTTCCTTCATTGAGTACACTGAACTCATTGAAAGTTTTCATTTGGGCTATTTGTCGCTGGTTGAGTTCTTGCAAGTGCTTCTCTTGAATCTCTTGCCTCTCATTCACTTGGTTGATGGCTTGAGTGAGCTGGGAGTATTGTTCCTGCTGCTGCTCCATTTGTTGTTTTTGTCATGTTTCCTGTTGGCTCAGCCGGTTTAGTATTTGCTCTTGTCCCTCCATATGTCTCTGTCCCAAGTCTTCAATGGCTCTTAGAAGGTGAGTCATATTCAAGTTGGCTGGGTCATGATGCTCTTCTTGTTGATATTCTTCCTGATGATATTCCTCTTGATGAGCTTCTTCCTGGGCCCTTTGCCTTCCTATATGTGGCCTTCTTAGTTGCTGAGCCAGTGTGGTATATACCATTCGCTCGAGTGTGACTGGCCTTCCTGGGTTCACCTAGTCTGGGCTGCTGTCCTCAAATATTACCTTGGCCTTGTTGCACAAGTGGAGAATGGTGCTGGGGTACCAAAGTCTGGCACCTGAGTCAACTTTCTCAGCTAACTCTTGAATCCCTTCGGCAATGAGCTCATGCACTTTGATTTCCCCACCTTGTACTAAGCATTGTACCATAGTGGCTCGATTGATGTTAACCTCTGAATTATTAGCAGCTGGTAGGATGGACCTCCTTACAAGCTCAAACCACCCTTTGGCTTCAGGATGAAGGTCTCCCCTTTTTATGAATTTTGGTTTTCCATCTGAGTACCTCTCCCAGTCAGCGGCTATGACACAGATATCTGATGCTATCTCTGAGAGCTCATCCTTATCGGGGCTTCTACTTATCCTTGCCTGATAACTTTCCTCATCAAAATGAGGTGATTTCAAGTGAAGAGCTCTTGTTATGGCACTTGGGCTGAAGTCCACCTCCCTTCCTCTCACATAGCTTTTGAAGGTTGGGGCTTTGGTCTTATCCTCTCTAACTGCATTTGCATAGAATTCTTTGATGAGGTTTCCATTGATCTTCCCCTCTGGACTGGTGAGAAATTGCCACCCCCTCTGTTCGATTTTTCTCCAAATCTGTGGTGATTCATTGGCATTGATTTGGAAGATTAATTCTGGCAATATCCTTCTGGCACTTATCCGCTCAAATTCATGCTCATGAAAGGCAGTCTTGAATCTCTTGTCATCAAAAGGAGCACTCTCCATAGGCCCCTTCCTCTTTTGCCTCTTTGAGCTTGATGATGCCATGATTTGAATTGTTGTTTGAGGGGGTTTGAGGCTTCGGATAGATGAAGAGTGGGTTGGTTAAAGCAATTTGTGATGAAGGGTTTAGTGTGCCAATAGAAGTGTGGAGAGTGGGGATTTGAATGTGAGGAGTGAGCATGCACTAAGGTTCACTTATATAAGAAAATCATGAGTGAATGAAGGGTGTGGATTGCATGAATGTTTACTAGATGGACGGATGGGGTTGTGTATGAAGGAAAGACAAGGATCATCACTTTAATGAGAGTGATTGGTTCGGTCTTCAAGGGTCTTCTTTCTCCAATATTGCATGGCAGCGTTTCCCCATGCGTTCCCTCTTGAGACATATGTGTAGTGCTCTTCATTAAGTGGCAAAATCTCCCCCATTTAATTGTCCAATCAATCCCTTTTCATGCTTCTTTTCCTTTCCTATAAAGATTTGAAATAAGGAAATTAATATCATAAAAAAAATTTAAACTCTACGGCTAGAATAAAATGAAAGAAAGGATTTGATTGTTTATTTATGAATTCCAACTAACTAACTAACTATTGGTGGTTCCTTATATGCATTTTGGTGGCACCATGGGGTGACACCAAACTTAGTTTGAAGCAATGTGATGAAAAGTTGTGTTCAAAGCTCCCAAGACTAGCATGCATCTTGGTTTGCTTTGAACACCAAACTTGTTCTTCACTATATACTGCATGATAAAGAATTCACCAAGTGTTTGTCAAGTTTGGGTTGAAATCATAAAGATTGACTTATTCATTATCATCTGAAAGCATATAAAACATGGGTTGCCTCCCATGAAGCGCTTCTTTAGCGTCACTAGCTTGACGTTTTTCCTTCATCATGGTGGTTGGTAGTGCTTAAAGTCCTCCCCTCTTGCTGTGGACTTGTATCCATTGGTTGGATCAATGATCTCCACATGTTCCAGGGAAAGAACTCTGTTGATAGTGAAGACCTTAGGTAATTGAGATGGCACAGTAGGAAGATTAGGGGGAACATCTGGGAAGTAGGCTGAGACAACTCTATCCCCTGGAGAGAAGTCTTCCGTAGGGATCTTCTTGTTCCTCCATCTCCTTGGTACCTTCTTCTTTGTTTCTTTTGAGGTTGCTTTCCCCTTGGTGACCTCTTTTCTCCAAGGAGTTGTGATGCTGTCTTCACCTGCCTCTAGAGGTTTGGGTTCCTCCAACTTTTCCTTGAGCTGTGGCGCTTGCTGTTTTCCTTATTTGTCAGTTAAGAGGGTCTCAGAATGAGCTGGCTGTGCTTCAGTGCTTGTTTCCTCCTTCAGTGTCTCATTATCATTTGTGCTTAGTTCCTTGTCCTCTTGATCTGTTTCTTGTGAGAGTTTGAAAACATTGAAGCTGAGTCGTTCATCATGGATTTTCAATATTAGCTCCCCTTTCTCTACATCAATAAGTGCTCTGGCCGTAGCTAGGAATGGTCCTCCCAATATGATTGGATGAGTGTGACTCTCTTCCATGTCCAGAATGACAAAGTCTGTTGGGAGAAAGTACTTCCCAACCTTTAGCAACACATTTTCCACCACTCCTATTGCTTGCTTTTGAGTTTTGTCAGCCAGTCTGATAATGACATCTGTGGGCATTATCTCATTGATCTGCAGCCTCTTCACCAGGGATAAGGGTAGTAAGTTGATGCTGGCCCCTAAATCACATAGTGCTCTGTCGAACATATTTTCACCTATGGCACAAGGGATATGAAAACTTCCTGGGTCTCTTCTTTTTGTAGGCAACTCAGGTTGAATAAGGGCACTACATTCCTTGTTCATCACTATAGTCTGCCCTCCCTTGAGTGAGCTTTTCCTGGGAAGAAGTTCCTTCATATACTTGATGAATGCAAGCATTTGTTGAATTGCCTTGATGAATGGTATGTTCACATGCAGAGATGCAAACAAGTCTAGGAACCTTGAGTATATTCTTTTTCCCACAACACCATTGAGCAGTTGATAGAATGGTGCATAGAGCTTTAGCAGCTCTTGTTGTGAGATTTCTGGTTCTTTGTTATCTCTATCCTCTTCTTTTGTTGAGTTGTCTTCAGGTTGTTTGCACATTTTGCCTTGCTTGTCTTCAATCTCATGATCACTTGTAGTGACCATTTTGCAATCTTCCCATCTTACTTTCTTTGCTTCTCCCTTGGGGTTTTTCTCCTTGTCACTTGGGAAGCTATCAGTAGGTTTGGGAATCTTCTCAGCTAAATATCCCACCTGGAATTCTAGCTTCCTGATGGTCTCTCCCTGGTTCTTAATATTGGCTCGCACCTCCTCTTTGAACACCTTATTTTCTTGAATCTCTTGGCATATTCCTTCAAGTAAGGCCTCAATCTTAGAGAGCTTGTCATCAATTGATGAGTGGTTCGGAGCAGATGTGCTATTTTGGTTTTGATAAGTATGTGGAGAAGTGTTGTTGTGGGGGTGTTGAGATGTCCTCTGGGTGAATTGCTAGTGAGCTGCATTGTTGTTGGAGTTGTAACGTCTCTGGTCTTGGTTTTGATCTTGCTCACTTCCCCACCCAAAGTTTGGGTGGTTTCTCCATCTAGGGTTGTAAGTCTTGGAGTATGGATCATAGTTTTTCCTTGGTGAATTCCCAATGTAGTTGGCTTGCTCTTGACTCCCCTCTGCTTCTTTATTCACTCCTTCTTGTGTTGTTGATGAAGTGGAGATTGCTGCTACTTGGTTCCTCTCCATCTTCTTGGTGAGGTCAGCCAGCTGCTGGGTAATGAGCTTGTTTTGAGCCAACAGAGCATCTACATTGTTTAGCTCCATCACTCCTCTTGTGTTCCCTCTTTCGGAAGCATAGAAGTAGTCATTTTCTGCTACTGTTTCAATAACATCTATGGCTTCCTCAATGGTCTTCTTCTTGTTCAAGGATCCTCCAGATGAATGGTCTACTGCCTTCTTTGACTCATAAGAGAGCCCTTCATAGAAAATGTGCAGTTGGACCCATTCGTTGAACATGTCAGGTGGACACCTCCTTGTTAAGTCCTTGAACCTCTCCCATGCTTCATACAGAGTCTCACCATCTTGTTGCCTGAAAGTTTGAACCTCAGCTCTCAGCCTATTGATTCATTGAGGAGGGTAGAATCTTGCTAAGAATTTGTTCACCACATCCTCCCAAGTTGTCAAGCTCTTCCTTGGAAAGGATTCCAGCCACTTGGCTGCCTTGTCTCTGAGTGAGAAGGGAAATAAGAGCAGTCTATAGGCGTCAGGATGATCACCATTAGATTTTACTGTGTCACATATTCTCAGAAAGGTGGTCAAATGTTGATTGGGGTCTTCTTGAACACCTCCTCCAAACGAACAGTTGTTCTGAACAAGGGTGATGAGCTGTGGTTTAAGTTCAAAGTTGTTGGCATGGATTGTTGGCTTTTGGATGCTACTTCCACAATTGCCTGGGTTAGGATTAATGTAAGAGCCCAAAAATCTTCTATCCTCCCCAGCATGATTTGCTCCACCTCCTCTGCCATGGTTGTGAGTCTCTTCTTCATGATGATTTTCCATGTTTTCTTCCATGTTTGGTTCAAAGTATTCCTCAAAGTGTTCCTCCTCTTCTTCAGCACCAACTACACGTTTTTCTTTTGCCTCCCTCCTTAGTCTAAGGAAGGTTCTCTCAGGTTCAGAATCAAAGGAAGTTGAAGCCCCGCTTCTTCTCCCTGTCATACAACCAACAAGTACAAGCAAAGAAAATAGGTGCAGACAGTATTTGTGTCAGAATTACTGTTAGTTGTGGGTGATGCAATATATCAAACAGTTAGTGGGTTAGCAAACAGAATTGAAAATAACAAAGAAAAACAAAAGAATAGAGGGGGAAGGGAAGAAGTTTAACTAAACAAAAAGTAAATCACTCAAACAGAAGAATGAAATTCACAAAATAAAAATGCTCAATCTAGTGATCTTCCACTTTAATCATTGTTGATGCACAATCAATCCCCGGCAACGGCGCCATAAACTTGATGCACAGAAAACTTGTCTCGCAACAAATCTCCCTTCGGCAAGTGTACCGAAGTTGTCGTCAAGTAAAAACTCACAATAGAGTGAGGTCGAATCCCACAAGGATTGATTGATCAAGAAACTTTAATTAGAAGAATGTTCTAGTTGAGCGAATCCAGAATTTGGGTTGAGAGTTGCAGAAAATAAAATGGCGGGAATGTAAATAACAGAAAAGCAAATGCTAGAATTAAAGGACTGGAAGTAAATGACTGAAAATAAATTGCAGAATTGTAAATGGGAATGGGGAATTTGCTCATAAAAGTAAATGGCAGAAATTAAAGAGAATGGGTAAGATCAGAGATGGGGAGTTCATTGGGCTTAGGAGATGTTGCAATTCTCCGGATCAAGTTCATTTTCATCTCTTCCTCAATCAATGCACTCATTGATCTCCTTGGCAATCTTAAGTGATTGAATTACAATTTCTTGCAATTCAATCTCTCAAATCTTGATCAATAGCCAATTCCTTGGTCAATTGCTCATGAGAAGAGATGAAGTATGGTCGCTGATTATACCACATGCATTTCCCAAACCAAGTATTGAGAGGGTTATAGTCACATACCCATCCAAACCCAATTTGGTCCAGCATGAGAAAGCATTTCTAGCTTGATCTCTTCATTCCTCTTTCAAGGTTCAAAAGAGATCCAAGTTTGAATAACTTCTCTTCCAAGATAACTACTCAATTGGATGAAGATCGAAAGCTTTCAAGTAAAATCAAGAGGAAAGATAGAAGAAGAATAATGAAAATTAGTATTGATCCATCAAATTACAACAGAGCTCCCTAACCCAATGAAAGGGGTTTAGTTGTTCATAGCTCTTGAAAATGAAAACAAAGATGGAGAATACATCATAAAACTAGAAATTGCAAAAAAAGTAAAATACAGAGAGTAGTTCTCTTCTTCCCAGCCTCCAGAACTCCTTTACAATTCAAAGCTACTCCTATATATACTACTCTTCTCAGCTTCTAGTTTACTCTTCAAGTCTTGGGCCTTTGGATCTTGAGTTTCAAGCAGTTCCTTTCTTTATTTGGGCTTGGCTTTACTTGCAGAGAGAAAGTGCGAAGTGGGCAGAGACTTCAGCTCAGGGCGTAAGGAGTGTTAATCATTTAGTGAAAGTATAAGCTCGGGAACGTTAGTGACACTTAACATTGTCACTAACGTTCTAATGCACCCCTTTGCCTCACGTTAAAACCCACGTTAACTAGGTTAACGTGGCTTTTAACGTTGCCTTGTCAACCTTCGAGAACGTTAGTGACACTCAACATTGTCACTAACGTTCCAGTGTGCCCCTTCTTGCTTCACGTTAAAGCCCACGTTAACTAGGTTAACGTGGCTTCTAACGTGGCCCTTGCCATCCTTCGAGAACGTTAGTGACATTCAACATTGTTACTAACGTTCCAATGTGCCCCTGGGTTTCACGTTAGAGCCCACGTTAACTAGGTTAACGTGGCTTCTAACGTGGCCATCTTTTAGCCATCCCAACGTTAGTGACAATGTTGAGTGTCACTAATGTTGGTTCATCCTTCATTCCTCATCGTTAGCTTCCACGTTAACCAAGTTAACGTGGAAGTTAACGTGACTCTTGGGGGTTGTGTGGTTGCTTCAACGTTAGTGACAATGTTGAGTGTCACTAACGTTGTCGACAACTCTTCATCCTTTACGTTAGTTCCCACGTTAACCAAGTTAACGTGGTACTTTGCACCATAGGCCAACGTTAGTGACAATGTTGAGTGTCACTAACGTTGGCTTCTCTTCCCCCCTTAACGTTAGAGGCCACGTTAACTAGGTTAACGTGCCTTCTAACGTGGCCACTTATGAGTAATTGCCAACGTTAGTGACAATGTTAAGTGTCACTAACGTTGGCTCAACTTCTCTTCTCCACGTTAGAGTTCACGTTAACTTGGTTAACGTGACTCTCTAACGTGGGCATTGATGGCTTTTTGAGAGTGTTATTGGCAATCACTTTTCTCATTAATCTTGCAAGTTACCTCCCCTTTTCCTGCTTCCTTTTGGTCCTGAAATCAAGCAATAAAGTGCATCAAAGCTCTAGTCCAAGTCATGAGTAATGCAACATAATATTTGTCACTAAACTTATGGAAAATCCTTATGAAATTATGTAAAATGCACAATGTATGCTTGAATCAAGGCATAAGTGAATATTTACCCAAAACTAGCTTATTTCCTAAAGAAATGCATGAAACTAACCTAAAAACAGTAAAGAAAAGGTCAGTGAAACTGGCCAAGATGCCCTGGCATCAGAGAAAGAACCAGGGCGGGGGAAGAGGAAAGAGGAAAGGGGAAGGGGAAGGGATCACGAGGGGGAAGGGGAAGGGGGAAGGAGGAAGGTGGGAGAGGAGGGAGCCGCCGTCGTCCTGGGTTTGTTGCTGCCGTTGAGCCACTGTCGCTAACCCCGAAGGGAGAGAGGGATGCGCGAGCTGAAGGATTTGCGTCCTCCACTGCTGCAGCTGCCGCCACTGCCACCGGTCCTCTCCCCTCACCGCCCGCTGTTGTTTTTGCTTACTCGCCGCTCTCCTTGCTGCTCTCCTCGCCGCTCATTACTGCTCCCCGCATCCTCTCCACGATCCTCTTCTTCTCCTTCTTCCCTTCTTTGTGAACTGAATTTCTTATTTGTCTTACATAATCTAAATTTGTTGTGGAATTTGTTGTGGAATATATTCTGATTTGGAATATCTGATTTTTGCTGTGGAATTTCTTATTCTGATTTTTGTTGTGGAATTTTTTTGCTTGTGGAATATTGAGTTTTTCTATTGATGATATGGGTTTTGGATATGTTGATGTTGCTGCAATGTCATGCTATGTTGATTAGGTGAATTTCTGCTTCTGATTTGGCTTGAATTTGGAATTTTGATGCTGCTGAGGATGAAAAAGATGAAGAAGCAGGGATGAAGAAGCAGAGCAAGAGAGGAGATGACAAAACAGTGATAGGGGGAATGGTATAATTGTCCGAAGGATGATTTTAAAATTAGGTTAAACTTTAGATCCATTGTTGTTCTTCTGCGTTTGTGCATCTGCTTCTGGTTAATGTTGAGGAAGAAGATGGGTGTTGAGGAAGAAGAGGGGAGGGAGGGCTATTTTCGTCCAACGGACGATTTTAAAATAAACTGAAACTTTGGGGACCATTTTGTAGCAAAAAAAAATTGGGGACGAAACAAATTTTCACCCCTACGTTAGGGACCAAAATCGAACTTAACCCTAAAATAAACTAGTCTAGTGGTGCGAAAATCCACTTTCTGGGCCCACTTGGTGAGTGTTTGGTCTAAGCTTGAGTGAAGCCACGAGCTAGTACCCATCTTCGGCGTTGAACGCCAGCCTTGGACTCCCTTTTGGGCGTTTGGACGCCAGCTATTCCCCTTTGGGCGTTGGACGCCAGGAATGGAGCTGGTGGCTAGCGTTGAATGCCAATTTTGGGCCTTTATTTCCGAAACAAAGTATAAACTATTATATATTTTTGGAAAGCCCTGAATGTTATCTTTCCATAGCCATTGAGAGCGCGCCATTTGGACTTCTATAGCTCCAGAAATACTCCTTCGAGTTCATGGAGGTTAGATCTTGACAGCATCTGCAGTCCTTTCTCTGTCTCTGAATCAGACTTTGCCAAAACTCCTCAATTTCAGCCAGAAAATACCTAAAATCATCATAAAACACCATAACTCAAAGTAGAATCCAAAAATATGAATTTTTCACTAAAACCTATGAAAATATAATAAAACCTAAACAAAATATAATGAAAACTATATGAAATTGATGCCAAAAAGCGTATAAAATATCCGCTCATCAGAACACCAAACTTAAACTGTTGCTTGTCCCTAAGAAACCAAAAATAAAGTAGGATTAAAATGAGGGAAGGATACAATAAGTTTCAGAGTTCTCAATGAAGCTCAGTTTCAATTAGATGAGCGGGACTAGTAGCTTTTTGCTTCTGAATAGTTTTGGCATCTCACTTCCATTGAAGCTCAGAATAATTGGCATCTTTAGGAACTCAGAATCCAGATGATACTATTGATTCTCATAGTTCAGTTCTTTTTTATTCTTGAACACAGCTTCTTTTGAGTCTTGGTCGTGACCCTAAGCGCTTTGTTTTCCAGTATTACCACCGGATACATAAACGCCACAGACACTTAACTGGGTGAACCCTTTCGGATTGTGATTCAGCTTTGCTAGAATCCCCAGCCAGTGATGTCTAGAGTTCTTAAGCACACTCTTTGATTTGGATCACAACTTTAACTGCTCAGTCTCAAGTTTGACACCTTCACACCACAAGCATATAGTTAAGGAAACAGCTCATTTGAACTGTTTAGGCTAAGATTTTGTTTCTTTTAGGCCCTTCTAACCATTGATGCTCAAAGCCTTGGATCCTTGCTCTTGCCTTTTGGTTTAAATAGCTATTGGCTTTTTCTTTTTTCTTTCTTTTTCTGCTTGCTTTTTCTTTTTTTTTTCCGCATATACAAATTTTTTTTCTTTTTTTATTACTTTTTGCTGCTTTTTCTTGCTTCAAGAATTAATTTTAGGATTTTTCAGATCACCAATAATACTTCTCTTTTATCATCATTCTTTCAAGAGCCAACATTCTTAACTCCAACATCAAATATGCACTGCTCATTCATGCATTCAGAAAATAAAAGTAATGCCACCACATCAAATAATTGAACTATTCTTATTATATAACTCGAAATTCATGTATCTCCCTATTCCTTTTCAATTAAAATTTTCTTTTAAGCAAGGTGAGAGATGTATGGAATATTTCATAGCTTTAAGACATAAAATGATGATGATCATGCACTAGAAACAGACAATAAGATAAAATACATGGAAAACAGAAAAATAACATAGGCAACAGGGGATTAAGGGAACGAATCCACCTTAGTGATGGCGACTACTACTCCTTCTAGAGGATCCAATAGAGTGTTTGATTTCTACTATGTCACGCCCCTGTCTCTGTTGTTCTTCCCTCATGGCTCTTTGATCTTCCCTCATGGCCCTTTGATCTTAGCTTATTTCATAGAGGATGGTGGAATGCTCTTGATGTCCCATCCTCAAATGATCCATGCTGGAGCTCAATTCTCCAAAAGAAGTATGCAATTGGTCCCAATAGCCTTGGGGGAGGAAAATGCATCCCTTGAGGCATCTCAGGGATTTCTTGTTGAGGCAGCTCCACATACTCTTGTTGAGGTGCATATGTAGGTTCTCTAGTTTGCTCCATCCTTCTTTTAGTGATGGGCTTGTCCTCCTCAATGGGGATATCTCCTTCTATGACAATTCTAGCTGAATTGCATAAGTGATAGACAAGGTGGAGGAATGCCAACCTTGCTAAGGTGGAAGGCTTTTCAGCTTTCTTGTACAATTCCTGAGGTATCACCTCATGTACCTCCACCTCACTCCCAATCATGATGAATCATGATGGCTTTGCCAATGGTCACTTCTGACTGATTGCTAGTAGGGATGATAGAGCGTTGGATGAATTCCAACCATCCTTTAGCTACGGGCTTGAGGTCAAGCCTTCTTAGTTGGACAGGCTTGCCTTGAGTATCCATCTTTCACTGAGCTCCTTCCACACAAATGTCTGAAAGGACTTGGTCCAACCTCTAATCAAAATTGACTCTCCTAGTGTAAGGATGTGGGTCTCCTTGCATTATTAGCAAATGGAGCACCAACCTTACACTTTCCGAGTTGAAATCCAAGGGTCGCCCTCGGACCATGGTGCTCCAATTTTTGGGATGTGGTTTCACACTAGCGTCATGGTTTTGAGAAGAGATATTGATGTGATTGGTTGAGAGTTTATGGGGAAGAGTGTGTGGGGAAGACTGAAAGTAAGAGAGAGAAGAAGGTGGGGTAGGTGGAGATTCTGTGGGACCTACTGATCTTGGGAGGCTAGGGAATTCGACTTTCCTACCCCTGTGTGGGCGTTGAATACCCACCTCCTACTCCTAGCTGGCGTTCAAGTCTAGCTATATGCTTCTTATGGGGCATTGAACGCCCATTGGAGGTTACCATCACTGGCGTTCAACACCAGGTCTGTGCCTCTGTTGGGGCGTTGAATGCCCAGTCTCTGCCCCCTGGCTGGCGTTCAATGCTAGCTTCATGCTCCCTGGCTAGCATTCAATGCCAGCAAAGCTACTCCTCATGGGCGTTGAATGCCCACTCTAGCCTCCTTGTCAGGCATTCAACGCGAGTAAGGTACTTGCTCCAGGGTGTTCTATTTTCAGTTTTGACTGTTTCTGTTTCTATTCTAACTACTGCACATGATCACAAACTTAAACAAATATAGAAATTAAACTGATATAACTGAAATAAACTTAATGAAAAATAGAAATAACTAATTATTGATGGGTTGTATCCCAACAAGCACTTCTTTAACATAACTAGCTTGACGATTAGCTCCTTACAGAGATGGGTAGGGGCTCAGAATTTTGCCCCTTACAGTGAACTTATTGCCTGTTCTCTCATGGATGAGTTCCACATGTTCTAGAGACAGGATCCTGTTCACAGTATGTAGAATAACTGGGTCATCAGTGAAGACAACTCTCATGCCAGGTGAGAGACCTTCAGTGGGGATCTTCTTGTCCCTCCAGCCTTTAGGTACTTTTTTCTTAGTACCTTTGTTCTCAGTGCTTGATGATGGCTGCCCAACACCAAACTTAGAATTGGTGTCTGGGAGCTCTGTATAACTTTGCACTGAGAGAGAGGGTTAAAATACTAGGTGATACATAACTGTCTCTCTTTTGTCAGAGGGAGAGTTGGGATTAGGCATCTTGAACAAGATGTGGTCCTCCCATAACTGTATAATCAGCTCTCCCTTTACTACATTAATGATGGCATTGGCAGCGGTTAAGAAGGGTCTTCCAAGGATGATGGATTCATCCTCTTCCTCTCCAGTATCCAAGATTATAAAATCTGCAGGGATGTAAAGGTTCCCAACCTTTAATAAGACATCCTCTATCAGACCATATGCCTTTTTCATTGACTTGTCTGTCATCTCTAGTGAGATTCTTGTAGCTTGTACCTCAAAGATTCCCAACATCTCTATTACAGAGAGTGGCATAAGGTTTATGCTTGACCCTAGGTCACACAGAGCCTTATCAAAGGTAACGGTGCCTATGGTGCAAGGAATCAGGAAGCGTTTGAAATCCGGCAACTTCTGAGGTAGTTTGTGTTGAACCAAGGCATTGAGTTCCTTGGTGAGCACTGGAGGTTCTTCCTCCAATGGCTCTATGCCAAGCAACTTGGCATTCAGCTTCATGAGGACTCCTAGGTAACGAACAACTTGCTCTTCCCTAGTTTTCTCTTCCTCATCAGAGGAGGAGTGATCCTCATAATCCATGATTTGCAACAAGGCATTCAATGGAACTTCTATAGTATCCTCATGAGCCTTAGTTGCCTTCAGTTCTCGATAGGGAATTGGTTAGTGGGCGTTGAACGCCCAACTATCCCTTTACTGGCATTCAATGCCAGCTTTTGTACCTCTTTGGGTGTTGAACGCCCAGTAAGGCCTTCCTTACTGGCGTTTAACACCAGTGATGGTGCTTCTTTGGGCGTTGAACGCCCAGTAAGGACTTCCTTACTGGCATTCAATGCCAGAGTATCCCTTTCAGATTCGGCCTCATCTTCTATAGTGATGGCCTTGTACTCTTCTCTTGGATTTACTTCACTGTTACTTAGGAGAGTGTTAGGAGGGGTCTTAGGGATTCTCTTACTCAACTGACCAACTTGTACCTTGATGGATGAGAATTTATTGATGGTCTAGATTTTCTTCTTATAGAAATAATAACTTCGTTGTAAGCATAGCTCCAAACTAACAAACAATTCTCACATCAAAAATTTGAGTTGTCACAAGTACAAACCCCAAATAAAAATTAACCGAAGTATTTAAACTCCGGGTCGTCTCACAAGGAATTGCAATGAAGTGTTTAATTATTGGCTATGAAGATGTGGGGGGTTTGATTTGGTAATTAGCAGGAAAATAGATGGCAAGGAAAGTAAATGAACAATTAACTAATAAAAGAGATGAAAAGTACTCTTGGCTAGACATAGGTAATTGAGATCACCATCCTTGTCTACAAACTATATATTGACAATTATGAGAGGCCAACCTATTAAGTCTACCTCTAAAAGCTTTAAGTACGTAATATCTACTCCTAAGCTTGAAGTAAGTCAAATAGGCTTGATCACATCAACCCATAAGTCCCAACCTATCTACTAATTAGATTAGTAGTGGATTAGTATCAATGAGTATCAAATTTATCACCAAGGGTTCTCAATTCACCAATTCATTGATACCCAATGACTCAAGGTCACTCAATCCCCTTAGCCTAGGCCAAGAGTAAAGAAAACTACTCAAAAGCTAGTGGAAGCATTTTATCAAACACCTAGAGTGCAATAAAAGTAAACTTCATAAAATGCAAGAATTAAAGGAAACCCATAACTAACATAAGCAAGAAATCAACAATAGCAAATGAAGTAAACATCAAGAGAGACATGGAAACATAAAATTGTATTAGATGAAATTAAGATCCAACAAAGGTTCATCAACATAAAAGAGAGCAAAATAAGAAATCAACAAGAGAAACTAAGAAGATTAAGACAATAGAACATTAAAATATAATGAGAATTAAAATCAAAACAAGAATTGAAAGAGAAATTTGAGAGTGATTAACCTAACTTTCCCCTAATTTCTATCCTAAATCTAGAGAGATGAGAGAGCCTCTCTCTCTAGAATTTTACCCTAAAACATGATGAAAATTAAACTATGACTACTTGGTTCATCCCCCCCCCCCCTCAATCCTTGGGTACAATAGCATCAGAAATGAGTTGGATTGGGCCTAAAATGAGCTAGAAATCGCCCCCAACGAGTTGCCCAAAGTGGACCCATGCTGCTCCATCGGTGCGCACACGTACAGTGCACGTGCGCATCCCTAGACGTCAGGAAACTATGGCAAATTTTATATCAATTTGAAGCCCCGGATGTTAGATTTCCAACGCAACTGAAACTACCTCATTTGAACCTCTGTAGCTCAAGTTATGATCGATTGAGTGTGAAGAGGTCAGGCTTGACAGCTTTATGGTTCCTTCATTTCTTCATGAGTTCTCCCATTTTGCATGCTTTTCTTCTCACTTCTTCCATCCAATACTTGTCTTATGAGCATGAAATCACTCAACAAACATATCAAGGCATCGAATGGAATTAAAGTGAATTGAATTTAGCTATTTTAAGGCCTAAAAAGCATGTTTTCACATTTAAGCACAAATCAAGGGAGAATTGCAAAACCATGCTATTTCATTGAATAAATGTGGGAAAACGTAATAAAATCTTCTAAATTAAGCACAAGATAAACCACAAAATTGGGGTTTATTATACCTCCAGATTTCCGATGGAGGACCTAGTTTCTGTTACGAAACTGTGAGTGGTCTTAGAGAGTTCAGAGACTATGATTGCTAAGTCAGAAAGGCACTGCTTAGAAGTCTCCATGTTTTGCTGAGAAGAAGGTAATGGTTTATTATTAAATCTATTCTGGTTTCTTCCACCTTGATTTTTGTTGAAGCCTTGCTGAGGCTTCTGTTGATCTCTCCATGAAAGGTTAGCATGATTTCTCCATAAGGAGTTGTAAGTGTTTCCAGAGGGTTCTCCCATGTAATTCACCTCTTCCATCATGGGTTGATTTGGATCATAGGCATCTCCTTCATAGGAGGCGTCTTGAGTGCTGCTAGCTGCAGCTTGCATTCCAGTCAAATACTGAAAGATCATATTGAACTGTTGGGTTAAGATCTTGTTCTAAGCCAATATGGCATTCAGAGTGTCAACCTCTAGGATTCCTTTCTTCTAAGCTACCCCATTGTTCAAAAGGGTTTCTCTCAAAAGTGTACATAAACTGGTTGTTTACAACCATTTCAATGAGTTCATGCACCTCTTCAGGCATTTTCTTCAAGTGGAGTTATCCACCAGCAGAATGATCCAAGGACATCTTGGACATCTCAGATAGACCATCATAGAAGATTCCTAGGATAGACCATTCTGAGAGCATGTTAGGAGGACATCTCCTGATCAGTTGCTTATATCTTTCCCAAGTTTTATAGAGGGATTCACCCTCTTTTTGTCTGAAGGTTTGAACTTCCACCCTGAGCTTGCTCATCTTTTGAGGTGGAAAGAACTTGGCCAAGAATGTATTGACCAACTTTTCCCAAGAGTCTAGGCTTTCCTTAGGTTGAGAATCCAACCATATCCTAGCTCTATCTCTAACAGCAAAGGGGAAAAGTATAAGTCTGTAGACCTCAGGATCCACTCCATTGGTCTTAACAGTGTCATAGATTTGCAAAAATTCAGATAAGAATTGATGTGGATCTTCTAGTAGAAGTCCATGAAATTTGCAATTATGTTGCATTAGAGAGACTAACTGAGGCTTAAGTTCAAAGTTATTTGCTCTAATGACAGGTATGGAGATACTTCTTCCATAGAAGTCAGAAGTGGATGCAGTAAAGTCATACAAAGAACCTTCCTTGCATCTCCTCCATTGTTCTGTTCGGCTGCCATGTTTGTATTTTCTGTTTCTTGTTCGAAAAGTTCTGTGAGATCTCTTCTGGAGTGTTGTGCTTTAACTTGTTATAAACGCCTTCTTAAGGTCCTCTCAGGTTCAAGATCAGGATCAAAGAGAGGTTCTTTATCCCTGTTTCGGCTCAAAAAACAAGAAAAAAAAGAACAAGAAAGAAAAAGAATAGTAGCTATATGTCAAAAGATAGAGGACTCCCTGTGATATGTGAAGAAGAAAGAAGAATGAAGATAGAGGAATGAGAAGAAGAATTCAAATAGAGGGGGTAAAGAATTCGAAAATTAAGAACTAAAAAGAGAAACTAAAATTAAAATATTTTTATTTTTATTTTATTTATTTATTTAATTTTGAAAACAAGAAGTAAATTAAAATCTAATTAACTAAAAAGATTTGAAAATTGAAAGATGATTTTCGAAAAAGAAGAGAGAGAAAGGAGTGAGAAGTTTTCGAAAATAGAAGAGAGAGAAATTAGTTAGAAAGTTTTCAAAAAGAAGAAAGAGAAAATAAGTAATTAATTAAGAAAGATTTGAAATTAAGATAAGATAGGAGATTTGAAAAAAATTTAATTTTAAAAATTTTTTACATTTAAAATTAAAAAAAAAAGTCAACAAGATAAGATAAGAATTGAAAAGATTTTGAAAAGATTTAATTTTGAATTTTGAAATTTAAACAAGATAAGATAAGATAAGGATTTGAAAATAAGTTGAAAAGATAAGATATGGTGAAGATTTGAAAAAGATTTGAAAAGATAAGATTTGAAAATTGATTTTTGAAAAATATTTAATTTTGAAATTTGAAATTTGAATTTTTAAATTTTAAATTTTGAAATTGAGTTTTAAAAATTGAATTTGAAATAAGATAAGATAGGATTTTTGAAATTTGACTTTACTAACAAGAAAACACAAAACTTGAAAATTTTTAAATCAAAATTAAAAAAGCGAATAAGATTTTCGAAAATTTTGAATAAAGATAGAAAAGATATTTTTTTATTTTTTAAATTAATGAAGAAAGAGAAAAACAACTAAAAGACACCAAACTCAAAAATTTTAAGATCAAAACAAGAAAAAAAACAAGAACAACTTGAATACCAAGAAAGAACACTAAGAGTAATTCGAAAATTCAAAGAAAATAAAGAACACACAAAGGACACCAAACTTAAGAATTGACACTAAATTCAAACAAAAGACACTATTTTTGAAAATTTTTGGAAAAAAAAAACCAGAAAGTTTGAAACTTTTAACAAGAACAAGAACAAAAGACTCACACAAAAGACAAAGATTAATAAAGAAAAGAAAAGATTTTGAAAAATTTTTGAAAACAAAATAAAAGACACAAACAAAATAGTAAAAAGTACCTAATCTAAGCAACAAGATAATCCGATAGTTTGTCAAATCTTAACAAACCCCGGCAACGGCGCCAAAAACTTGGTGCACGAAATTAACTCCAGACGTTTCGCACAAATAGACCGATAAGTATACCGGGTCGTCCAAGTAATACCTCAGGTGAGTGAGGGTCGATCCCACGGAGATTGTTGATTTGTGCAAGCAGTGGATACCTTGCAGATCTTAGTCAGGCAGATAGAAAAGATAGTTGTCACGAGAAAACGCATAAAACAGATAAATAAATAAAACGTTACTAGATAGGTGTGAAACCAATGGTGTGAGAACGGTTGAGGCTTCGGAGATGCTTCTTCCTTATGGATCAACTTTTCTCACCATCTACTTCAACTTCTAATTGATTCATTCCATGGCAGACTGTATATGATTAACGTCGGGTCAGCGGTCATTAATCTCCTCTGCTTCAGATCAAACATCGGCTCAGTGGTCATCCAATCTGAACAGGGGTGAAGCTCTAGCAGTCTGTTCCCTTGGTGATCCTACTCAAAATACCACAGATAAGGTTGGATCTTTCGGATCAAAAAACGCTGCTCCTTTGGTTCTAGCCTATACCACAAATGCCCTAATCGCCCCGCACCTCGACTGAACTGATGTCTCGAGAAGTCCCCAACGAATCCGTGAATTAGCCGTCTAAGATATGTATAATCAAGCTGGTGGTTCAATACTATCCCGTCAAGGACTCGCAAGAACCCATGTGGAATTGGGATGACGGTCAAGTTACACTCCCAATGCATTAGGATGAAGAACGAAGATACATCTTAGAATATAATCAAGCATAGATTGAAGTAAAATAGTGATATTACTAATTCATAAGAATCAGCAAAGCTCCTAACCTTAACCTAGGAGGTTAGTGACTCATGTTGTACAAAGAAACAATGAAAAACGTGTAGAGTGGGCAAGATTCCTCTAACAAGGGTGAACTCTTTTCTATATATACTAATCTAGCAACTAAGAATTACAGAAATAAGATAAACTAGTCTAGTAGTGCGAAAATCCACTTGCTGGGCCCACTTGGTGAGTGTTTGGTCTGAGCTTGAGTGAAGCCACGAGCTAGTACCCTTCTTGGGCATTGAACGCCAGCCTTGGACTCCCTTTTGGGCGTTTGGACGCCAGCTACTCCCCCTTGGGCGTTGGACACCAGGTTTAGGGCTGGTGGTTGGCATTGAATGCCAGTTTCGGGACTTTATTTCCAAAACAAAGTATGAACTATTATATATTTCTGGAAAGCCCTAGATGTTAGCTTTCCATAGCAGTTGAGAGCGTGCCATTTGTACTTCTGTAGCTCCAGAAAGGCTCCTTCGAGTGCATGGAGGTCAGATCCTGACAGCATCTGCAGTCCTTTCTCTGTTTCTGAATCAGACTTTGCCAAAACTCCTCAATTTCAGCCAGAAAATACCTGAAATCATTATAAAACACCACAACTCAAAGTAGAATCCAAAAATATGAATTTTGCACTAAAACCTATGAAAATATAATAAAACTTAAACAAAACATAATGAAAACTATATGAAAATGATACCAAAAAGGGTATAAAATATCCGCTCATCATATTATCACTATTAGGATTTTCTTTGCTTTCTACTCTAGTAGTTCAATTTTGAAAATTTTAAAAAAGTTTTATGGGTAGAAGATATCTCATGCATTACTCACTAAAGCTTAAAAAGAAAATTTTTGAAAAAGAAGTAGTAAAATACATAAGATCTTGAGTTATATAATGAGTTATTTTAATTACTTTGATGTGGTGGCCTTGCCTTTACACTCTGAATATATGAATTAACTGTGCATATTTGACATTGAAGTTAAGCATGTTGACTCTTGAAAGAACAGTGAATTTAGAAAAATATTATTAATTCTCTGAAAAATAAAAAATATTGATTCTTGAAGCAAGAAAAGCAGCAAAAAGAAAAAGAAAAATAAAAGAAAGCTCAAAAGAAAAAGACAAGAGCAAGTTTCCAAGGCTCTGAGCATCAATGGTTAGGAGGATCAAAATTGGCCTAAAAAGCTCAAATGAGTTGCTATTCTTAACTATATGCTTGTGGTGTGAAGGTCTCTAGTAAAAAGCTTGAGACTGAGCAGTTAAAGTTGTGATCCAAAGCAATAAAAGAGTACGCTTAAGAACTCCGGGCACCACTGTCTGGGAATTTAAGCAAAGCTAAATTCGAATCCAAAGGCTTCCCCCAGTTAAGTGTCTGTGGCGTTTATGTATCCGGTGGTAATACTTGAAAACAAAACGCTTAGAGTCAAGGCTAGGCTCAAAGGTGCAAAGCACCAAAAAGAAGTTGTGTTCAATAATCAAGAAAAACCAAAAGAAGAGAACCAATAATATCATCCGAATTCTAGTTCTAAGGGATGTCAATATTTCTAAGCTTCAAAGGAAAGTGAGATGCCAAAATTGTTCAGAAGTAAGGAGCTAATAGCTCCATTCAGTATTTGGAACTGAGCTTCCCTGAAAACTCTAAGACTTATTGTATCTTTCTCTTCCCATTAGTCCTACTTTGTTTTTGGTTGCTTGAGGACAAGTAACAGTTTAAGTTTGGTGTTATGATGAGCGGACATTTTATACTCTTTTTCACAGTATTTTTAGTGTGATTTTAGTTATATTTTATTAAGTTTTAGTGCAAAATTCACCTTTTGGATGGTACTTTGAGTTTTTGTGTTTTTCCTATAATTTTAGGTGATTTTTGGGTGAAATTGGCAAAATTTGGCAAAGGCTGATTCAGAGACAAAGAAAGGATAGCAGATGCTGTTAAATCCTGACCTCCATGCATTCCAACGAGCATATCTTGAGCTACAAAGGTCCAATTGACGCGCTCTCAACGGCATTGGCAAGTTAACTTCTAGGGATTTCCAGCAATATATAATGGCTTATACTTTTCTTTCGGAATCACTGCCCAAAGTGGGCGTTGAATGCCTACTTCTAGAGTTCAATGCCTAAGAAGGACCAACTCTCCAAGTTGAATGCCCAAACTGACATTCAACGCCAGCCAGGGAGTAAAAACCAAAGTTGAATGCCCAGAACTTGAGTTGAACGCCCGGTATCAGCCCAAACACTCACCAAGTGGGCCCTAAAGTGGATTTTAGCACTTCTTAGCTTATTTTATTTTCCTTTTGTAATTTTTAATTAAAAAAAACAATATCTTTTAGGTTTAGTCTTAGAGTTTTTATTATAAATAAGGGACTTCCTTCCTCCTGAGAATCATGCCTCCCAGGAGGAGAGAAGTACAGACACATTACATTACACCTTCTTAATCTGTTTTCTTTGTAAAGCATGAGCAACTAAACCTCCTGAGTTAAGGATAGGAGCTCTGCTCATTCCTATGGATTAATATCATTACTTTTCTACTTTAATATATGTTTAATTTCATTCTATGATGCATTGTCGTTCTTCGTCTTTATGAATTTGGGATAGAATGAGAGTATGACCCCGTATTCTACATGAGCTCTTGCGAAGCCTTAACCGGATAGTCTGAGCTGCAGCTTGAGAATGCATCACAGGTTCCAACAAGTTATCTGGGCTAGTTAGTATACGTGACATATAATCTCGTTAGTCATGGGTAATTGAGGTCTCTGTGGCGTTAAGGCTAGAATACTAAGCATCATTCTTCGACCCGAAAGATCCAACCTTGTCTGTGGCGTTTTGAGTAGGATTACCAGAGATTGAATTGCGTGAGCTTCACCCTCATCCAGATTGACTAACCAATTTTGGAGTTTGGTTTGGATCAAAGGAGATTAATGACCACTACCACTGGCTTAATCACTTACAGTCTTGCCATTGAATGAATCACTCATTGTTAAAATAGTCAGTAAGAAGTATCAATCCAGAAGAACAAGCATCTCCGAGACCTTAACTGATCTCTTACTATTATTTCTATGTCAATTCTTAATTGCTTTCGTTATTGTTTTGTTTATGCGCCTACAACAACAACAATTAACTTTCTATTTGCCTGACTAAGATCTACAGGATAACCACATCTTGCTCAATCCGACAATTCTCGCGGGATTGACCCTTACTCACCTAAAGTATTACTTGGACGACTTGGTACACTTGCCGGTTCAGTTGTGCGAGTTTCATTTTCACCCACCAGCAGCTCAACAACAAGTAGCATTGTTGGCTCCATCATGTTCTCTAATAATCTGATTTTAACTAATGTGCTCTTCATTTCTAATTGATTTCAAATTGATTTCGGTGTCAAAACTAACCAAATTTTCAAAATGCAAATTGCTTATTGATGATGAACAATGTGAAATCCAGGATCGAGCTACATTGAGGATGATTGGTGTAGCTAAATGTGCAGATAGATTATATACAATGAGCAGTTCTATAAGGCATTCTAGGAATTTAGATTCTGTAGCATTACCATCACATACCTTGAATACATAATGCATTGCCCATTGTTGATAAGCAACTGTGGCACCTTAGATTAGGTCATTTACCTTTGAATAAAATTGTAATGATATAGAAAGATTTTCCTTACATTTGTTGCAAAGAGAATTCAAACTCTATTAGCCCCTGTGATGCATGCCATATGGCGAAACAAAACAAATTGCCATTTTCACATAGCTTTAGTGAATCAGAAAATTGTTTTGATCTTATACACATGGATATTTGGGGACCGCTATCCATCCCTTCAAGTTTAGGTCACAAATACTTCTTGACTGTTGTTGATGACCAAAGTCGATACACTTGGACTTATTTTATAAAAATGAAATCTGAAAAATCAACTCTTTTACAAAATTTTGTGCAATTTGCCAAAGTTCAGTTTAATGCACAAATCAAGTTCATCCAAACTGACAATGGACCTGAATTTTTACTCAGAGAATACTTTGCCAAGAGCGGAATTATTCACCAAACCACTTGTGTGAAAACCCCACAGCATAATGGAATTGTTGAGTACAAGCATCAACACATGCTGGGTGTAGCTAGAGCTTTGCTGTTTCATTCAAAACTATCAAAATTCTTTTGGCAATTCGCCACAGCTCATGCTGTTCACCTAATCAATCGGATCCCAAGTAGTTTGTTGAACAATTACAGCCCCTTTCAAATCGTTTTTCAACGCTTACCTAATCTCACTAATCTGCAAATATTTGGCTGCTTAGCCATTGCTAGCACCCTCACACAGGGCAGACCAAACTAGATCCCCTATCTAGAAAATGTATTTTTTTTTTAGGATTCAAAGATGGTACCAAGGGTTACCTTCTATTCGACATTCACACAAGAGAAACATTCATTTCTCGGAACGTAATTTTCTACAAAAATCACTTTCCTTACCCTGTACATGCCACTTCTTCAGATTTTAACATTCCCGTTGAGTCGTCACACTCATGCCATAAATTAGGATCATCTATCATTTGTTGATGCAGATCCTTTTGATTACACTACTTTTCATTCCACTCATCTCATGTATTCCATTAATATGCATTCTAATACTCCTATCATGGCAGCTCGGCATCCCATTAATCATTCATCTGCATCTCCTTTGATTGAGAATTCCTTAAGAACATCTCAACCCCCACAGCATGTCATTGATTCTCGTATTCATTTAGATAATTATGCATCTGTTGCCATTCTCGCATCTGCATGCAGCAGGCCCTTTAGAGTTAGGAAACCTCCATCATACCTCAAGGACTATCATTGTATGTTGGCCAGCACAGGTTTAGTTCCTCCTTCTACTCAAAAGTATCCAATTTCTAACTACTTATCATACAATAAGCTCAATTACAATTACAAATTCTTTTGTTTGGCCATTTTCTTCAATCCCAATCCTCGTACTTATGAAGAGGCTGTTGCCCATTTTTGTTGGAGAGAGGCAATTCAAAGTGAGTTGGAGGCTTTGAAGTTAAACAACACTTGGAGAATTAGCAAGCTTCCACTTGGCAAGAGAGTCATCGGTTGTAAGTGGGTCTTTTGAACTAAGTTTCATGCTGATGGGACCATGGAGAGAAGAAAGGCCAGGTTGGTCGCAAAGGGGTTCACCCAAATTGAAGGGGTTGACTTTATTGACACCTTCAGTCCGATAGTCTGAATGACCACTCTCAGGCTTTTCCTTGCTGTTGCAGCATCTAGACATTGGCATCTCAAGCAACTCGATGTCAACACAGCCTTTTTGCATGGCGACTTGAATGAAGAAGTTTATATGAAGCTTCCACTGGGCCTACAAGAGCAACCAGGAATGGTTTGTCAATTGCAAAAATCCCTCTATGGATTACGTCAAGTAAGTCACCAATGGAACTTGAAACTCACTGCCACGCTCATCGATTCAGGTTATAAGAAGTCCATCTCGGATCATTCACTTTTTACTCGCATTTCTAGCTCTAGAATCACTATCATTTTTGTTTACGTTCATGATCTAGTTCTCACCGAGGATGACATCTCGAAAATTAATCGCATTAAGGGTATCCTTCATGATAAATTCAAGATCAAAGACATTGGTGACTTGAAATATTTTTTGGGTATGGAGATCGCTCACTCGAAATTGGGTATTCACCTCTGCCAGCACAAATATGCTTTGGACATCCTTGAAGAATTTGGTTACTTAGACTACAGACCAGCAAGCACTCCCATGGATTATTCCTCCAAATTATCCTCTGAAAGTGGGACTTTTCTTTCTGATTTCACCAATTATCGACAATTGGTTGGTCGCTTGATGTATTTGGCTAACACCCGCCTTGATATTTCTTATGCCATGGGTCGTATGAGTCAGTTTGTTGATTGTCCCACAACGGCTCATCTCAAAGAAGCCTTTAGGGTCTTGAGATATCTCAAAGGCTGTCCCACCCTTGGTCTTTTTTTTTCCTTGTGACTCAGATTTTAAGGTTTCTGGGTTTTCTGACTCCGACTAGGCAGCCTGCATTGACACTTGACGCTCCGTTACGGGGTACTGTTTCTACTTGGGCAATGCTCTCATTAGTTGGAAAAGTAAGAAACAAACCACTGTTTCTCGCTCGTCTTCCGAAGCCAAATATCGCGCTTTGGCCAGTGCCACTTGTGAAGCACAGTGGCTCTCCTTCATCTTCTAGGATCTTGGCATGCCTCTGACATCACTCATCACAGTCTTCTATGATAACCAATTTGCCATCCACATTGCTGCAAATTCAATCTTCCATGAACGCACTAAGCATATTGAAGCCGACTGTCATATCACCCACGAGAAACTTAAAGCTGGGTTGATCCATTTACTGTCAGTGTCATCTTCGAACCAGCTGGCTGATTTTCTGACCAAACCATTAGCGCCAAGGCCCTTCTCTGCAAAGCTATCCAAGCTAGGATTGCTTGATCTTCACACCCCTAGCTTGCGGAGGGAGGGGTGTGACTTGATTCACTCATTCATCATACACTCAAGTTAGTTAGAAACTTACTGATTTAATTGATTAGCCTATACATGCATTAGTTGGTAAATAAAGTAATTAGTTAGTTAGCTCTTAGACATTTTTGACAAATTGATTAAGTTAGTTGAGGGAATTGTCAAGTGGCTATACATGTATATATTTACACAATTTAACTAACTATGGTGGTTTTTCCCCTGCATAATTCATTTTTCCCAATTCACATCCAATAACACTTTTTTCCCTTTCTTTTTTTGTACATCTCAGTTCTTCGCTCCTGCTCTCTCTTTCTTTTTGATTCTTCAACCTCTCATCTTCATTCATGTCTTCTCTTCGGAACTCACTCAACAGAGATTGATGAGAGCTCATCACCTCTGTGCACATTTCCACATTCCTTACTAGTTTTTGTAAAGTTAACAAGGACATTTGTCGGTTTGCAAAAGCAAGGGAAAAGATTGATGCTAACAAAGTTAATTGGAGTAGTAGAAACTTATGATCAGTAATAAGTGATATCATATGTAGAAGAAGAAAAATGAAAAGTGACATCCTTAAAAATTTGATGAAAGATTCAGTCTTTCCATAAGATAAGGAGAAATAGGGGAACATTCACAGATATTAATAATAAAGATCGCTTAAATATCAACAACTATAATTGGATGCTATATGTGCACACTTTAGGATTCACAAACCATTATAACAAGATTAAAGACTTGTGGATACAAGACGATGATTGGAGCTCTATATCCTTGTTTTAGCATATTTCATCTTTATGTTTATAATTATGTTTATGGACACTAACACTAATAAGCATAGGATTTCATAATGCTTTCTTTGAACTTATGCTTATGGTTATCTAGTTTATGTCTATTTTGTTCTGGTTGAAAACTTTGAACTTTAATTAATTAAATTTATATGATTGAATGACAAGTAGTATGCTTAACAAGTTATTGTTTAACAAGTGGTATATTCTATATATGCTTGTCTTTTTATCTTATTTGTCCTTTCTTTTGCTAATGCTAAAAGGAGAAAAATAAAAGTATGTTTTGAAAATGAAAGTATATTTAAAAATGTTTTTATGCTTTGTTTCCAAAAGAAAAGTTTTAAGGGAAAACATAAGTATGGTTTTGAAAACTTAGGTTGTGTTTGGTTTGTTTTTTCATTTTCTGTTTTTATTTTCAGTATTTTTTATTTTTTTTGGGTTTTGTGAAGGAAAAAGTAAAAACAAGAGGTGAAAATAGAAAATAAAATTTAATTATTTTTACTTTTTCCTTCACAAAATCCAGAAAAATAGAAAACACTAAAAATAAAACTAGAAAATGAAAACGCAAACTAAACGCACCCTTAACTTCTCAAACTTCCGCAAGTTTTTCAAGATATGTTTGGTTTTAGGGAGAACTCTTGAAGTTTTTTATGAAAAGATTTTATGTATATTATGCTTTCTCTGATATTTGTAAAATTGTATGTTTTCAAAAACTTAATACTTTTCAAAACATAATATATTTGTCATTATCTAAAAGGGAGAGGGGGAGAGGAATTGTTAGTGGTGTAATTCTAATTGAATGCATGTTCACCACCTTGCATGATATGCTTGTTTATATGTTTTGATGAGTGACAATATATGATTTTTATTCTTATTTTAACAAGTGTTTTGAAAAGAAAAAAACATATATTTTGTACATGACTTTAACCTATATCTTTGATTGATTATATGGTTAAGAAAAATTTATTGCATGATACATATTATATGATACAATATTTGGTTGAATGATTTTAATAGATATTAAGTTTTAACGAAGATTCGACGTAAATAATTTTTACCGTTTTACGGTGAATAAAAGCAGAATTTTATGTGAGCATCTATGCATTAAATTCAAGTACAAGCTCATCAAGGAATCAATATGGAATCAAAATAAAGTGACAAGAATAAGTCAAAGAAACAAAGTTTAGTTGTAAGACTTTAATTTTACTTGTTGTTCCTGTCCAGTAATCTGAGCCGAGGTATAACTCCTTCTAGTACCGATGTATAACTCCTTCTTCCATGTGTATGGAGTTTTTTGTTCTAAGAGCATAGACGCCGAGCTATACTTCAGCCGTCGAGGAACACCGGAGGAGGTTGGGACCTGCAAAGAGACTCCAACGCTCAAGTCAGAAAGAGTGTTTTAGCTTTCTTTGAAAGAGAAAATAAAAGGGAGAGTTCTCTGTGTACTTATCCTGCTATGTTTACTTGGTTCTGTTTATATAAGATTTGTATATGATTTGGTTGTAGTATGTTCTCCTCATTCCAAGATATGAGGCACGGATATGGTCCAAGAATCGCGTAGAGAATCGTTTGGTAGCTTCTTCGAAAAGATCTTTTTAGGGTTATCAGCAAGTAACCGTTCTCTTTTTGAATTTGTTGTACGTGGCCGAGTTATAGCACACGTGGCCGACTTATTCGGATGGATCACAAACTACTCTGTTTTGAATTTGCAAGTGGCCGAGCTATAGCTTATGTGGCCGACTTATAAGGACAAATCAGACTTAATCTCTGAATTATAGCTTGTATCCGCTGAGTTATAATGACTAGATCGCTTGTCAAAGGTAAATAAAATTTATCACTCAAGTTAAAATCATGTTTTATCAAAGTTAAAATAATTTTCAACCAATAATTTTTCAAAATCCTTGCATTATGATATGTATGAGACATTCCATTATGTCCATATTCTAATCTTGATAGATTATGGAGGGTAGTACCTAACTTAATCATAGACAATGTGTCACAGTTTGAAATTTTGAATTTTGGTGCAAATAACATATAGAGGATCAATCCCTATACAAATAGAGAGGATCGATCCCTACGAGTTTTGCTGTACGAAAATTCAAATTTTGTTCTATAGGCATCGATCCCTATGGTAAAGGCTAGGATTGATCATATACTTTAAAAAGCCACAAAGACCTTCCTAAGAACGTGTGTTCTTGACCAATAGGCTCCTCCCCACTACTCTCAAACGTATACGAAAGTTTGAAAATTTGTAAATAGAGGTTCTTGTGAAGGTTTTGAATGCACCAATTCTTTCATATCTATATGTTATCATATGGATCAAAACTCATAAATTTTTAAAGTGATTTTTATCAAAATTTAAGAGGTAAAACTAATTTGAGATTATTCATAGTGTTTCATTTGTAACTATTTACTCTTTTAAGAGAGGTACTTATTGGTTGTGAATAAATTTTTCCTATATTTTAAACATATCTAATCAAATATTTTTTGGAAAAAATTAAATGTTATTTCAGTTATGCTTATTTGTATAATTTAGTCAAGAATAATCATTTATAATGAATGTGTTAAAAGTACAATGAGATTAAGTTTTTACCCATATAATAAGTTCAAATTCAAATAAACTCTATATAAAAGCTTGTTTTATGGATTTTTTTAAAATATAAAATAATTATTAAATTTATGGATATAGATACTACTTGAAAAAATTACGTTTTATCCTTTTTTTGACTTATCTCATCATCATAGAGAACGAGTTTATTATGCACATGTCCCATCCCCAAAGAGAACGAGATAAGTAAGAATGCGCTGAAAGCATATCTGATGTGTAAATAGGATAAGACATGGAATATGTATTGAATGTATCTCGTTTATACTGATGATGAGATATGTTCATAAGTATTCCGTCCTCACTGCAAATGAGATACATTCATGTAGGGATCAATTGCAGCCCCTCATTTTGTCACATTGTGCATTTTGGAAGTCTTTTTGTCAAATTTCAAGAGCTTTGGAAAGATTCTTGAGTTCCTAGTGAGTTCTAATGATGCAAGTATATTCTCTGAATATCAACAGACTAAATGCAACCTAGCACATTGCGGGAGCGCTCGACTCTGAGGTTAGTACTTGCTTTTAGTTCATTTTTTTAATTTTAATTTAGTCAAACTTTTTTTTAACTTAGCTTAATTTATTTATTAGAAGTAGTTTGTTAAGTAGTTAATTTTTTATTTTATTTTAGTAACATTTATTTTAATTTTTTTCTTTATTTTAACTTAGTTTAATTATTTTTTTTTTTTTTTGACAAAATATCTGTGTTAGGAATAGTTAGTTAAGTAATAACATTAGTTTTAGGTTTTGAATGTGCTTTTGTAGAAAAAATTGTAAGGTGCTTTTTTATGTCTGATTTCTAAATAATGACGTTCACATTAAGCATGATTTTAGGGGGAATAGTTTTTATTTTATTTGTATGTGCAAATAGATTTTGTTAGACAAAATAATTAAAGTCATATATTTTTATAGTAACTTATGGTGCTTCAGCAGATGATGATTAGTCAAACCATAGCACCCCATGAGATTCTGATACCAAACCTCTAGGAGGCCGGCTTTGAGCATGCCACGCAACTTAGGAACTTCTTATTCCTTACCTTTGTCGAGAAATGATGCCCTGAGATACACACATTCTACCTACCATAGGGAAAGTGTATGATCACACCTCAGGATATGGCCTATCACTTGGGTTGTATACAGATGGAGATCCAATTTGTGGGTGCTTGAGGGACTTTTAGACCTACCATCAACGTCCTACATGGGATTGGGCGAAAGAGGTACTGGGAGCCATGCCACTGCAACAGCCCTAGGGTAGAAAGGAGGTCTTTTCTATCAAGATGACATGGCTTAAATAAAGAATGTAGCATATTTCTACTAATGCCAATTCTTACACGCTGTGATAGTTTACCCGATGCTACATGATGATGATGATCGACGAGTATTTGATGACAAACAAATCCAACAACCTTATCCATATTCGATAGCTTCCCCTGCTAGCAGACTTCGACAGTTGTAGGAGGTTGTCTTAGGGTTTGTTGCGCTGGTTTGGAGGTATATACCTCTCAGTAGTGTAGCTGATTAGGACACTATGAACATAGCTAGATATACCATAGGTTTCCTGCTTCGGGAGCTAGAGATAAAGATATTCTAGCATTTCCGTTGGTCGTCAGGTATAAATTTAATTGTTAATTCACTTTGAATATAGTATTATGTAATAAATAATAATGCGAACTTACATTTTGAATTTAGTGGTGTATTAGGCTGGACACGATTATGCTTAATGAGGTATCAAATTAGTTCATTATAGTTGTTCAATTCAATTATTCATTTTAATACTTTGTTCATCTAGAATTTAAATTTGGTCATTAATTTGAGTGAGTACATCTAGTTCTGGGAGATACTATATGATCTGTCAGAACTACAGGCATTGTGTTTCGACTGAATGCGCAACCAAGGAGATGTGTACACGTGGAGATTAGTTGTCCCCATCGTATGCTTCAATGTTGTGCACGTACACTAGATAGACATGGTCAAGAGGTAGTTGGGGTCAGACTAGCCAGTTCCTATTATTCCCATTAATATGGATAAGTTCTTGAAGAACATTATTAGGGATGACGAATGTGTGATGGCCGGATCGGCATAAGACTTGGTATGACGGGTGGAGAGCTTATGGTAGAGATGGGTGCTTGGTCAGTGAAAAGGCTTATTCGGATCTAAGACCCGCATGTGAATACCTGGATTTGGCTTGTTACCTGTAGGTTCAAATCCACACCCATTGTAGCCTCTCATAAGTGGTTTGGACAATCACCGCAACTGAAAACTATCTACTTCCCTTCGATACAGCGTTGATGCACTCAGAAAGATTGGTGGTTTGTCTACATAACTAACAATGATCAATTTGACTATTCTAATTAGACAAATCAAGAAACAAATGAATGAATGAGAAATTATAGAAAACGTGTGAACAGAGAATAAAAATAGCAAATAGTGAGTGAAAACAATGATGGTGAGAATGTTAAGGTTTCAGAGATGTGCACTCTCTAGGAAAACAATCCTTGTATTCATTTATTTGAGACAGGCATAGATCAATCACGATAAATCATAGATAATCAAACTCCAATTCCTTAGTAATTCAATTTCTCTTTAACCTAATTAATCGTTAATTCCTTAGTCAATTATTTAAGAAAAGAGATGAAGCATAAATCTGATTTAGTTTCAAATAAGATTCAAGAATAGTCCTTAGGTTGAACTTTATGTCATTTATCCAAGCTAGTCCTAAACAATTGAAACTTACAAGAAAGAATGATTTCTAAAAGTGTTCTAATTCGAATTTCATGTCACTTATTCAAACTAAAGAAATTGAAAATCACAAAGTATCGTACACTCTTTGAAACACTATTCCTAGTTAAATATAAAAGTAGTGAGAAAGAGTTTTCAAGTTAATTCCAATATAACTTTCTCCAAAATAATAGTTAGAATCCAAAACGGAGTTAAAATATTTTCTAACAATTCTAAATCTTTAGGGATGAAGAACAAAAACTCAATCATGAAATAGATCAAAGCATAAATCTCAAATAAAGTAAAACATTTAGATTAATAATCCATAAAAAAATAAACAGAGCTCCTAACCTTAACAAATGAGATTAGTTGCTCATGGTGAAATGGAAAACAAAACTGTGAATTCAAAAACAGCCAGGGGCAGAAGAGAAGACCCACGTGAGTATCTCCCTACTCTTTGGTGCGTGAGACACAGCCTAGGCCACGTGATGCACCAGCTCAAAAGAGGAGGAATTGGAGACCTCTGTGAAGCTACGTGAGGCGCAGACAAGGTGGGCAGCCCCTGAGAATGAATTTGGATGTTGCGTGAGGCGACAGCATGTGGTGGTGTGAGGCGCACCAAGGGGTGCGTGAGGAGCAGTGGCTCTGGGAGGACTTGTAGGCTTGGTTGTCCTTGTCATACTTGTTGCTAATGCTTGCTAACTTTCTTCTAAAATCTCCTTGCTCTTTAGTACTATGGTTGCATTGCTTGCTCCTTTTCATCCTTGTTCTTGCTCCTTTCAAATATTTTCCTACGCATACCAAAGCTCAAAGCAACTTCAAAGAATATTGATTAAAAGCACTAAAATTTTAATTAAGAATAAAGAAATTACTAATCTTTGTTGAAAGAAATACTAAAGAAAACAACTAAAGATGTTTATGCATCAAACAATAAAAGAACGACGATAAGAAAGAAATACGCAAAAAAAAAAAAAAGAAGAAACGTGAAAAAGAAGTGTGTGATTCACGTGTTCGTTGTGTGAGTTGTTTTTATTGAATTTAGACCAACTTAATTAGATTTGGTTGACAAAAATATTTGAATATATAAGAAACCTTTTAAATAATCTTTTTTTCTTCTAATACCATATGCCTTATTAACGATTAATAGTATATGTTATTCAACTGTTTCGAGTATGCTTCATTAAAAGTTAAAACTTATATAAAAGAAGAAAGTTCTCAATTTTTTATCAAAATATAAAGAACTGAAAAGAAGATAAATAAAACATATATAATTAAATAAATAAATACTTATGCTCATCCTAAGTGGGTGAAAAATGAATTGTAACCCAAGAAAAAGACTTTCAAAAAAGATCCAAAGGTGAAAAGAGGAAAAATAGCTTAATTAGTAGGAATTCCACTGTCTTTTCTCTACAACAGCATATGCAATAGATCCCTTTTTCCTGGCGGCCGGAGCCAAGCTGAATATTAGAGATTAAAAATTAATTCAGAAATAAAAAAATATTTTTTTTTTAAATATTAAATTTAAATTTTGAGAGGGCATTGTCCGCTTTTGCTTAATGAAGCTCTGGCCCTTGTTTCAAGTGGCGCTGGTTGGAAGTAAACAAGAAAGCGTTTTATTTTATCCTAAGAGTAATATTAACAAGTTAATATTTTTTTAACTAATATTAATAATTTTTTTAAAATTTTTTTTATTTTAAATTTTATACTCTAAAGTATAAATTTTAATTTAAATTGTAAATTATAAATTTTAAAACTAAAACTTTTAAAATTAATAATTTTAAAATTAAAAAATTTACTAATATTAACAAACTAAAAATTAATTTTTTTTTATAATTTCTCGTATCCTTAACCTTTGTTGCACATGGATTTAAAACAAATCTGAGGATGGTGGAGGGCAATAAAGTTAGGGGGGGGGGGGGGGGATGGAACATCATTGTCAAGATTAGGCGTATCATGCATCAGCAGATAACTCATATATGTGCATATTTTACTAAGACACAATATGTTGAAACAATAAAGACACAATTATTCTGCTTGCTTACATAACCTTTACTCACCTTTATGTTTTTAGTTTTTTATATACCTGTAAGATATCTGTTTTCAATCGCAAAACAAAGACTCATTTTTTTTTTTATTTTATAGTAAAATATACAATAAAATTACTTACAAAATATTACATCCTTGTAAAATTTATCCAACGAATTTAATTATCAAACGAAAATTCATCAAAATTACTTTAAAAAAATGTTAGAATATGACAACATTATCCACGTAAATTTATCAAAGAATCAAATTTTGAGTCTAACATTGGGCTTTTTTTTCCTTAAAATAATATTGTCAATGATGATATTCGCTCTTTCTTTTTTTTTTAACAATTTTTTAACAGAATAATTTTCATACATCATACTTTATTTTTGTAATTCACTCAAAATTTACAAAATAAAAATTTTCACATGTGTTGTGATGCTTGGTTATGGGTGGATAGATTGTCTTTATGCATAATTAATATTGAGAGTCCACATGGGAGCTTAGGTCATACTTTCATACAGTAGTCTTTCTTTATTGCCTTTAACTAACGACAAACAAATCAATTAAGACAACAGTGACTTGGCTACTAAGAAACAAAAGTTCTAGGAAATTTATTGAGGCATAGATCACAAACATGCGGCAGATTCAGTGGCACTTGTCTATGTCCACATATAGTATATGGATATTGCTATATAATCAATAAATATTATTATTTTTTGTTAATATTTGACTAATAATAATTTATATTTATATTTATAGTGTACACAAAAAAAATATATAATTTATATTTATATTTATTAAAATTTTATACACAAAAATTAATACAGTTTGTATTTATATTTTTTGAGATTTATACATATAAATTGATAAAATTTGTTTCTTAAAAATAATTTAATATTTATACTTGATCAAATAATAATTAAAACTACTAAAAATTAATAGCCCCAAAATTTCTCTATGGAACATAATTAAATTATACTTATAGATTTGCCTTCATGGTGACTTGTAAGTCTTCCATTCTAGCAAAGAAATAGTATAAATAATAGTAAATTATTAAAATAATATTTAAAAATTTATTCGTTGATAAAAGTAATTATACAAGATAAAACTATAAATAAATCCTCAAAAAACTTTATAAATGTGACAAAAATAGTAAAACAATATCATATTTGTTTATAAGTATAAAAACTTTGTATTGAACAAATGACTTGACATTTGATCTAAATTTTTGTAAAACATCTTACATGACTATTTAAGAGGTGTATATTAAAAAAGTCTTCATAGCTTAACTATAAGTTCTTAATAGCGTCCATTAGGATTCTAAGTGCTCTGCTAGAGTTTTTCTATAGCACCCTTTATGGTTTGAATTTTGACCCTTTCTAATTGAATCTCAAATCCAAATCTCAGTATGGATGAATGCAGGGATGATCATAACCACTATGATCCTCAGAGTAGTGAGGTGGAGGAGGTAATCATTGTGCTAGGGGAAAAAGATATTGCTAATTAATTAAGGAGATTCATGTGTGCATTAAAAGTCTCAAAGGTCAGCTCATTACTGATTGGCACATCTCAACTAGAACCATGAAAAATGCTCCAAGAAATTTTCTCGAACAAAGAATCTGAATTACTCAGAGTTGAACATGGATCTCCTTGGCTATTCAAGAATTTTATTTTGCAAGTGTGGAGATGGAAGGAATGGAATGATGGAGAGGAAAAGAATGAAGATAGATTCCCTATATAGATCTAGTTTTGGGGTCTTTCGAAGAGGTTTAAAACCTTGGAGGTTGGGAGGAAGGCTGGTGGCAGTCTAGGAAGAATTATTGATATTGGTTTCTTTAAGGTCAAAGGCAAAGAAACAAAAAAAAAATAAAAAAATAAAAATCAAGGTTAAGGTTGAAATTAATGGTGATCGGACAATAAAGGACAACTTTATACTTGCTGGTCCAGACCAAAAGATGATTTAAATTGGCCTAAGGTATGAAAGACTGGATGTATTTTGCACGTATTGTGCTAAATTGGACCATGACCAGAAAATATGATAGTTGTTGATGGAGAATGCAACCAACAATGAGATTAAACAAAATAAGATTGGTGATTGGGTGAAAGATGATCAAGTTGGAGAGCACTAATTCTGGAGCAATTAGTGAGATATGAGGATGATTAGTTAGAACTACGGCCATTAAAATGGCTAAACTCATCGAGTCAATCTATTTACCCATTTAAACGGGCAGATTTTGCTTCTAAAATTAAGCCCATTAAAATTTCAAGTTAAACGGGTTGAACTCAATTAACATAAAAAAATGACGAGCGAAACGGGCTAGTCCACGGCTAAATAGGTGGCCTGATTATGTTTTTTAATATTTTTCAATAAAAATAGCACTCTTGACCAATATTTCTCCTGATTCGACCTAAAAGCACGACCCATCAATTAAAAAATATACAATTTGTTTAAGGTTTTTTATCTAAAAGTGATCTTTTTTTGCCAAAATATTTTTAAGAAATAAAATAAAAAGGTAAACGGACTACCCTGTTTGACATATCGGGCTGGCCATAAAACGGTGTGGATTGAAAAATTATGGTTCATGAACAAAGTAGATTTAAATGGGTCAACCCGTTTAACCCGCGAGCTTAAATGGGCCGGACCTAAATAGGTGAGACTGACTCGTTTGACAGCCCTAGTTGGAACTGTTAAGGTTTAGAGAGGCCTCTGACAGTCCATAATCTAAAAGGGATCGCCAGATCCCACTCTCCCAAAATTAGTTTTATTTGTAAAACTAAAAATCATAATTGAAATGTAGAGCAAAAGAGGATCCTAATGGGATAGTAGGAGGATTGGCTCTTGGATGGAAAGAGAAAATTTCTGTTTAGATTCTATAATATTGACACTACTTTATTGCTGCCAGAATTGGTTATACTGGCCTAAATGTGAAGTGAGGGTTAATATGTGTGTACTTGAATAGCAATGAACGAATTTGACTGAACCAATTTAGTAAATTGAATCTAATTATTCAACAGTTTTGAGGAGTTATAACTGACATGGGTGATTTTAATGTAATATCTTATCAACAGAAAAAGTAGAAGGAATGACAAAGCCTCTTTGGTAATAGTTACTTTTAATAATTTTATAGATGCTAATTCTTTTGTGAATTTGGGTATCATTAGTAGAATATTCACTTAGTCTAACATGCCAAAGAAAAAAGACTTAATTCAGAAGAAATTAGATAATGTGCTTTGTGGTATTAATTAGATAAAAGAATAGTTACTCAAATATAATTGTTCTTCGATTATCAGAACTGGGCTCAGATCATACTCTATTGTCGTTGGATAATACAAACCCACCTACTAAAATATCTAAGAGAAGGTTTAAATTCTAGGAAAGATGGTGTCTTATCCAAAACTTAGACCAATTATCAGGAAGGTATGGAAGAGGATATAGAGGGTTTAACTATACTTATTTTAGCTCAGAAGATTAAAAATATAGATACAAACTGGTCCAACGGTAACAAACAAATGCCATAGAATCTAAAAAATGAATTGAGTAATTATAGAGATAGATTAAAGAGATATGAGTGGCTGATACTCACGATAAGACAAAAATATCCAAATTCAAGAAGCAGTTGGAGATTACATATCATGATGAAGAACTATATTGGAAAGCCAGATTTAGAGTTAAATGGTTGCAAGTTGGGGACCAAAACCCCTCCATTCTTTCACCAAAAATTCAAATCTATATCCAAGTGAAATAAAATATGGAGACATGAAAGCGAGAATGGAGAATTATGATGCAAAATTTTTTAACTCCACAAACTATCGACAAGTACACCGAATCGTATCAAGTAATGCCACGGTAAGTAGATTATTGTTCCCGCAAGGATTAACGGATTAATCAAGTGATTAATTAATTGATTATTCTATTCAGACAATCAAAACTCAAGTTGAGATACTTTAAATACTAAAATAGCAATGCAAACAAAGGAAGTAGCAATTGAGTGAAAAAAGTAACGAGATTAAAATGTTAAGGTTTCAGAATGCTTCTTACTCCCTATCTTGATCATACAAAGATGTTTCTATGGCAAACCATAGTTAATCAAATTTCAATTCTTTAAAAATTCAATTTCTCTTCATCTTAACAAACTTTTAATTTCTTAAATAATCTATTATGATAAAAAGGTTAAGCCTAAAACCCAGTTTAGCACCACATAATTCTTAAAGTTTAATTCTAATTTGATTAGCTTCCACTTATCAAAGTCAGTTTCAAAATTTATAGAATTGTGAGAAAAGATTTCAAATACACATTCAATTAATCAACTTTTCCAAGTTTAAAAACCTAATTGAATCAGGCCAAGTATATCTTCCAATATACTCAAGTCCTTATAATGAAGAATAGAAACCAATTCTTAGAAAATATCAATGCAATAATCAAAGATAGAAAAGCAATAACATTAATTCATTAGAAATCAATAGAGATCCTAACATTAACAGGAAAATTAGTTTCTCATGATGCAAAAACACAATTCGGGCTTCAAAGTGTGCGGCAGTAATCAAGTCCCTTTAAAATTCCTTAAATACTTCTCAATTAAAACTCATAAAAATCTAATAATCAAACTTAATAAGTACAAAATTAACTAATATTTTTTTCTTAATTATCTTCCATAAAGAAATTATCATTCCTTCCGATTGAGGCCCATTTTTTTTGAAAATCTTCATTTATTCATGATTTTGGGCCTTAGGTGCATTCCTAGAGGACGTGGAAGAGCCCACGTATAACGTGGTCATGGAGAAGGCTTGGGCGTCCATGGAGCTAGCTTCATGTGCAACGTCTTCCATGCTATGTGAGAGGGACGTGTAATGCGTGAGCATCTTTCTTATCTTTTTTTTAGTGATTTAGATGTAGATTTGTTGAGTTTTTATGAGTTTTTGGTGTTTTAGACCATTATGGATGCTACTTTGAGTTGCACTGTTATTCTATTTATTTTAGGTAAAATTTGGGCGAGTTTGACAGAGTTCTGCAGAAGAAAAAGGAGAAATTTGATGCTGTCAAGCTGGTGCTAAACGCCACTACCTGGGGTTTAGCGCCAGATGCCTCGTACTTTGTGCAAGCTCTCTATGAAGCTGGCGCTAAACGCCACGACTCGGCGTTTAACGTCGGGTGCCTCGTAAAGTGTGCCAAGGTCCTGCACTAGTGGCGCTAAATGCCACTACTTGGCGTTTAGCACCAGGAGTCCAAAAACGCCATGGATACTCTCTGTTTGGTGGTGCTAAACGCCACTGCTCAGTGTTTAGCACCAATAGCACGTCTAAGTGCTTCACGGAAGGCTTTATTTGTTTTTCTTTAATTAATTTTTAAATTAGAAAAATATATTATTAGGTTTTAGAATTCTAATTTCAAATCAATTAGGATTAGATATAAAAGGAGAAAAGATTTATCCCTTTGGTCTCTCTTATCTTCTTCCTCATTTCACACTTTCATACTTTTTTACTCTAGGTTTTTCTCTGAGTCATGAGCAACTAAACCTCCACTGTTAAGGTTAGGAGCTTTGTTTATTTTAATGGATTAATACTATTATCATTATACTATTAATCAATACACTGATTTAAACTCAAGGATTGGTTTCGTTTTTCATTCTAGGAATTAGAGTGTCTTAGAAGATATTTTTTTCTAATTGAATTCTTATTGAATCTTGAAAAAGTCAAATCACTTGAATAATAGCTTGAAATCAATTCCTCACTATTCTCTAATTATCTAAATTTAATGGGATACGTGACATATAATCTCCTTATTTTTGGGTACTTAGGGTTTGTGTGGTTTCTAAACAAGAATTGGACTTAATCTTCTAATTTAAATTAAGTGACCAAGGAATTGGCAGTTGATTGAGTTAGATGAGATTAAATTGCTAAGGAATTAGGGTTTAATCACTTAAAGTTTTCCATGAATTGAATTTTGCATGATTAAAGTAGTTGATAAGAATCATTAATCCAGAAATTTAAACATCTCCAAAGCCTTAACTGTTTTCCCATACTATTTTCACCAACCATTTACTGTTTGCTTTCTTGCATTCTCTGATTTACTGTTTTATGCTATTTGAATTTGAAACCACTCATTTTAGCTTGGCTAACTAGCCTAATCACTTAACTATCGTTGCTTAATCCATTAATCCTCGTGGGATTGACACTCACTCATCTGAGTTATTACTTGGTACGACCCGGTGCACTTGCCGGTTAGTTTATGGTATTCGAAATTCCACACCAAGTTTTTGGAGCCATTGCCAGGGATGAACTGTGATTGACAACTACGCATTGTTTGATTACCTAGATAAGATATTTTCTTACTTTATTTTGCTTATTTTCCTCTTTTAATTTTCAAAAATTGTGCGATAAATTCCCTTAGTTTTATTCATTTTATTTTGCCTATTTTTTCTTCTTAATTTTGAAAATTTTACTTAAAATTTTTCTTTAATTTCAAAAATTTCTACCTTCTTTTATTTATTTTATTTTATTTTATTTCTTTTACTTAGTTTACCTCGCTAGGAATTCTCTTCACTCTGACGTAGATATTCCCACTTTTTCTTATTTTTTGTTTGTTTATGAGTAGGAACAGGAACAAGGAACCTTTTTTTGATTTTGATCCTGAGATTAAAAGAACCGTAGGAAGATGCCAACAATAGGTTAGAGCTTTTAGAGCTGTTGAAAGTCTCAGAGACAATTCTAAGGAGGAAGCTGAAGAAATCACTATGGAGCCAAATAACAAAAATAGTGTTGCTATTCCTAAGGCTCCCAATGCTCCTGAGCAACCTAGAAGGACTCTTGGTTCTTACACTGCCCCAAATCTCACTTTCTATGGCAGTAGCATTGTTGTGCCACCTGTGAATGCCAACAATTTTGAGCTGAAGCCTCAGCTCATTACTTTGGTGTAACAAAACTGTCAATTTCATGGACTCCCGTAGAAAGATCCAAACTTGTTCATCTCTAATTTCCTGCAGATTTGTGATACAGTGAAGATTAATGGAGTCCATCCTAATGTATACCGGTTGTTGCTCTTTCCGTTTGCTATACGGGACCAAGCCAAGCAGTGACTTGATATACAACCCAAAGAGAGCCTGGATACATGAGATAAAGTGGTCAGCAGATTCCTGACTATATTCTTTCCACCTTAGAGGCTGACCAAGTTAAGGACCAATGTTCAGACCTTCAGGCAACAAGAGGGTGAATCTCTCTATGAAGCCTGGGAAAGGTGCAAGGTTATGCTTAGAAAGTGTCCTCCCGAGATGTTTCCGGACTGGATACAATTGTAGATCTTCTATGATGGGATTACTCAGGCCGCTAGGACTTCTTTGGATAATTCTGCTGGTGGATCCCTTCATATGAAGAAAACCACTGAAGAGGCTCTAGAGTTGATTGAAATAATTGCTAACAACCAACATTTATACTCTTCTGAGAGGACCACCATGAGAAAAAGAGTCATGAAACTAGATGCTCTGGATACCATTCTTGCTCAGAATAAAGCCATGTCTCAACACTTAGGTGGCGGATTACAAATCTCATCCATTAATACCCAAAATTCTTCCAATGACATGAGTGGTGGATTACAACTCGGGGCATCAACTTCATAACAGAGAAAAAGAAATGAAAGCTATGTCTGGGGGTAGCTTGGTCTTCAGGGGCCTGAGGGCAACTTGGTCCTCCATGGTTTGGGAGGGCTCTTTAGTAAGAGTAGAAGAAGCAGCTTTGGGATTCTTAGAAGAAATAGCATCTTCATCATTGTCCGAAATAAGGATGATTTCACCATTCACTATGCTTTTGTCTGGATCAATAACTGAGATGTCTACCTTGGGCACAAGAACTTGGAATTGGACCTTCAAATTCTCTACAGTCTCATCTAAACCCTTAACTACAGACCACCCCAAGTCCACATGCTCTTCTTTAAGCTTTTTAAGTTGTTCCTGTAAGTCAATTCTCTCCCCAAAAACACGAAGATGACTCTCCTCTGCCCTTTTTCTTTAGGCCTCCTCCTTATTTGCCTTCTCGTCAGACAACTTCACCATATCTCCTAGCTTGGCAGTGTCCGACTTCATGGAAGTTCTCTCAGTTTCCCACTTGGTCGTAGCCTTTTCAAGGTCGGCCACCTTTTGCAGAGGATCGGACACTTCCTTCTGAGTAGCGTTAAGGGGAGCTTGGCGAATTTTTTTCAAGATGTTGGTTCAAATTCCAGATGTTCGAGTGCTACCCCTAGCCAGAACCTCAAAATTTTTTTTTATATTTGTATTATCCATACTAATCACACTACCTGGCAGGATAAACTCCTCGCTGAAGCCAATGGCATCAAAACCTTTATCGTAAACGCTTCCATACTTGTTAGAAGGAGTTTTGCATTTACGTAAGGCTCCAGATTTAGATTCTTTCAAGGGCTCAGAAAAAGAAGGAACTTGGTGCACGAATTGTGAATCACACTTTTCACAACTCGTACCACTAACCAGCAAGTGCACTGGGTCGTCCAAGTAATACCTCACGTGAGTAAGGGTCGAATCCCACGGAGATTGTTGGTTTGAAGCAATCTATATTTATCTTGTAAATCTTAGTCAGGAAGTCAATTATGTTTATCAGTTAAATTGCGAATAACCAAGAGAGCATAAATTAAAGGTTACTTGTTATGCAGTAATGGAGAATATGTTGGAGTTTTGGAGATGCTTTGTCTTCTGAATCTCTGCTTTCCTCTGTCTTCTGATTCACGCACGCACGTCCTCCTATAGCAAGCTGTGTGTAGGTGGATCACCGTTGTCAATGGCTACCATCCATCCTTCCAGTGAAAAGATTCCAAATGCGCTGTCACCGCACGGCTAATCATCTGCAGGTTCTCAATCATACCGGAATAGGATCTGCTATCCTTTTGCGTCTGTCACTACGCCCAGCATTCGTGAGTTTGAAGTTTGTCACAGTCACTCAATCATTGAATCCTACTCGAAATACCACAGACAAGGTTTAGACTTTCCGGATTCTCATGAATGCCGCCATCAGTTCTAGCTTATACCACGAAGATTCTAATTAAGAGATCTAAGAGATACTCATTCAATCGGATATAGAACGGAGGTGGTTGTCAGGCACACGTTCATGGTTTGAGGAAGGTGATGAGTGTCACGGATCATCACTTTCATCACAATTAAGCGCGAATGAACATCTTAGATAGGAACAAGCGTGTTTGAATGGAAAACAGAAATACATGCATTAATTCATCGAGACACAGCAGAGCTCCTCACCCTCAACAATGGAGTTTAGAGACTCATGCCGTCAAAGAGTACAAAGTTCAGATCTAAAATGTCATGAGATACAAAATAAGTCTCTAAAAGTTGTTTAAATACTAAACTAGTAGCCTAGGTTTACAAAAAATGAGTAAACTATGATGGATGATGCAGAGATCCACTTCTGGGGCCCACTTGGTGTGTGCTGGGGATGAGATTTAAGAAATTCACGTACATAAGGCTGTTTTGGGTGTTCAACGCCAGGTTTGGATCCATTTCTGGCGTTGAACTCCAGCTTTTGATCCTTTTCTGGCGCTGGACGCCAGAATTGGGCAGAGAACTGGAGTTGAACGCCAGTTTACATCGTCTATCCTTGTGCAAAGTATGAACTATTATATATTTCTGGAAAGCCCTGGATGTCTACTTTCCAACGCAATTGGAAGCGCGCCATTTCAAGTTCTGTAGCTCCAGAAAATCCACTTTGAGTGAAGGGAGGTCAGAATCCAACAGCATCAGCAGTCCTTTTTCAGCCTGAATCAAATTTTTGCTCAGCTCCCTCAATTTCAGTCAGAAAAATACCTGAAATTACAGAAAAACACACAACTCATAGTAAAGTCCAGAAATATGAATTTTTCCTAAAAACTAATAGAATTAAACTAAAAACTAACTAAAACATCCTACAAACTATATGAAATTAACCCCAAAAAGCGTATAAAATATCCGCTCATCAGAACTGGAGGGACTATTTGGGTAGAAGTGGTGCCTTATGAGAGAGGAGAAGGTTGTGCATACTTATCCGACCAAGAAGATGTTGGACCAGATTTGGGGGGAGGAGTCGAGCTACCCGATTTCTTGGCCTTATTCAGCTTGGCCCGATGAAAAGCTTCATTTTCTTAGCCTGCTTGAGTTTCTTATAATTGTCTGAGTTGTTGACCATTTTTTATAAAAAGAGAAAGCAAGATTTAGAAAATGCAAATAGTATATACAGAACTACCTACAAAGTAAAGCTATCTACCTAACTTGGTCCAAACATAACTCGGTTTAGCTATCAGAAATTTCTTCGTGTTGAGATTGGGAGCTCGACCCCAATATTCTTTAAATAAAGTCATGATCAATTGCTCCCTCTCATTGAGATTTTCCAAGTCGTACTTTAGAACTTTCGACTTTTCTTCCAAATACAGACAAGACATATATTGGGACTTTTCATTCATATAAAAAGGTTGGGTACCCTCAACGGGTCAGATTTTTAAATAATAGTTTTTAAAATCATGAAGCCTACTATTATTTTTTTAGAGCTAAAGGTTTTAGTTAGTTAAAAAAAATAGAAGAAAATTTTAAAGGATAAAGGAAGGTCGAGCACCTAGCTAACCAACTGGGAAATTTTCATAAACCCCCAAGAGTTTGAATGGAGTTAGGTAGGAGAAACTCGGGAATCCAACAAAATATCCATCTCAAAATCAGTAAATGGAATCCTTGTGCGTAGCCTAAGGAAAAGGCACTCATACATGAAGAGGAAATGGGATTCCAATTTGTTAAATAGGGCATAACATGTTCTCTCTTCTTGGTCAAAGGCTACTAAGACATACTTCTCTTAATCCTCTTGTTTGATATAGATAGGGTACTTAAGGCAAAAATTTGCTACGGTTTTCCTTTCCATTATAGACACAGTTGCTAATACTATGTTGTCTACCCAATCTAACTCATCCAAAATTTTAGAAGCCATAACTTGGACTACAAAGCAAGATATATGAGATGTATACCTGCAAAAGAAAAATAACTAGCCATGTAAAATACTATAATTCGGATAAGCAGAAACGCAACAAGTCAGATCACCCAAAAACATCCAAAATAACACTTGCCATTCCCAATGAAAAAAGAGGCCAAAGTATGGCCTTGGTTCATAGAAACTAAAGTGGCATCATCATCAAAGGCAACAATGGCACCACTGAGGGGGCATGGTAAGCCAAAAATATCATGCACCATAACAAAATCAAGAATCCTCCAAAAACAACATTCTAAAGTCAAAAATCCCAAATACAGTTCAAAAATTTCAAAAACAAACTCTTGATCCTAGACTATTTAAGGCACAAAATCATACAACAACATCACAAGTAACTAACTACAAGTAAGCATTGATATAGAGAAGAAAGAAGCGCTAACCTTGATAAGGAAAGTAGATGATGGAATCATGCACAAACATGGTCCTAGAAATAGCAGCCCCAAAGCAAGAAGCTTCAAGAAAGAACGATCTCCAAGGAGTGTGAGGAATTCTTATACGCACAAAGAAAAAGAAAAACTTGTAGAGAAAACGGTTTTCAGGAGTATGAAGAGTATTGAGAGGAGATTTTGTGAAAAGAAGAAGAAATGAAAAAATGAGAAAAAGAAGAAGAGTCAAGCTTTTATAATTTTGAATAGGGAAAAATGGTAAAATCACACGCATTAAATGCTACACAGTTACCAAGAAAACTAAAAAGGCGCGTAAATGGTTGTAGAAGTTTAAAATGTCACATCAATTCAAAATTACATTGAGTTAGCCGACTGATGCGTGAGTATCTTTCCTATCTTTTTCTAGTGAATTTACATTCAAATTGTTGAGTTTAAACAATATTTAAATATCTTTTAGCCACTATGGATGCTACTTTGAGTTGTGTGCAATTCAATTTATTTCAGGTAGCATTCGGATGGATTTGATGGAGTTTTTTATAGAAAAAGAGAAGAAAGTGAATGATGTTGTCAACCCTAACCTCCCTGCACTCCAACAGGAATAACACAAGCTACAAAGGTCCAATTGATGTGATTCTAGTGGCATTGGAAAGCTAACTTCTAGAGCTTTCCAACGATGTATAATAGTGCACACTTCTTCTCCAGAAATTCTGCCTTGGTGGCACCTAACTTGGGATTTTCCAAGTTAGGCGCCAAAGGAGACTCCACACGCCAAAACCATGCTGCAAGGTGGCGCCTAACTTGGCTTTTTCCAAGTTAGGCGCCAAGATACAATCAACACGTCTAAGCAAGGCTGCCATAGTGGTGCCTAACTTGGGAATTTCCAGGTTAGGCACCAGCCTTAACTCATCAAGTGGTCCCAACGCTCAATCAAGTAGCATACGAAGATCTCATTCAATTTGGATTAAAACTTATTTTATTTTAAAATAGGAAAAGATATTATTTAGTTTTAGAAAATATATTTTACATTAATTAAGATTAGATATAAAAGGTAAAAGAATCAGCCCTTTGGGCTCTTTTTCTCTTCTCTCAGACCTCATTCCGTATTTTACAGTTTTACAGAACCCTAATTTTCTCTCTGAACCATGAGCAACTAAACCTCCATTGTTAAGGTTAAGAGCTCTGTTTATTCTATGGATTAATACTATTACTGTTCTATTTTAATTTATGTATTGATTTCAATTTCAAGAATTATTTTCGTTCTTTATCTTATGAATCTGGGTGGAATGGAAGTATGACCCTTGTTCTAATTGAGTTCTTTTAAAACTTGGAAAAGCTCTTTGCTTGAACAACAGCTTGAAAATAATTTCTCCTAAATTTCTAATTATCTGGACTTAACGGGATACGTGATATATAATCCTCTTATATTTGGGTAATTAGGATTTTTGTGGCATATAAACTAGAATTGAACTTAACCCTCTAATTGGAATCAAGCGACCAAGGAATTGGCGGTTGTTGAAGGTTAGAGGAGACTAAAAAGGTCTAAGGAATTAGGGTTTAGTTACATATAGTTTGCTATGAATTGAATCTTGTATGATTAAAATAGTTGGTAAGAAAAGTTAATCCGAAAAATAAATATCTCTGAAACCTTAACTGTGTTCTCTCATATATATTTCACAACCCGTTTACTGCTTGCTTTATTAATTTCTTGAATTTACTGTTTGATGCAATTAAACTCTCAAAACACCATTTTCTGTTTGTCTAACTAAGTAAATCACACAATCATTGTTACTTAGTCCATCAATCCTCGTGGGATCGACCCTCATTCACTTGAAGTACTACTTGGTACGACCCGGTGCACTTGCCGATTAGTTTGTGGGTTATAAATTCCACACGACCAACCTCCTCGGATAAAATCACATCCAAAAACCGATCGCAGAACGGTCAAACTTGAGTACTTAACCTTACGAACTATTCAACATTCCAACGCCAACACAACTCGTCTACCTGCTTGCTCGAGTCTGACTTATCTAACTCAATAAACAAAGTCAGGTCTGAAATGAAGGCCCAATCTACAAAGAAACCAATTCTACTACATCAAATCTGCCCAACCTGTTGAAGCATGAATCCTTAGGTGCGACCCGACTTGACTTGTACATCAAAAAGATCTTAACTATACTAACGTGTATCCCTACAAATTAGCAACACTATCACTTCATAAATAATTGGAAAGTATCCACCCACCATCATAGGTAGATAAGTTACCTAGTGATAGTAATATTATCACTCTTAGTGTATAAATACCCATCACAGATAGGTATTTCTTAACCCTAATTCATAAAACATGCCTAACATTTTTGCTAACTTAGCATCGAAGTCCCTTACAGGTACAACTCCCCATTCACCATAAAAGACCTCAGATAGCTTTGTCTCGTTTGAAAAGACGTCGGGACCTTCACTAGAAGGATTCTGGACCTCACGTTCAGGCCCAAACTACTTCAATTTCACGTAATTTTTGGAACACATCTTATATTTTTCTTTAGCATACTATGAGCTTGTTTGAGTGCTATTAGGTTGTTAAAAAATTTTTAATAATAAAAATAAAAATTCTAAAAAAATTATAAAAATATCATTTATAAGCTACAATTTATATCATTTAAAAAAACCATTTTTTCTTAAAAAATATTTTAACAAAATAAATAGACAAAAACTATCTTTATATCGTTGTACTTAAGGTTCTGAAAAATCAGACCAGTCATCGAATCGTTCTAGTCACTGGTCCAACTGGTTCAACTGTGGTCCAACCAGAAAAATAATTTTATAATGAAATAATAAATAAATTATAAATAAATACTCTAAAATATAATTATACTCTAATATAAACTTTGAAATATCTTCTAAATTTAAAGTATTACATTCATGTCATCAACCAAAGCCTTAAGATCTTTAGAAAAAGTACAAAATTAAAAGTAAAATAACAAAAAAAAATATCCAAATACAAAATGCTAATATAAAAGTTTATCATAAATCATCAAAATCTGCAAAAATGTGCTGTAGATTTGTTGTATTGGGATAATCTTCACCTTCATTTTCCAACCCTTTTTTGCAGAAGAAACAAAATATATAGCATAAATCATTAAGGCAGTCACAATCTAAATTAAAATCAATAATCAAGACATTCACAATCTAAATTAAAATCAAGACAGTCATCAAGACTTTCAAAATTAATAATTAGTAAATTAAAATCACAACACACAAAACAGCAACACAGCACAACAAGAGCTATTCAATAATCACTAATCATTCAACAAAAATTAAAAACACAACTACAGACCTTCGAAAGATAGAAACAGAGCATAAAAACAAAAAAAATGAAGAACACGTGAAGAACAAGTGAGCACTGAGCCACTGACCTTTGAAGACAACGCTGACAGATTGGTGATTCAAAGACCAATTACCGCAACAGACGATGTCGACCAAATAATGGTGAACAGCTAAAGACGATGGATGGGCTGAGCTCACAAAAGAAGAAAGCAGGGATTGGAGACTTGGGGGCAATGGCTTGATGGACGAACGGTGGTAGTAGCTCGATGGACGGAAAAGAGTAGTGGCTCCACGGACGGACAATAGTAGTAGATCGAAGAGATGCTAGGATTGCAGAAGAAAGTCTTTTCTGCTTGAGTGAGAGCTGAGAGGAAGAGCAGTGAGAGGCATGCTTGAGAGATTTGATTCATTTCAGACATTCAGCGATTCAAAACGGCATCGTTTCCTTTAAACTGTCTAGTTCTCGGTCCGAGCCAACCAGCTGGTTTAGTGGTTCGCCACTGATTTTTTGCTCAGTAGTTTCACATGGTTAACCGAACCGTTGCTGTTACTGGTTTACGGTTGGACCTATCTGACTGGCCAGCTCGATCCCATTTTTAGAACCATGGTTGTTTCTAAATATAATTAATAAATTAAAAAATATTTTTACATGAGATATTTGAACATCAAATTACCTTAATTTTTCTAAAAGATCTTTTCAAAAAATCATTTAAAAATTAATTAAAAAAATTATCGAAACAAAGGATTTTTATTTAATAAAATAAATTAATTATGTAATCAATTGAATAGATTTTTAAAATTTTACCGTTTTAAACATGAAGAGTGCTAGGGGAACAATGAAAATTTTGAACAACATGAACAACCACCAATCAAATGAAAATACACTACACCTTAATTTAATGCTACTAATCAAATTTACTCTTTTAACCCTATTAATTCACATTGTTTACCCATTGTTCAAAAACTTTGTTAGTTACCTATACTTTTCCTTTAAACATTTAGGTATGATTTCGCTGGCACAAAAAGCGAAATCATCGATTACATTGATTGTGCAGTTACCGGCAGCGAAATTCAGGAAGAACTAAAAGTGCGCGGTTGCGCTATTTATAGCCTCCACCACCATGATTTTGCAGGTAGCAAAAGCGTAATCAGGCGCTTTCTAATCTTTCTGGATTTTGCTGTTAGTAACCATGCAATCAATGTAATCTGCAATTTTATTTTTTTTTGTGCCAACAAAATCGTACCTAAATATTTAAAATGGTAAAAATCTACTTAATTGAATAAATAATTATTTTATTTTATTTAAATAAGAAAAGCTCCAAACAAATTCATATTTTTTATCCTTTTTTATCTTCTCTCTTACGACTAGGCCTAACACTATATGGATTGAAGATGTACCTGAGAACATTAGAAGAGAGAGAGAAAGAGTATGGAATTGCAACAGCATACAAAAGCATCACAAACACTGAAGATGATCAATACGCAACTTAAAAAATAATTTCAACTTAAAAAATAATTTGGAATTGAAAAGGATCTCAACTTAAAAAATAATTTAGAATTGAAAAGGATCTCAACGTATAAAATATTTCATGTAACTCACTTTGCATAATAAACTTCTAACTACAAAGAGAAAGCAAAGAATTATGGGAACATTACCTAGTTGTCATAGATATGTTGGAACAGAAGAAACCTTTATACATGCGCTTTGTGGTTGCCTAGTGATCTAGACAAGATTAATGCATCTCTTTAAAATTAAAAGCTTCTTCAGAGCTCCCTTCAACACTTGACTAAGGTGAAACCTCACCTCAGAACTGAGCAACAAACTAAATGACTCTTAGATGGATAGATTTATAATTGGATATTAGTGGATCTGAAAATGAAAAACACAGAAGTATTCACCCCAACAGTGAGTAAACCCCCCAAGTCTACATCAGCTTACAGCTCACCATGTTGAGGAGATTTACACAACTTTCAAAAAAGAAAGTCTCTTAAACATAGTCGTAACCAGATTTTAAGCGAACATAAAATGGAATAGGCCTCCACAAGGATGGGTAAAATGAATTCAATTGGGAGGTCAGCGGGTAATCCTGGACCAGCTGAATGCGGTGGAGTTGTGAGAGATGAGAATGGATGATGTATAGCAGGTTTTATAGAAAATTTAGGGACATGTAATGCTTATCAAGCAGAACTATGGAGAATTTATTATGGTTTCAAAATGTTGTAGGAGTTAGGATTTAAAAGGACAATGATGGAACTAGATTCCAAAATAATGATAGAAGTTCTTGTTGTAAAAATCAGAGCAAAAAAACATCCAAATAGTCTAATAAAGAGAATTTACTCCCTTATCAATAAGGAATGGCAACTCAATTTCAACCATACATACAAGGAAGAGAACCGCATAGCTGATTGCTTAATAAGGCTAAGTACAAAAAAGAAACTTAGGTATCATTTTGTGAATCTGTCTTTTAGTGTTCTTAAAATGATTATTAATGATGATGTCCGAGAGATTATTTTACCCCGTATAGTTAAAATATAGTTTTTAGTTCCCTGAGTTTTAAGCCCCGTTAAATATATCAAAAGGAGAGAAAAAAAAAGTTTAAGTTTTTTTCTAATATTAGATTATTATGCATAAACTTTTTAAAATTGACTCAAATTATGTATTATACACTGTTGTAAATCTTTACCAAATGTTAATAATATTGTTCATACCCTGGCCCAACGCTAGGGCCCAGGATCCAAGTAAGAAGGCCCAACCCAAAGGATTGAGCCCCACCCTGCACCAAATCAACCGCTACAAAGTCGGTTTGCACCACGACTTGCTCTAAGGAAGTCGGGAACGAGGATTAGCTGGCAGATAAGCACTCATTTGAATGGGTAACTGCCCCTAGAATCTCTCTAACCACTTCCACGAGCCATATCTTAACTTCCCTAAGATAAAGGGACGATTAACACCCTAGAAAAGTGGCACTACTCCAACGGTGGTTATTGGTTCACCACTATAAATACACTGACACTCCTCAGGTATCTCTAAGACCCAATACACTCTAAACCTGCTCACGCCCTTGCTAACTTAGGCATCGGAGTGTCTTTGCAGGTACCACCCCCCATTCCTCCACGCACGCACAAGTCGGAGGGCACCGAGTTGTGGATCCACCGGGAATCCTCCTCATTCATACGTTTGGACCAACCAGCACCGTCCAGCCCATTAATCTCCGGTTACCCACCGTAGCATTGGCGCCGTTGCCGGGGACCCGAGAGATCAACCAGTGATGGCGGACAGATCCCCTGAGGAGGGTCATGTGGAAACAGATTCTGAACAAGAGAATCTGGATACCGGAAATAATGACGCGGACCTAACCCTCCATCAGGAAACCAATGATCAACACAAAGAAGGAACCTCCGGAGTCAAAACCCCGAAGGTGAATTCCTCTGAAGGCCGTGAGTCAGAGAAAGATGGACAGTCCCACGCAACTGAGCTTATGGGATTAGTCCATGTCCACCAATGTCGTTTGGAACAACTAGAACAGGAACGGGAGCGACAAAGGGAGATAGAAAAGCACCTAAGAGAGGAGATGGATCGACGAAAAGAGTTAGAGGAAAAACTCTTAAAGTTAGAATCCTCCCTCAAAGGTCGGAACTCCCGTGACGGTAGAAAAGATTCGCCCCTAGGGGGGAAGATCCTTTTAGTGAGGACATAATGAGGGCAAAAGTTCCGAGAAACTTTAGAAGCCCCGATATGGACCTCTACGACGGAACCACTGATCCAAAGCATCATCTGAGCAACTTTAAAAGTCGGATGTATCTGGCTGACGCTTCTGATGCTACGCGATGCAAAGCTTTTCCGACAACCTTGTCAAAAGCAGCGATGAAGTGGTTCGACAGGCTCCCCCTGAAGTCGGTTACCAGTTTTGAAGACCTCTCAAGGAAATTCTTGATGAGGTTCTCTATCCAGAAAGACAAAGTTAAACATGCACCAAGCCTCCTGGGAATAAAACAGGAGGTCGGAGAATCCTTACGAGCCTATATGGAAAGGTTCAACAAAGCATGTTTAGAGATTCAAGACCTGCCCACCGAGGCAGTCATAATGGGGTTAGTCAATGGGCTCAGAGAAGGTCCCTTCTCACAGTCCATATCCAAAAGACATCCCATCTCTCTAAGTGATGTACAGGAAAGAGCTGAAAAGTACATCAACATGGAGAAAAATGCTAAGTTAAGAGACCTGAGTTGGCGACCTGGGCACCCTCCCTCAACAAAAGAGAGAGAGAGGAAAACCAAAAAGAAGGAAGAACTCGGTCTCGATAGACCAAGGAAATATCACTCTTATACTCCCCTAAAGGTCTCCATGGTGGATGTATACAGAGAAATTTGTAATACTGAAAGGCTGCCACCCCCTAGACCCATTAAAAATAAAAAAGGGGGGAGCCGCAGCGACTACTGTGAGTACCATAAAATATATGGTCACTCCACAAACGACTGCTACGACCTTAAAAATGTGATAGAAAAGCTGGCTAGGAAAGGTCGGCTCGACAGATATCTCATAGAAAGGTCGGACAGTCATGGGAAGAGAAAGCGAGATGATATGGATAGAAGAGACCCACCACCGCAGACTCCGGAGAGACAAATCCACATGATCTCAGGAGGGTTCGCGGGAGGGGGACTCACCAAATCCTCTCGCAAAAGACATCTCAAGAGAATCTACCAGGTCGGAGGAGATTCATCCGACCTCCCTACCATTTCATTCACAAAAGAAGATGGGCAAGGAATAATCCCTGGACATGATGATCCAGTGGTAATAACTATGATCCTAGCAAATGCTCATCTCCACAGAACCCTAGTAGACCAAGAAAGCTCAGCGGACATCCTTTTTAAGCCCACTTTCGACAAACTAGGGTTGGATGAGAAAGAATTAAGAGCCTACCCCGACACCTTATATGGACTAGGCGACACGCCAATAAAGCCACTAGGATTTTTGCCCCTCCACACCACTTTTGGAAAAGGGGAAAAATCAAAAACTCTGAGCATAGACTTCATAGTCATCGATGTAGGGTCAGCATATAATGCTTTAATTGGCAGAGCTACCCTTAATTGACTCGGAGCGGTGGTATCCACTCCTCACCTTTGTATGAAATTCCCGACTTCAGCAGGGATAGCAACGGTAAGGGGAGATCAGAAATTGGCAAGAAAATGCTACAATGAAAGCCTAAACCTGAGAGGAAAAAGCCGAGAAGTTCACACAGTAGAGCTCGGAGGCGCAAGGGCTAGAGAGGAGCTGCGTCCACAACCGGGAGGAAAAACCGAGGAGATACAGGTCGGCGAAGAGGATGGAAAAAATACTCACATAGGGGCCAACCTAGGGGAAACCCTAAAACAAGGGTTGACTAAGCTCCTAAGAGATAACTCCGATCTCTTCGCCTGGAAGGCCTTCGACATGCCTGGGATAGACCCCGAGCTCATGTCCCATAAGCTCTCGGTTTACCCGGGGTCCCGACCTGTACAACAAAGAAGACGCAAGCTCGGCCCCGAGCGAGCCCTAATAGTAGAGGAGCAAGTACAAGCGCTCCTAGAAGCCGACTTCATTAGAGAAGTCAAGTACCCAACATGGCTAGCCAATGTAGTGCTAGTCAAAAAACAAAATGGCAAATGGAGAATGTGTGTCGATTACACCGACTTAAATAAGGCATGTCCGAAGGACCCTTATCCACTGCCAAGTATTGACACCCTAGTGGACTCCAGCTCGGGGTATCAATACTTGTCGTTCATGGACGCCTACTCGAGGTATAACCAAATCCCAATGTATGAGCCAGACCAGGAGAAAACATCATTCATCACGTCCAGAGCTAATTTTTGCTACGTGGTCATGCCATTCGGATTGAAAAATGCAGGGGCCACATACCAGAGGCTGATGAATAAGGTGTTTGCCTCTCACCTTGGAAGCTTAATGGAAGTGTACGTCGACGACATGCTGGTAAAGACCAAGAAAGAAGTCAATCTCTTGGCAGACCTCTCACAAGTCTTCAACACCATAAGGCTACACAGGATGAGACTAAATCCCTCAAAGTGTGCCTTCACAGTAGAGGCAGGAAAATTCCTAGGGTTTATGCTAACACAAAGAGGGATTGAAGCTAATCCCGACAAGTGTAGAGCTATCCTGGAGATGAAAAGCCCGACTTGTTTAAGAGAGGTCCAGCAGCTGAATGGCCGACTTGCAGCCCTTTCCAGATTTTTGGCAGGATCGGCACTAAAATCCCTCCCACTGTTCTCCTTATTGAGAAAGGGATGTCAGTTTGAATGGACTCCTGAATGCGAGGAGGCGTTCCAGGAGTTCAAAAGATTCTTAAGCCAACCTCCTATTTTGACCCGACCAATAGCTGGGGAAGACCTCGTCCTATACTTATCTGTAGCAGACAAGCAGGGGTGGCAAAGCGGGCCGGCCCGCCCCGCCCCGCCCCGCCCCGCCTAAGCCCGCCCTATAAATGGGGCGGACCGGCCCGCCCCGCCAACTAAAATGGGTTCAAAATGCTAGCCCGCCCTGCTTTATGGCGGATTGGTGGGTTGGCGGGCTAGCCCGCTTCTTTTTTTTTTGAAAAATAAAATTTATTAAAATTAACCAAAAAATAATAATTAAAAAATCAAATACAAATAAAAAATAGTCAAATTATAATATAATTTTTTTACTATTTTTTTTAATTTTTAACTTCAATAAAATTGTTTAAAATAATATTTGTCAATAGAATCATCTTTATTTTAAAAAATAAGTCACATAATTTGAGTATATATACGAAATTGTAAAATAAAATAAATAAAGTTAATAACTAAAGAAGAATAAAAACAAAAAATGAAAAAAAGTGTTTAAAAATTCTATAATTATTAATTTTATAATAGTCATCACTCTTTTATTTAATAAAAAAAAAGAAAAACAAAATCTTCGGCCCGGCGGACCGGCCCGCCCCGCCCCGCCAAAACCCGCCAATTTGGCGGTGCGGGTTTGGCGGGTTTTTGTATTTTGGCGGGCTCCAAATCCTAGCCCGACCCGCCTTTTTTAGCGGGTTTAACGGATCGGCCCGACGGGCTCGACCCATTTTGCCACCCCTACAGACAAGGCAGTCTCGTCGGCCCTAATAAGAGAAGACGAGGTCGAACAGCACCCAGTATATTTCATCAGTAAAGTCCTACAAGGCCCTGAGCTAAGGTACCACAAACTAGAGAAGTTTGCCTACTCCTTAGTAGTAGCCTCACGAAGACTACGGCCTTACTTTCAAGCTCACACAATAAGAATCCGCACAAACCAACCCATGAAGCAAATCCTCCAAAAGACGGATGTTGCAGGGAGAATGGTTCAATGGGCAATAGAGCTCTCCGAATTCGACTTGAAGTATGAAACTCGGACAGCGATCAAAGCCCAGTGCCTCACCGACTTCATTGCGGAATACGCGGGAGACCAAGAGGAAAAACCAACTACATGGGAACTTTATGTAGATGGATCCTCAAACAAAATAGGAAGCGGTGCAGGCATAATATTGGTGGACGAAAGAGGGACCCAAATAGAGGTTTCCCTCAAATTTGAATTCTCAGCTTCAAATAATCAGGCAGAGTATGAAGCCTTGATTGCTGGATTGAAGCTGGCGGAAGAAGTCGGTGCTACAAAAGTGATGATATACAGCGATTGGCAAGTAGTAACCTCCCAGATAAGAGGAGAGTATCAGGCAAAGGACCCAAATATGAAAAGGTACTTAGAAAAAACTCTGGAACATCTTGGGCGCTTTGCAGAAACCGAGGTCAAACACATAACTCGGGATCTAAATAGCAGAGCAGACGCCCTATCCAAGTTGGCAAGTACCAAGCCAGGAGGGAATAACAGAAGCCTGATCCAGGAAACTCTCCAGAAACCCTCCGTAGTAAAAGAAAAAGACAAACAAGAGGAGGTCCTTGAGGTAGTCGGATTAAACCTCGGTTGGATGAGCCCCTTGGTCGAATACATAAAATTCGACATCCTCCCCAAGGAGGAGAAAGAGGCCAAGAAGATCCGAAAGGAAGCGCAACATTACACTTTGGTGAGAAATATCCTCTACAGAAGGGGGATATCAACACCATTATTAAAGTGTGTACCGACTTCAAAAACCACCGAAGTGTTGAAAGAAGTCCACAGTGGGATCTGCGGAAATCATCTCGGAGCAAAGTCACTAGCCAGGAAAGTAATCCGAGCTGGATTCTACTGGCCGACCTTACAGAAAAATGCCACGGAATTTGTGAAAAAGTGCCAACCATGCCAGATGCATGCAAATTTCCATGTGGCTCCCCCGGAGGAGCTAATCAGTATCACTTCTCCATGGTCTTTTGCAAAATGGGGAATGGATTTGTTAGGTCCTTTTCCCCAAGCGCCAGGACAAGTTAGATACCTGATTGTGGGAATAGATTATTTCACAAAGTAGATAGAAGCAGAACCATTGGCCACCATCACCGCACAAAGAAGTCAGAGTTTCCTCTACAAAAATATCATCACAAGGTATGGGATACCTTATTCCATCACTACAGATAATGGAACTCAGTTCACCGACTCTACCTTTAGAAGCCTAGTAGCCAGTATGAAAATCAAACACCAGTTCACCTCGGTGGAGCACCCGCAAGCCAATGGGCAAGCCGAGGCAGCCAACAAAGTCATACTGGCAGGGCTAAAGAAAAGATTACAAGATACAAAAGGAGCCTGGGCCGAAGAGCTCCCACAAGTGCTATGGGCTTACAGGACAACCCCCCAATCCGCCATTGGAGAAACACCCTTCCGACTAGTCTATGGCGTAGAAGCCATGATCCCAATAGAAGTCAACGAACAAAGCCCAAGAGTGATTCTCCATGACGAGATCGGAAATATACAGGGGCATAAAGAGGAGCTCGACTTGCTCCCCGAGGTCCGAGAAGAAGCCCAGATAAGAGAAGCAGCGTTGAAACAAAGGATGACTACAAGATACAACAAGAAAGTCATTCGAAGAGCATTCACCCCAAGTGATTTAGTCTTGATCAGAAACGACATTGGAGTCAACAAATCAGGAGAAGGAAAGCTCGCTGCAAACTGGAAAGGACCATACAAAATCAATGAGGTCTTAGGAAAAGGCTATTATAAAGTGACCGACTTGGACGGCACCGAGTTACCAAGGTCGTGGCATGCTTGTAATATGAAAAGGTACTATAGCTAAAAGCGAACTCTACTCCCTGATGTACTCTTTTCCCAACTTCATGATTTTTTTTCCAAAACCAAAGGGTTTTTTCTGGAGAAGGGTTTTTAACGAGGCATCATAGTAGAGACTAAGGGAAATAGATTGTCAAAAACCCTTAGTAGCAATAAGGTACCTCCCCAATTAATAAAAGATCTTTTTTCATATATATCTCTTGCAAATTCCTTTTTTATTTTTTCTTTCGACGAAACGCGCCGACTTAAGCTCGACAAAACGTGAAAATCCCATGAACCGACCTAGATGGTCGTCAGGATAAAACGACGAGGTACAAGTCGGTGTAAAGAGGTTATAGAAGTTGATCATGATAAACTCGGAAATATCCCGACTCATAAGTCGGAAAGGGAAACCGAGTAAAACAAAAATGAATCACGAAAGTAGCCTAAAGTCATAAAAACTCAATGAAACGAAATTGAGTACTAGGAATAACCAAAGAGAGGTAGGAAAAAACCTAAGAAAAGATTAAAAGGGTGTCCTAAAGATCCTTAAAATAAAAAGGTTCAGAAAGGCAGACAAAGCCAAAGAAAAGGTTTTTCCAGAAAAGATCAAAGGGAAGTTCGAAATCAGAGAAACATGCACGCATAAGGTAACTTAAACCCTTATCCAAAAAAGGGTATTTATTTTTTAACTTAAACCCTTATTAAAAAAGGGCATTAAAAAGTGTTTTGTTTACGGCCTTAAAAGGCCAAAAAATTGTTCACGCACTACCAAAATTAAATAAAGAGTTTAAAAAGAGGGGACCCACAGGCCGGGCCCCCATATAGCCAATAAAATTATTTTTTAGGAAGGAGAGTAGACGGATCACCATCACCAGAGCCAGGAGGAGCACCACCAGGACCGGGAAGAGAGGCATCCATAGGAGATGAAGAGGAAGTCGAAGGAACTGTGGAGGAACTCGGGGCGTCCTTAGGGCGGGGAGGAGACTTTATAATCCTTTTCCCCCGAGTCTTCAAATCTGACTCGGAAATAATCTCGGGGACAGGGGGATCCACAATGGCACCATCGATGACAACCTTATCGGGATCTAAAGGAGAGAGGTCCAAGTCAGGAGCAATGACTCCGACCTGCTCCTTAAAGATCCTCCAAGCCTCCTCAGCGCCATCAGCAATAGAGTCCTCCAACTCGGCGTATGCCTTCCGAGAATTCAGCAGATCATTTTTCACAGACACAAGATCATTAAACAAACTTTGATAGCTATCCTGTACTGTCTTCCTCAAACCGACCTCCATGTTGCATTGGGCTTGCAACTTCCTCTCCCTCTCCCGGAGGTTATCTCTCTCCTCCCTCAGCTTGGCGACTTCCTCCTTCAACTTCCCCTCATGCTCTTGATATATGAGAAGCCTTCCTTCCAGCTCTTCGACCCTCGAGGTCATCCCTAAAGAGCTGAGAGGAGCCTTCTCAAAAATATCTAAGAGTTTGCCACAAACCCCCCGCCGTCTTAAGGCTCTCCTCAACCAGAGTGGTAAGGTGGCGCCGAACAGAAGCATCATCCATGCTTATACGAGCATGGGGATAGATGTTCTTTCGGACGAATGCAAGAGCATCCGCCTTCACCTCACCAGAAGAGCCAGACTCTAAGGTCTTGCGCTTCTTATTCTTTGGCTCAGGAGAAGGTCGAGCAGAGGGGGGCGGCTGAGAGAAAGTTGAAGAAGAAATCACAATGGGCTGAGAGGGAGTCCCAACGTTCCGAGGAGGAGGAGGATGAGAGATGACCGCCCTGGCGCCACCAGTCCTGGCGCGAGACCTTGCTTTAGCCTCCTGGACCCTTTGGTAAGACTCCTGAGCGTTTGCCTTTGCCATCTCTGAAAGGACAATAACAGATAGATCAGACAAGTCGGAAATCTAACAAACAAATAAAAGCTACCTAGCTGTGCCTGAACAAAGGTCGGAGACCCCTGGAGAAACTTTTTTGTGTCCAAGTATGGGGCCCTCCCCCACACTTCTCGGAGGAACCCCACAATGGCTGCTTCTACCTCATCCAGGTCATCCAGACCATATTTCTCGCAGGGGGAGGCCTCCAGCCAGTATAAAGGAAATCGGGGAGAATAATTATCATCCAGAAAAAAGGGATGGTGACCCTCTACGGCTTGAACTTTGAAAAAATAATTTTTAAAGTCATGAAAGGATTCGTCAAAAAGGGTAAAAACTCTCCGACCCTGTATGGCTCGGAAAGACACCCATTGTTGCTTATTGTTTATCCCACTGAAGGGTTTGGTCATATGGAAGAGATAGAAAAAAATCTTCAAAGAAGTCAGGAACTCCAAAGCCTGGCTAATAAATTGATAAATTTTCAAAAAACCCCAAGAGTTGGGGTGAAGCTGGGTAGGGGCAACTCGGCAGTGATGCAAAACAGATATCTCAAAGTTTGAAAAAGGAAGGAAAACACCCAAACGGGTGATCATGCACTCATACATAAAGAAAAAATGAGGGACCGCCTCATTGACCCTCCCAAAGCAAACCCGGTCTTCAGGACCCGGGACTACCAATTCGTACTTCGGCTCGTCATCCTCAGAAGTACAAATTCTGTGGTGAGTGCGAAGGTTGGTGATAAACTTAGTATCGACCGAGGGTTCCTCCCCTAGGACCGTGACATCAACCCATTGAGAAAGGATATCTACGGAAGCCATTTCTTTTTCTTAAAAAGGTAGCAAAAAACCTACAAGGGAAAAAGAAAAGAAAAATAAAAAACACGGTCTCTAAAGGAGGAAGTACGGAACTGAAGTCTACAAACCAACCTATCTACAAAATGAAGGCATGCAAATAGAAAAACATGTTACAAAAAGAACTAACATTTATCCGAAAATGAGGGTTGAAGGAAACGAAAAGCCTTCGAAGATACAAGAACACAGCACGAACGAATGAAGGGGAAAATTTGAAAAATCGCAGAAACGAAACAATGAAAGAGAGGGAAAGTATTTATAAGTACGTTAGGGACACGATGGTAAAAGCGGAGCAGTCATTAATGAGAGTGCACCGTTACCAAGGCCATCAATCCCTACGCACATCCCTAACAGACGCGACGCTTGATTAGACGTAACTGTCAGAACCAAAAGGTCACGAAAAGTCACGTCGGTTTTAAACCATCACGTCGGTCCTCCAACAAGTCGACCACAATCCCGAGTAGAATACTCGAACCCAAATCTTAAAGAGAAATTGGGCTCGAGTAGGGGCACTGTTCATACCCTGGCCCAACGCTAGGGCCCAAGATCCAAGTAAGAAGGCCCAACCCAAAGGGTTGAGCCTCACCCTACACCAAATCAACCGCTACAAAGTCGGTTTGCACCACGACTTGCTCTAAGGAAGTCGGGAACGAGGATTACATGGCAGATAAGCACTCATTTGAATGGGTAACTGCCCCTAGAATCTCTCTAACCACTTCCACGAGCCATATCTTAACTTCCCTAAGATAAAGGGATGGTTAACACCCTAGAAAAGTGGCACTACTCCAACGGTGGTTATTGGTTCACCACTATAAATACACTGACACTCCTCAGGTATCTCTAAGACCCAATACACTCTAAACCTGCTCACGCCCTTGCTAACTTAGGCATCGGAGTGTCTTTGCAGGTACCACCCCCCATTCCTCCACGCACGCACAAGTCGGAGGGCACCGAGTTGCGGATCCACCGGGAATCCTCCTCATTCATACGTTTGGACCAACCAGCACCGTCCAGCCCATTAATCTCCGGTTACCTACCGTAACAAATACTTTGTCTTTTTATAATAAAAAATTATTTTTTTACAAAATGTTAGTAGCATTTTATCTTTTATAATTAAAAGATATTTTTACTATAAGACATTAGTGATGTTTTGTCCTGCTATTATAACAAATGAAATACTAAAATAATTAAATATTTTGTATTTCACATTACAATAATTTATATATAAAAAAATTTCAAAAACTTGGCCAATATTTTTTTTTAATCATCAATTTAATTTTTTTAATTTAATAACATAACATTATTTTATATATATATTCCTTTTAAAAAGAGTGTTTACGACGTGCACGCACGCGCCTCGTTAGCAATAAAATTTAACCGAGGCGTTTTTGACGAGGTTTGATTTCTGGAAGCAATCCGATTCCCATGGCCGAGGATCGGAAACCAGATGCACAGTTCTTCGAGCTTCTATCCAATCTTCTCCAAGAGGTTCCTCCTGCCATCTTCTAACTTTCATCAATTTATTAATTTGTCTGTTCTCATGCCGGGTTTGCTGTTAGTTTTTTTTTATAAGCTTGTCATAATTCTGAAGACTGCTTGGTTCTGATGTTTGTGTTTTGAGTTGGTTTTCTGTTTGATTGATGGGGAACTAACTTTCAATTTTCCAATTATGTGAGATTTGATTATCTAGGTTATGTGATTTTTGGTCATTACTTGGGGAGGTTTTAGTATTTACACCATGATTTGTAAATTGTGATAATTGCGTTTGTTTTGCCAAGTATACTAGAGAGTAACTTTCATGCACTGTAAAATACATAAGAATTTTGCAATCATACACTGTTATGTAATAGAAAAAAATGTAATATGAAAATTGTTCTCAATCTGGTTTAATGGCTAAATTTGGCTATTTTCACATGGGAATTTGAGTTAATGCGGGGATTCGTGTTTAGCACGTTATTTTATTTCATTTTATTTTGATACAGAGGCATTCCCTGTTCTTGTTGTTTTGAATTTAGGTTTTAGGTTTTAGTTTTTGGTTATTGTCTTACAAGGTTTTTTCCACACCCTTTGTAGAGTTAGGCTGATCAGCGTCCCAGAGTGTTGATAACACCCTTTTTTACTTCATTCTCTTATTATCAATGTAATTTCATGGTTACTTTTGTGTCTCCTGATAATTGTTTTGTACTCTTAATGTTAATGGAGTATTCTGAAAATGCGGTTTGCTCGTCCACTTTATTGGTGGATTATGCAAGTCCTTGAAGACAGCAGATAAATTGGTTCTAGAGGAAACTAATCATGAATTTGCATGCCACTTTGTACTCACCTTGTTCTTGAAGATCATGAGTTTGGGTGAATAAAACAACTTATCTCTTTGTAATGTACACAGGCAGTACCTTGACAGGTTTTGATGTGTTTAAAGAGCTACCTAGCATGAAATCTCTTCATAGATTTTCATTGTGCACCATGAATTGCTTTTGGAAAATTGTTTCGGGCGGCATGTATTAACTGCTGGTCACATACCATTTTTATGGAGCTGTGCTCATCTGTAGTTATATTTGCTGTTTTGACAAAAATAGGATGAAAGGAATACATGAAATATGCACATCCATTCATCCAATAATACTGTAGCAGAGGATATAAAAGAATAGTAAAGCGTGATTTCTTTGAAACTATTTAGTGATAGATTTCTCCATTGTGGTCTGAATTGACTTTTTGGACTATAGTGAACTGTGTTTCCTGTGTTGTGGATCTAAGCTTAGATTTTTTGGAAGTATCAATGTTTTGCAATGAAGAAGAATATCCACATGGTTAATTAAACATGCTCGTCTGCTGTTCTTGTAAAGTAGCAAATTATTTGGCTACTTGTTCACACTTGATGAGCATTGTTTAGCAGTATTCATCATCTGATTAGCTTTGGCCACTACTTTCAGAAATTGCAAAATGTTGAATCACTCAAAATGTTACTGTATTAGACACACTAATTTTTCTTAAGCAATGAAGATGATTGCATATGGATGCCACTTTACTGTTCTACTTCCACAGCACTATCCCTTACTGATCATCACCCGTGTTGGATGTTAAACTGTGTAGGTGGAGACTCTGACAAACCAAGAAGAAGTTGAATTGCGTTCCAAGATTGAAGCCCTTGGATTAGAGGTTACAAAAGTTCCTTCAAATTCAACCAAGCAGCTTAATGAGGTAGTTTTCACATTTCAGTTTTCAGTTTCACTTTGTAGTTTTGTTTTAACCTTACTCAATGCACAGGGCTCAGTTTTTCTGTTAGGTTTAAAACCACATTTTGATCCCTATATGCACCCGTCATTTTTGTTCTGGTTCTTATATTAAAACTTTTTTGGTTTAGGTCTCTGTAGTTATCCACAAAATGCTGAAAATAAAAATGGGAATGGAAATCCCCTTCCTTGTTTTGAAACCTTTACAAACGGCTTTAGGATACTCGTTAACTAAAGCCATTTTTTTTTCAAATATGACTATCTTAATTTATTTATACAACAATAAAGCTTCATCTCACTAGATAAGATTGACTACATAGATCAAACAATGTCATGTGTCTTGTGACTCTTGTCCATAAATAACGAATCAACTTAATCCATTTATGCTTAAATCTCTTATCTTGATTTATTCATATGTTTAGTTAAAATCCAATGAATCATAAATTAGAAACTTAGGGCTTGTTTTGAAGGGTTTTTAAAAGATTTTTTTAAGTGATGTTTTCTTTTAAAAAAATCTTTGGAAAAAGTAAAAATAATTTGATATTTGGATATCTCATTTAAAAGTTTATTCTATCAATTATTTTTGGGTACAACATATAGGATCATCCTTAAACAATAAACATTCCTTACTAAGTAAAGAATATTGAACTCGATTTTAACTAGAGAACTTTTAATTTTACATTTTGTTATGTTTTTTTATGAATGTTTGCGATTGAAAAGGGTAACTTACTACCAAGTTAACCATTTTTTCTTGGGCTGCATATATTGTTTTTTATAGAAAGGAAAACAAAAAAAAATTAAATCCATAACTTCTTGTTTTATTTATTACCTATTTTACCTCTAATAGGCAATAGCAGGTCACCTTTTAAGAAGCACTATACTTCTTATTTTACTTAAGAGTGTATTAGCAAATACTTTTCCAAAGTAAAAAGTAAATTATAACTTCTAAAAAAATTATTTTTTTATATTTTTATTTTTCTAATATTTTTCCTTTTATTTTAAAAGATTTGTCAAAATCATACTAAAAGATAAAACATCTTTTTCTTTTAATAGAAGATCTTTTTTCTTACATGCACCCAAACACACGCTTAATGCCCATTTTAATCTTCCTTAACTATTACAGAGACCTCAACTTCTTTTAACTTCTAACCATCTTCTTGTGTACATAGTTGGAAATAGCTAGGGAGTTGGATAAATTATCAGCAAAATTGGATGATGTTGATGAGATGATATCATCAACCATGGCTGAAGATCCACAAGTGAGGTCTCTCTTAAGTGATACAGCTGATTTGTGGATGCCAGTTATCACTGCCAGTTCCGAGGAAAGGCGTAATTTTGCAGCTTCATCTGGAGAAGATAACAAAGACCAAACGCAAGTGGAAAACTCTAAATAGATTCTTATTTCTTGTATTCCAATATTGATGAGCTTGTAGCATTATTATTATTATTATTATTATTATTATTATTATTATTATTATTATTATAGAGAGAATTAGAGATAATCAGAAAGAATAATAGAGGAATTCCTAGAATTAGGGTTAAATAGAAAAAGAAGAGTTTTTAATTACAGTTCATTTTTTTAGATATTGGAAAAGATTTGGAGTAATGCTTTAATATTGGAAATGACGGTGTTTTGCAAAATTCTGGCGGCAATAGAATTTACAGAGAGAGAATTGGCAGAGGGTGGATTCTGGGCGGCAACAGGTTTTTCTAGCTGTTAATTCTTTGGTTGCAAAAGGGGCATTAATATTGCCGAAGGGTTAAGAAAAGGTGCTAAGATAGTGGAAGACCGAAAAGAGAAGAATCCAGTTGCCAGTATTATACTACTATCTAATGGACAAGATAATTACACCGTCAATAGCCCTGGAACTAACCAACCTGAACCAAATTACCAGTTGCTTTTGCCTACTTCTCTCAGCGGTCGTGATACTTTGGGATTTTAGAATGCTTTTGGATTTGGCACAGACCATGATGCTTTATGTAACACTCCAATTATCCTAAATCTTACCTCTAGTCGTAAAGCAAAGGTTAATCAGAGGTTACGACAGTCCTAAAGTTTATACATATTTATATATAGAAAGAAATAATATATTCTAGGAGCTTGATGAAGGACTAAGCTCAAAGACAGATTTACAAAAGCGCGAAACGTTCATACGTAGCTAACGCATAAGATACAAGGTATAAGTATAAGAGAATAAAATATATATATAAATATAAGAATATAATAATCATAGAGAACTAGTCGCAACTTGCGAAGTTTAAGCCGACTAGTTACAAATAGAAAGATACAGAGCTTTAGAATTAAAACAGCTTATACAACCTATCTCTCAAATAAGCCTCTAAAGCCATACAGATAAATATACAAAAGGTGAGAGAATACTATGACGAAAGTAAAACAGAAATAAACAAGGAACGAACCATACTCCGCTCTGTCACCATATCCGTAATCTCACCGAAGTAGATTACGACCTGCATCTGAAAAACAACAACAAAGTATGGAATGAGAACCAGAGGTTCTCAGTTTGGTAGCAGTGCCCAATGATGTAAGATGTAAGGCTCCGGGACGCCGAAGGCAATCCTAGAACTTCACATCACATACAGATATTCAAGCTTAACGAAATAAAATAAATACATAAGAAACTTAAACCATAAACCGGGTTATCTAAACTTAGGGGAATTCTAACTAATACTAATCATACCGCTGTATCCCACAGGTTTCGCCAACCTAACCTCTATGCAATTCCATCGCCACCACCTACCTAACCTCCTCAGCACCAGACAAACACAAGATAAATGCAAGCAAGTAAAACACAGATAGTATTCATTTACAGCAAGTAACTCAAGAAGCAAGTAGACATGTTATACAGTTAGGCAAACTCAAGTAATCAAAGCAAACAAGCATATAGAAGATGCATATGATGAATGTCTATCCTATTAGCTCATGATATCACTTGTCGGTCCGTAAATTCCAACCCGACACATCCTCCCGGATATAGCCTTTTTTGCCACGCTAGGGATATAGTGCCCTGCACACTCATGTAGTAGGAAGTCTACTACGCAAGGAATATAGGCCCCGCACACTTTCTGCAGCAGAGAAGGAACCAACCACAACAAATCATGCAGCAGAACAATCTGCCACGCCGGGGATATAGGCCCCGCATACTCTCAACATTCAACAAGTCATGCGACAGAAACATCTGCCACGCCGGAGATATAGGCTCCGCACACTCTCAACAACAACTAGTCATGCAGCAGAACAATCTGCTACGCCGGAGATATAGGCTCCGCACACTCTCATATAATCCAATCATTTTCTCATCATCAAATCATCACCAGACATTACCATTCCTCATCTCAAATCACTTTCAGTTATCAATTCTCAATATTCATCAAGATCATCATTTCTCTTCGAGTTCTCAACTCATCTCAGCCATCCTCAATTCATATTTTCCATTCCAACTAAATAGTTCATCAGTTTTTCCCAATTCCAATACCATCCTCCTTTCTCCTCTACCATACCCATCCTCAGTACACCAGAAACCTAAGCCTCCGTTCTCTAACTTTTCAAAATAATACTAAGTAAATTACCTAGGACCTTTTCCATGTTCTAAGACCCGAAATTAAGCCCAAAGTCTTAAAATTGTGTCACAGAAGCTTACAAGTCTAATTCTCCGTCTCTAGACTCAAAACGGAAGTATCCTATAGATTCAAACCCAGTTGAAATAGTTTAGTTGAATACAATAAAAAAAAACCATTTCTCTTGCAAAAACTGATTTTAAGTTTGAAATCTCTGCACCAAGATAGCAAGCTACCATGTTCTTAGAAAATCCACCAAAAATCATATTTTCATTTGATGTATCTGAAATTTTCCAGAAATAAACTAGACTCATAGAGCTTTAAATCAGTCAAAGTCTCATAGAAAAATCATTTTTTCTGGAGAGAGTTATACTGATTACAAGTTTACTTTCAAAAACTAGTTTTGCTGTCAAAATAGCTAAGAGCTCTATTTTTAAAACGAGCACAACTCCTTTCACAAAATTTATAATAGTCTGAAATTTTGACACAAATAAGAAAATAGTCCAAGTCTCAATGTCCTTTTGGTGCCACTCAAAATTATGGTCAGGATTGGGAGATATAGGCTTGGAAAGTTGCTGGTTTGATTATGTAGCAGCAGAAAATCAGTTTTAAAGTAACAAACTTCAAAAGTTTATATCTCCTAATCCGACCGTTAAACTTTAACCAAAATTTCCAGGATTTTTCTACACATCACAAAAATTCGAGAAAAATTAATCCCATTCAATTGTGATTGTTAGATCATTCCCAAAAAGTGTCTGAAGCTGCTTCCAGAAAATAGATTATGCAGAATTTTGCCAAATCTCAACTTTCAAAATATTTCAACCAAAAATCAGATCGAAACCATACCAACTCCAATTTACCTCATAACTCACTCTTTGTGTCACAATCTACCATTCATACCAAATTTTTTATTCACCCTTCAATATCCTCAACCTCAAATATCAAATATATAACACTAAAATCATTCCTCCACCAACCACATTCATCAATTTCCATTATCAAATACATAACAATACATTCATTTTTTTTTTAATCAACACATTAATCAAATTCCATTCCACCATTTCCAACAATCATCATAATCAATTTCAATCTCAATCCTCAATATCATACTATCAACATCAACATTTCAATTCATCAACAACCCAAATTATCAAATCATCATACAACAATTCTAACAACCAATTTAATTCAATCCTATCCTATGGGTCACTAGCCTAAGTGTCCATAAACATTACATATTACATAAAGGAAATCGAAACCATACATTGGCCGATTCCCACTATGCTCCGACACCAAACTTGATTCCAATCAAGCTTCTACCAAGCTTCAAACCATCAAAGCCAAACCAAAAGCCACTACCAACTCCAAAAACAAGCTTCATACATACAACATAACCACACATCAACAACTAAATCTCATACTATATCACACCACAAGGATAAAGAGGTTCCTTACCTTATCCAACGAGAGTATGGATAAAATCCAATAATTACCCGTTACTAGAGATCACCTAAACAAGCAAAACCACAAAATCTACTCAAAACCCATAACCTCAAAAACGCAGAAATCTAGGGCAAAAAACTGGGACTTGAGCTTCGAGTTCTTACCAGGTTTTCTTAGATAGAAACATAAATCTCAACGAGAGCTTCGCGTGGCTGCAAACGGCTCGTCAATCGGAGCTCCGTAGCTCAAGTTATGGCTCCCGAAAGGTGGAGATGAATAGTAACCACTCCCCTCTTCTCCTCTCATCTCAAAACCGCGGCTCTCTCTCATTTGGGGGAAGAAATGAGCTTATATATGTTGGGCCTTGGGCCCGGTTTAGCCCCGGTCCAACCCGTTAGCGTTTTTAACTCGTTTGGCCCACTTTAGGCCAAAACCTTTTAAGATTAGTGTCTGGTTTTCAATTTTAAATTCTTTTTGTCCTTTCAAAAAAATAAATCAATCTTAAAAATATTATTTTCCAAAATATGTGGTACTGGACAGACTAAAGCCGGTACTGCCAGCTTAAGCGCCAGTATGTATTTTTACAAAAATTTTTTGAAAGAAAAATATTTTCTAACTCAGAATAATTCACTGAAATCAAATTTCACATTTTTTTTAAATTAAAACTTCTAAATTTTGAATCTATTCCGGGCACTAAAAATTATTTTATTAAAACGATTTTACGTAAAAAACCCGGTTCTTACATCCTCCCCTCCTTAAAAAGATTTTCTCCCTCGAAAATCAAATCACGTGATATATCCTACTCGAAGCGCCCTACTGTGTCGATGTCCCCTCTCGCCTTCCGCTGCGTCACTCTGATTATCGTCATTAAGAATCCAGAATTTATCCTTTAAGACAAAAACCGATTTTTGTAATACTTTTCAAAACCTTTAAAACAAGTTCAATATGAACTAGTTCATTGTTAAAACTTTCTCAAAAGAGTCAAAAATCATTTATTTGTAAATCAATCACTTTAAAGCATGATTCTTCTAAATTCATTAAAATCCTTAAATCAGAACCTTTCAAATTAAACCCTTTCTGATAAGTTAAATTACAAGCCAAAATCACAAGTTGATAAAATCATAGAACTCACTTTTATTTTTAAACGATATCATTCAAACCAAGAATTTCGACTTTCTTTCAAAACCAAATCATTTAAACCAACAGTTTCAAACCAAATTTTCAAAATCATTTTAAGCTTTAGAACTTTTTCAACAAGAATTCTAAACCATACCGTTTAGAAATTGAAAACCTTAAGTAAAAACTGCAAAAGAAACAGTTGGCACTTCTCTTGCCACCAGTGTTGAGCCTCACCCATCAACTGATACGCTGCAACTCCGCGAATCGGTTTTCCGGGACATGTTGAGCTCATAACGCATAGGCTAGGTTAGTCTTCCTCACTACCTCTCCGCTAACGTGATCGACCTCTTCCGTGAGTTGCCTATTCAGGCTTCCTTTCCACACCAAAAAATCGATATCAAGGTGATCAATCTCAATATCAAAAGTCTAGTGCTTCAATTATCCAAAAAGGCACTCACAAACAAGCATGCTATGAGATATCAAGTAGATAACCTAAATAGCATGAAAGAAAAAATGGCTCAGATTATGCAACGAAGCACAATCGGTCCATCCCTCAGGCTCACAAGGACGAACCGCTCTGATACCACTAAATGTAACACCTCAATTACCCTAAGCCTTACCTCTAGCCGTAAAGCAAAGGTTAATCAGAGGTTACAACAGTCCTAAGGCTTATACATATTTATATATAGAAAAAAATAATATATTCTAGGAGCCTGATGAAGGATTAAGCTCAAAGACAGATTTACAAAAGCGCAAAACGTTCACACGAAGCTAACGCATAAGATACAAGGTATAAGTATAAGAGAATAAAATATATATAAATATAAGAATATAATAATCATAGAGAACTAGCCGCAGCTTGCGGAGTTTAAGCCGACTAGTTACAAATAGAAAGATACAGAGCTTTAGAATTAAAACAGCTTATACAACCTATCTCTCAAATAGGCCTCTAAGGCCATAAAGATAAATATACAAAAGGTGAGAGAATACTATGACGAAAGTAAAACAGAAATAAACAAGGAACGAACCATACTCCGCTCTGTCACCATATCCGCAATCTCACCAAGTAGATTACGACCTGCATCTGAAAAACAACAACAAAGTATGGAATGAGAACCGGAGGTTCTCAGTTTGGTAGCAGTGCCCAATGATGTAAGATGTAAAGCTCCGGGACGCCGAAGGCAATCCTATAACTTCACATCACATACGGATATTCAAGCTTAACGAAATAAAATAAATACATAAGAAACTTAAACCATAAACCAGGTTATCTAAACTTAGGGGAATTCTAACTAATACTAATCACATTGCTGTATCCCACAGCCTTCGCCAACCTAACCTCCGTGCGATCCCATCACCACCACCTACCTAACCTCCTCAGCACTAGACAATCACAAGATAAATGCAAGCAAGTAAAACACAGATAGTATTCATTTACAGCAAGTAATTCAAGAAGCAAGTAGGCATGTTATATAGTGAGGCAAACTCAAGTAATCAAAGCAAACAAGCATATAGAAGATGCATATGATGAATGTCTATCCTATTAGCTCGTAATATCACTTGTCTATCCGTAAATGCCAACCCGAGACATCCTCCTGGATGTAGCCTTTTCTGCCACGCCAGGAATATAGTACCCTGCACACTCATGTAGTAGGGAGTCTACTACGCCAGGGATATAGGCCCTACACACTTCCTGCAGCAGAGAAGGAACCAACCACAACAAATCATGCAACAGAACAATCTACCATGCTGGGGATATAGGCCCCGCATACTTTCAACATTCGATAAGTCATGCGACAGAAACATCTGCCACACCGGAGATATAGGCTCTGCACACTCTCAACAACAACTAGTCATGCAGCAGAACAATCTGCTACGCCGGAGATATAGGCTCTGCACACTCTCATATAATCCAATCTTTTTCTCATCATCAAATCATCACCAGAAATTACCATTCCTCATCTCAAATCACTTTCAGTTATCAATTCTCAATATTCATCAAGATCATCATTTCTCTTCGAGTCCTTGATGATTAGGATTTGCACCAGTTTGGAATTTCGCAAAACAAGAATAAGCGGTTCGTTGCAAGTATAGCCCAAACCGGAAATTCAATCCCAAACATCAAAGTTTAATTCAATTCAAATATAAACCGAGTGTAATGAAACCTCAGGTCGTTCTCCCTAGGACGCAATTGAGAGTGTTACTCTTTCGGTTGTGAAGGCAAAAAGGGGTTTTGCAATCAAAGAACTAAAGATTAAAAGAACTAAGTAATAAAAGAACTAAGGAATGATCAAAATTGTAATTCATGCAAGTAAAGAAAAGATGAGATCAAAACTAGTGAAAATGCTATAAATGCATAAAGAGCCTTGACTTGGGAATGAGAGTCTAAGAATTCTATCATTGCCATAACCACAACTATGATAATTATGATGAGTCGATCTTGCTTAGTTAACCCTAACCATCGATGAGTAAGTCAAGCAAGCATAATTTGTAACACCCTAACTACCAAAGCTCACACTTCCGGCTGCGCGACTCTGATAGCTCGGACATTACGACGACACTTATACTATTTAATACTAAAATATGAGCCTGTTTAAAACTTTAAACCGCAATACCGCTCCCAAAGATACTTACGTTCGATAACATACATCCATAAATACCATACAACTTACAACAACTCATAAAGAGTACATCCATATATATATATATATATATATATATATATATATATATATATATATATATATATATATATATATATATATATATATACAAGCATTAGACAATACAATTCCTATCCTTCTTACAAAATATCTCAAGATAAAGGCGAGGGTACAATAAACCATAATCTAAAGCAATACAGAGCATCACAACAACAACTAAATAAACTCTTTGTAACTTCTGCGCCCATATCCTGAAAGGGGAAAAATGTAGAGGGGGTGAGAACATCATCCTCGAAAGGGTTCTCAGTGGAGGGTTTTTGGGAATTACTGTAATAGGATACGTGAAGATAAACCGTACCAGTGATTAATAATCGTCTTATGTCTCCTTTTCAAAAACAACGGTTTACAGTAAAAGTAAAGTCTGAAAATCTTTTCTGAAAGAAGAACCGTTCAATTCTCAAAAACTCAAAAGCCTTTCAAAAAGGTTTATCTAAGCTAAACCAAAATAGCCTTTCATATTTTTTCAAACCAGAACACAACCAAAACAAACCATCGGTCCACCTCATTTCAACCACGGCCCTAGGCCCAAACAATCCAACCATCAACCAATCACCACAATCCAACAGAGTCCCAATAGCAAACACAAATAGGAAGATGCAAGCACAAACAAACAGTCATTGCAAGTAGAACAATTAGAAATTAATCACATAGGCAAACCGAGTACAATATGCACACCCAAACAATGTCACATAGATGCAAATGATGCATGCCTGTCCCTAGTGGCTGATGATATCATCCGTCGGTTACCAAGCCAAACCGACGTGTCCGGTAGCTAACCCGGGCACAGTCTCTCTGTTGCGCATTAATATCATTAGAGGGAATATGTGCCCTGTCACCATTAGAGGGTATCTGCGCCCTGTCGCCATTAGAGGGTATCGGTGCCCTGTCACCCTTACAACCAGAGAGAAAACACAAGCATATTCACATTCAACATTCATCTCAGCCATCCAGCTCACGGTTCAATCCAGAATCAACCAATTTATCAATAAATACAGCCCTTCGGCTTAAACTCATAATTCATAATCAGCCATACGGCCCACAATTCATTCGGCAATCAGCCATAGTTCAATAGCATACACAGCCTTTCCGGCTCATAACAAAATAGCACTTCCACCATTCAACATTATCAAATTCATCAATCGGCATTTAAGCCATAAATCACTTTTCTCAATTCATTTCACTTGAAATAGAGTTTCAACTCTTTTTAGCCTTGACTTTGAAGATCTCATGTTCAAATCATCTCAGGCTCATAAGCCAAATTTACTCAAAGTGAGTTTCCTTTTTAAAACAAAGCCACTCTCGACATTCTCTTTCCAAAACTTCCAAAACCATGGCAAGTTAAGGATTTATTTCAAAGCATTCAAAATCACCCATCCAACAATGGGATTTTATAACAAAAGTTTCCCGACAGAATTCCAAGTCTTTAGGGAAGGTCAACCTATATCGATTCCTTAAAATTCATTGAAACTCTTAAAATCATAGATTATCGGTTCAAGTAAATAAAACTGAATTTACTATAAAACCGGCCATTCAAAATCACAAGTTCCAACCCGGTCCAAAAATCAACTCATTTGAAACGGAACCGGTTCATTTGAATCAAATCACCTTCAAGTTTCTTTTTGGAACCCATTTTTCTAACTCTTCCAAATTGCCTCAAACTTAATTACCCAATCAAAGGTCTAAATTCCTTTAAAATCACTAAAAGACCCTTTTTATATTGAAATCAATATTAGAGCATCATTCTTTCCTTCAGTGATTCAAACGGAAAAAATAGTTCATTTCAAAATGGGCCGAACTCAACGCATAAAGTTCATTAAATAAATTAAGCTTGAAAACATAATTATTCTCTTAATAAATCACATAATACAATTTCTCAAATCCATCCCTTTTCAAATAACTTTTCAAACACGACTAGGATTTTGCAGAAATTTCGGCAGCACCTCCCCTAAAACTTGGACTTTTGCCACCCGGTTCGGGTCCCAACTAAACCGTTTCTCATTTCTTTTCAACATATCAAAACCAGAAATCAATTCAAAGCAAGCTAAATCCAACAGTCACCTCAGTGGCATATCTCAAGAAAACCATTTAAAAATCAACTCAATATCAACCGATTTAACTCATTTTCAAAGCTTTAAAGAAACGGTTCAGTAACAAATCATTTGTCCAAGATCAAGTCAATTAAAGTAAACCAGGCTAAATTCAAAAGTGCATTCGACTTTTCACATCATCAAATAATTGACTCAAATCAAATCAATCCTCAACGGATTAAACTCAGATTTCAAATCTTTAAAGAATCACTTCAAAACATTACATTTCACAAAGCCGCACAACCATTCAACCAAACCAACATCCATAATCACTCGAGTCAATCAAATAACACATAAGGCAGATACAATCACCAAATACACAATATCTCACAACAGTATCCATATGTAATAATTCCAATAATAAACTATAGTTTTCGGAAAGCGCCCCTACCTCAAAACGCAATTCCATAACCCAAACGCCTCACAGAGTCCTTTCCGCCTCAACCCGAACTGACGGCAACCAAAACTTCAGCTCCAAGCCACTTTCGCAACAGTCTCAACAACTCTAATCGCAACATACAACAACCGAAACTCAATTTTATAGCAATTAACGCCATAAACCTCAGCGTGAGATTACAGAACAGTAATGAAAGGGCTTTCAAATCGAGACGCTTACCGAACCGAAGAAGGAACGGCTGAACCGAAACAGCGGCAGTCTCCGAGCCGGTTCAGTGGCAACTCAGCAGCCACCTCAAGCGGCAGCGGCGACAAATTCCAATCACGACAACTGGAACAAACACGCAGTGACTATAATATCCTCGGAATTCAAAAAGGACAGAAACCACAATTAAAACCCTTACCGGCAAACTTTTCCAGCGACGGCAGCAGGATCTCAAGTGGCAGAAACTCATCCTGGAGCTCCGGCGGTGATTCTGGAAGCCACATAACCACTCCCGGTGGTCAGAAACACAGAGGCGCAGCTTACCCTTCTGACAGCGACACCTACGGCGGCCTGAACCCTTTTCCGGCGGCGGTGAGACCTCTAACAGCACCGGCGCGGCTCACTCTGCTCCATAGCACAACGGCGCCTGGCCCTTCCCCCACCGCGAGCTCTCTGCCTCTCGCTATCCTTCGTGGCGGCTCTGGTGGCCGTTCCTGACGGCGATGGCAGTAGGGGTGGCAGAACAAACCACCATCGCGCCTCATCCTCCCCGCAACCTCCTTCTCTCTCCTCGAAGCTCGACAGCGGCATCAATCCGAGGCGACGGCAATAGCACACGGCGGCGCAGCTCTGCGCGGTGGGTCGCGCTCCTCCTCGCGTGACAGAGGCGCAACTGCTGGCTCCAGGAACAGGACGAAGACGCAGTGACCCCGACGGCGACTGGGCGCAGCCCGCGGCTCCATGGGTGGCGGCGATGACGTGAGCTCCTCTTCTTCTCTCCTCTGCCGCGTGGCTTCTTCCCCCTTGCTCGGTTCTGGTCCTCGTGATGGCGGTGAGCGGCGAGCAGCTCGGCTGTGACGGTGAGGCCCGCCGGCGCCAGCCCGCGCCTCTCTTCCTCCCCTGCTTCCCTCTGCGTTCCCTGTTTCCTCCTGGCCCTTTTCTCTCTTTTGTTTCTTCTGGTAGCAGCTGTTGCTGCTGTAGTGTTAGGTGCGTGTGTGTGTTGGGTTCAGGGGAACCGGGTAACCGGGTAGGGGAATCAAAATAATTAGAAATAATATAATTAAACCCTTTATTTTCCAAAGTAACAGTATTAATATTTAAAATATTAATTATTTAATCCGAATCATATAAAAACCCTTATTATTTCACAACTACCAACTATATGATTTAAATATAGAAAATAATCCAATAATTATAAAATTGGATAATAACCATAACTTATCTCAAATTCAATAAATCAAAACTTGCCTTAATCATCTTTAATAAAATGATTTCTGAAATTAAGGCTATAAATAACTATATGATTTGAGACTTGATCATAATAAGACTTTTCAAAAGTTTTGGGTATTACATAATTGACCTTAATCCATAAGTCCTAACCAACTTCCCAAACTAGTTGATAAAAGGCTAGCGTCAATGGAAACAAGGGTCAACTAACTACCCGAGAATTACCACTAAATGTCGGACATTATGACTCTAGTATCCTAGGGACTCAAATCCCAAGCCAAAGTGTGGAAGTCTACTCAAAACTTAAGGTTGGCATTTTCACAAACACCTTGTGTTCATAAAAGTAAAACATGGGAAATTGCAAGGAAAAATAACAAACTATAACCAACTATCAACAATACCAAACATAAACAAGCAATCAAACATAAAGGGAGCATGAAACATAAAATTCATTGATCAAAACTTCAAGAAATACAAAATTGCAAATATGAACAAAGTAACTTGAACCAAAGGAAATTGAAAATAAAGACAATGTAATTAAAGAGGAATTAAAGAGTACTTACAATTAAAGATGATCAAAATCCAAAATTAAGCTTGCTATAAAATGCTACATGAAAACTACATAAACCCTAGGAGAGCTCTCTACTCTACACTACTACTCCTAATCCTAATTACTATGCTAAGAAAATGAAAAATGTGGCCTTCTACTCTAATGCCTTCATATGTCTTCAATCCCCCTTCATATAACACTTCATTTCAATGTTGAGCCTTCAAAAATTGGGCCAAAAGGCCTCAGAAAACGCACAGCACGCGTTTCATTAATGAAATCACGTGCAGGGTCCTGTGCATACACACAGATGTGTGCGTACGCACACTTGGCTGAATGGGCTCCTGTGTGTACGCACAGGTACTTGTGCGCATGCACACATGCAAATTTCCTCTTGTGCGTACGCACGCACACTTGGATGAATCGGTCTTGTGCGTACGCACGCTTGCTTGTGTGTACGCACACCTTGCTTGTGCGTACGCACACCTTGCTGTGTGTGCTTTTCCTTCTTTTCTTCATGTTTTCTCCCTTGTACATGCTTTCTTCCACTTTTGGCTATCCATTCTTGCCTAATTGATCTGAAATCACTCAACAAATATGTCATGGCATTAAATGAAATAAAAGTGGAATTAAATTGCTCATTTCAAGTACAAAATTGCATGTTTTCACATATAGGATCAAATTAAGGACAAAACACAAAAGTATGCTATTTTCGTGCTTAAGTGTGAATTCATGTGCTAGAATCCATCCAATTTGAGTCAAAATACACCAACAAATATGGACTCATCAATTTCCCCACACTTAAATAATAACATGTTCTAATGCTAAACCAACAAGGAAAACAATCAAGAGGGATTCAACTTATTAAATGCAACTATGTATATGCATGCAAGTATATTATATACTATCTATGTATCCTATTGGTTTGATGAAAACAAATAATAAAATTCCACGCAAGAGTATAAACATATAGGGCCAAGCAAAGAATTAACTCAGTGCAAACAAAATCCATTGAATTGATCCAACTCATCGAAAAGATGCAACTTGCTAGAATGCATGATAAGAAGGGTGAAAACATAGAATTGAGTGATCGAACCCTCACTAGGTGTGTATATACACTCGAATCACTCGGTGTCCAAGGGTCAATTCATTCAAGTCTCCTCTAATAATGTTTTCAAGGATTTGCTTTTCATCTAACAATCAACAACAAGTGATGCATGAATGCACTTATCATGAGGACTTATTAGGGTTGTAATGGGGTTATGGTTAAGATGGGATAGATTTGGTCAAGTAGACTAAAATGATTGAATCCTTGTATTAGTTTAAGTATCCAACTCAACCTATATCAACCAAATCAAAATAAAATGAAATCCTAACCTTCCATCATTTTTTTTTCACAAACACTCATGTATGATTTATCATTCACATCACATATGCATTTCTTATTCATTTTCCTTCACTTAGGGGTAACTTTCATCCCCTTTTCAAGATGATGTTTTTTTTTTTTAAATAAAATGCATATGTTTTAGTAGTTCATACATGAATGTTCCCATTTTCCAAAAGTTTCAACGAATACCCAAAAACGCACATTTTCATTTACTACCAATGTTTCTCAACATTTTCCCCACACTTGAATGATATACACTCCTCAACCTAAGTTAACCAAGGATACAATCCAAGGTAAATCATGGTTTTCCGCTTAAGGTTGTGATGTGTTGATATTACAATCAATGGGGTCAATAAGGCTCAAAGAGGTTAACAATGGTAGATGCAAAGGGTAGGCCATATGGGTCAATGAGTTATGCAAAGATGGCCTCAATCATGCTAAATGCAATTCAAAACATCAATCATTGGACATAAAGAATCAAGCAAAACTGAGATTACAATCATAGAAGAGATATAACACTCGATGAACAAAAATTGTAGTTAAAATGTGTAACCACTCATTAAGGCTCAAATCACACAAGGTATTTTGTTCTTTACTCTTCTATGTTCCATAAAAAGCATTCAAGCAAGCTTGAAAACAATTTTCCGAATCAATTCAATGTAATGCCCTAAAATAAAATTCTTGAAAAATCCTTGTTGTTTTTTACCAAAATTATTTTCTATATGTATGTATGATGTGATGGATGCAATTTTCAAAAACTTTCCTAGTTTTTTTCCTAATTTTCAACATCGGAAAAAAATTAACATGAACAATTAGGACAAAATTGAACTAGGTGCTATACTATTCACATCATCCAATCACAACTTCTATCTATAAAATATATACTAAGAAAAGGATACAAAATGCAGCAACTATGGATGAACTAAGATGTATATATATATACTAGAAGAAAGTGCAATGCAACAATCAAAAACACTCCAAATATCTACAAGAAACATAATAAAAAGGAAACAAAAACAAAGTGCGAAGTGTTCGGAAAAGAAAGTTTACTCCCCAAAATGACGAATCCTCCCCCACACTTAAGTGTTGTACGGTCCTCCGTGCACAAACACAATCCAGGGAGAATGTCTCTCAAGAGCTTCCTCCACCTTTGGTTGGCGGATGTGGGGGCTTGGGTTGTGTGGAGATTGCCAAGTCTAATGCATTCTCGGCATCTTTGTCCACGGTGTCTTCCTCCTCTCCCGACTCTTTGCCTTCATGTTTCATCCTCGAAAAAAATGAATAAAGTAAAATTAGAACTCATAGGCAAGTAGCATAAGAAGGTAAAGGAGAGAGCAATTCAAGCATCTTTGTGGTATGATAAAAAGTTGAGCCGTGTGCGTATTCCCATTATACGCACGGTTAGAATACACAAAATGGCCGGTTAAAATGGCATTTACACAATCAAAAAGTAAGTATGGGTTCCTCAATTAAATGGCCTAAGATGCAAGTAATGGATGAGCAACATTTAAGCACATGCAAACTTAGGCAACTACAACAAAAGTAAATTGAATGTAGGAATTATTGGATATTGAAGTTGTGCAAGTAAAAGAGAAAAATTGATATAAAATAGCACAACAAACAATAACCAATGCAATGATGAAGAGAAACTACCTATTCATCCTTAAGAATAAGGCAATAATCACATGGGAAGGTGCTTGCTACAAAAAGTGACAAGCTTGATAGAATCAAGTCAAATTAACTCAAACAAATGCAAAGCATTAACAAGGAGCAAATACCTTGTGATGTGATTATATTGACTTAAAAAAATATGATGAACAAGCAATTCCATTCAATCCACTAAATTCAATATGTACTTGTTATAAATTGTACCAAATAAGAGACAAAAAGTTAATTTCTAAATCAACTTGGTGCTATTAACTCAAGACAATGATCAAGTACATGATTGAAATTCCAATCCAAAACAACATTATACTCATTTAAAAGTGCACAATTCTTAACTAGAATGCCAAACAAGGATATAGTCTAATACATATGGTCATGACAACATATGAATTAAACAAAAAGTTCATTTAGGCAATATGTCAAACACATAGGGTGCAGTGCACATATTCAGGCCAAAAATTTAAACATCAACAACCCATAAGTTAAAATTGAACACTTGCAAAGCAACAAACAAACAATTAAGTAAACTTAAAGCTAAATAACCAAGTTAAATCAAGAAAATAGAAATTAAGCAAGCAAGTGACTAAACATAGCAAAGAAGATTAAAACAAGAAAATTGAAAAGATGAAGAATAGGAAAGAAAGGGATAGGTAACAGTGGCACTTGTGTTAGCCACTGCGAGGTTCATGGCGATGGAGTTTCGCCGGAGAAGAGAAGATAGCGAGAAGAAAAAGAAAGAAGGAAGAAGAAATAAAAGAAAGAAGAAGAAAAGAGAAAGAATAGAGAGACGGCGGTGGTGGTTCCAGCGGTGGTTGGACGGCGACAGTGGTGGTCGCCGGAAGAAGAGTTGGGTTGGGTTGAGGGAGGGGGGTGGAAGCAGAAAGAAGGAAATAAGAGAGGGGTGAGGAGTGGCGCAACAGGGCACCCTTCCTCATCATTGCCAAGACCGCGACCCGTGCGTACGCACACCAGCAAAAATGGGAGGCGTTCATATGCACAGGATGTGCGAGCGCTGCGAACAGAGCGTGCTACAATGGGTGTGCGTACGCACACTACTGTGCGCCCGCACAGGTGGGAAAAAACAGGGGAAGTGTGCGTACGCACGAGGCTGTGCGCACGCACAGAACTCAGTTTCTGCAACATTTTTAAGGCCCTTAAGGCACCAACCATGATATCAATCAAAGGATTTCAACCCCAAAACACATCATTCATCAAAAACACATGATCAAACATAAAATGCAACTAACTTAAACCTAGAATGCAATCAAATTATGCTAATCCAAGAGACAAAATTCAATAAACAAAACTAAAAAGAAAGAAGTGTTGAAAGAATATTACCATGGTGGGGTATCTCCCACCTAGCACTTTGGTTTAAGTCCTGAAGTTGGACTTTTGGGTGAAGCTTGTGTCATGGTGGTTTATGCTTCCACTCATCCTTGAGTTGCCAACCATGCTTGCTTTTCAAAAATCCTCCGAGATCCCACACAAAGTACATCAAGCTCTCAAGCAACCTCAAGTAAACGATTGGGATCCAAAATTGTTGGTTGTAGAGTTGTATGCCCGGATCCCACACTTTGGTTTTTCTATCATCCTCTTGTTGACTTTCACTTGTACCCTTGGATGAATAACCTCTCCAAGAACCTTTTGAGCACCCAATTGAATCTTGGATTCCTTTAAATTGGACCTTACACCATTTATATTTTGAATTCCATTGGCAACCAACACCCATTCCTTCACCATTTAACACTCCAAGAAGCACCTTAAGTTGGTGGTCCGTTTCCAAGAGAGCATATTGGTATGGGCCTATGAAACTTATGGAGGAAATAATTACCCATTCAAATTGTCCTTGGGTTGGAGTCACTCTTGTAAACTCTTGCATGTATGCCTCCACTTTTTGGATGATCACCTCTTCCTCACCACTCTTTTCTAGCTCTTTCCTTTCTATCTCAAGCTCAAAAGTGAGAGGCTCTTCAAGATCATTGAGGGCGTCGACCAAGATGGACAAAAAATCATTGATGATGCAATCCACTTCTTGATCAAACTCCCGCAATTCTCCATTTACCTCTTCTGGTTCACTAGTTCTACCTTCCTCCTCTTGTGACTTAAGCTTTGGCTCCTCTTCCTTTTCTTGAGGCTCCATGTTATCCTCCTCTCTACACTCCTTCGTTGATCCTCCACCTTCTTCAAGGGGGATGTCTTGAGTGGTTGAGTGTAGTGTGGCCAAGCGGTTGACCGCTTCGGCTATGGTAGTAATGAGAGTGTTACTCTTTCGGTTGTGAAGGCAAATAGGGGTTTTACAATCAAAGAACTAAAGATTAAAAGAACTAAGCAATAAAAGAACTAAGGAATGATCAAAATTGTAATTCATGCAAGTAAAGAAAAGATGAGATCAAAACTAGTGAAAATGCTATAAATGCATAAAGAGCCTTGACTTGGGAATGAGAGTCTAAGAATCCTATCATTGCCACAACCACAACTATGATAATTATGATGAGTCGATCTCGCTTAGTTAATTCCAATCATCGAGGAGTAAGTCAAGCAAGCATAATTGACCTTAATCCATAAGTCATAACCAACTTACCAAACTAGTTGATAAAAGGCTAGCGTCAATGGAAACAAGGGTCAACTAACTACCCGAGAATTGCCACTAAATATCGGACATTATGACTCTAGTATCCTAGGAACTCAAATTCCAAGCCAAGGTGTGGAAGTCTACTCAAAACTTAAGGTTGGCATTTTCACAAATACCTTGTGTGCATAAAAGTAAAACATGGAAAATTGCAAGGAAAAATATCAAACTATAACCAACTATCAACAATACCAAACATAAACAAGCAATCAAACATAAAGGGAGCATGAAACATAAAATTCATTGATCAAAACTTCAAGAAACACAAAATTGCAAATATGAACAAAGTAACTTGAACCAAAGGAAATTGAAAATAAAGACAATGTAATTAAAGAGGAATTAAAGAGTACTTACAATTAAAGATGATCAAAATCTAAAATTAAGCTTGCTATAAAATACTACATGAAAACTACATAAACCCTAGAAGAGCTCTCTACTCTACACTACTCCTACTCCTAATCCTAATTACTATGCTAAGAAAATGAAAAATGTGGCCTTCTACTCTAATGCCTTCATATGTCTTCAATCCCCCTTCATATAGCACTTCATTTCAGTCTTGAGCTTTCAAAAATTGGGCCAAAAGGCCTCATAAAACACATAGCACGCGTTTCATTAATGAAATCACGTGCAGGGTCCTATGCGTACGCACAGGTACTTGTGCGCACGCACACATGCAAATTTCCTCTTGTGTGTACGCACGCTGGTCTATGCGCACACACACTTGGCTGAATCGGTCTTGTGCGTACGCACGCTTGCTTGTGCGCACGCCCACCTTGCTCTGTGTGTTTTTCCTTGTTTTCTTCATGTTTTCTCTCTTGTACATGCTTTCTTCCACTTTTGGCTATTCATTCTTGCCTAATTGACCTGAAATCACTCAACAAATATGTCACGGCATCAAATAGAATAAAAGTAGAATTAAATTGCTCATTTCAAGCACAAAATTGCATGTTTTCACATTTAGGATCAAATTGGGGACAAAACACAAAAGTATGCTATTTTCGTGCTTAAGTGTGAGTTCATGTGCTAGAATCCATCCAATTTGAGTTAAAATACACCAACAAATATGGACTCATCAGTCCTCGACTCATCTCAACCATCCTCAGTTCATATTTTCCATTCCAACTCAATAGTTCATCAGTTTTCCCCAATTCCAATACCATCCTCCTTTCTCATCTACCATACCCATCCTCAGTACACCAGAAACCTAAGCTTCCGTTCTCTAACTTTTCAAAATAATACCAAGTAAATTATCTAGGACCTTTCCCATGTTCTAAGACCCGAAATTAAGCCCAAAAGTCTTTAAAATGGTGTCACAAAAGCTTACAAGCCTAATTCTCCGTCTCTAGACTCAAAACGGAAGTATCCTATAGATTCAAACCCAGTTGAAATAGTTTAGTTGAATACAATAAAAAAAAGAAAAACCATTTCTCTTGCAAAAACTGATTTTAAGTTTGCAAGCTACCCTGTTCTTAGCAAATCCACCAAAAATCATATTTTCATTTGATGTATCTGAAATTTTCCAAAAATAAACTAGACTCATAGAGCTTTAAATCAGTCAAAGTCTCATAGAAAAATCATTTTTCTGGAGAGAGTTATACTGATTACAAGTTTACTTTCAAAAACTAATTTTGCTGTCAAAATAGCTAAGAGCTCTATTTTTAAAACGAGCACAACTCCTTCCACAAAATTAATAATAGACTAAAATTTTAACACAAACAAGAACATAGTCCAAGTCTCAATGTTCTTTTAATCCCATTCAAAATTATGGTCAGGATTGGGAGATATAGGCTTGGAAATTTGCTGGTTTGATTATGTAGCAGCAGAAAATCAGTTTTAAAGTAACAAACTTCAAAATTTTATATCTCCTAATCCGACCGTTAAACTTTAACCAAAATTTTCAGGATTTTTTTACACATCACAAAAATTCGAGAAAAATTAATCTCATTCAATTGTGATGGTTAGATCGTTCCCAAAAAGCTTCCGAACCTTCTGCTAGAAAATAAATTATGCAGAATTTTGCCAAATCTCTACTTTCAAAATATTTCAACCAAAAATCAGACCAAAACCATACCAACTCCAATTTACCTCATAACTTACTCTTTGTGTCACAACCTATCATTCATACCAAAATTTTCACTCACCCTTCAATATCCTCAACCTCAAATATCAAATATATAATACTATAATCATTCCTCCACCAACCACATTTATCAATTTCCATTATCAAATACATAACAATACATTCATTTTTTTTAATCAACACATTAATCAAATTCCATTCCACCATTTCCAACAATCATCATAATCAATTTCAATCTCAATCCTCAATACCATACTATCAACATCAACATTTCAATTCATCAACTCAAATCATCAAATCATCATACATTATCATACAACAATTCTAACAACCAATTTAATTCAATCCTATCCTATGGGTCACTAGCCTAAGTGTCCATAAACACTATATATTCATAAAGGAAACCAAAACCATACCTTGGCCGATTCCCACTATGCTCCGACACCAAACTTGATTCCAATCAAGCTTTTACCAAGCTCCAAACCATCAAAGCCAAACCAAAAGCCACCACCAACTCCAAAAACAAGCTTCATACATACAACATAACCACACATCAACAACTAAACCTCATACTATATCACACTACAAGGATAAAGAGGTTCCTTACCTTATCCAACAAGAGTATGGGTAACATCCAATAATTACCCGCTACTAGAAATCACCTAAATAAGCAAAATCACAAAATCTACTCAAAACTCATAACCTCAAAAACGCAGAAATCTAGGGCACAAAACTGGGACTTGAACTTCGAGTTCTTACCAGGTTTTCTTGGATAGAAATGTAGATCTCGACGAGAGCTTCGCGTAGCCGCAAACGGCTCGTCAATCGGAGTTCCGTAACTCAAGTTATGGCTCCCAAAAGGTAGAGATGAATAGTAACCACTCCCCTCTTCTCCTCTCATCTCAAAACCGCGGCTCTCTCTCATTTGGGGAAAAGAAATGAGCTTATATATGTTGGGTCTTGGGTTCGGTCCAACCCGTTAGCGTTTTTAGCCTGTTTGGCCCACTTTTGGCCAAAACCTTTAAAATTAGTGTCCGGTTTTCAATTCTAAAATATTTTTGTCCTTTTAAAATAATAAATCAATCTTTAAAATATTATTTTCCAAAATATGTGGTACTGGACAGATTAAAGCCGATATTGCCAGCTTAAGCGCCAGTATGTATTTTTACAAAAATTTTTTGAAAGAAAAACATTTTTCAATTCAGAATAATTCACTGAAATCAAATTTCATATTTTTATTTTCAAATTAAAATTTCTAAATTTTGAATATATTTCAGGTACTAAAAATCATTTTATCAAAACAGTTTTACCTGAAAAATCAGGTTCTTACACTTTATAAATGCACTCAATTTTGGAGATATCTGGTGGTACATTTTCTTTCATCGAGACTGACGCTGTGTTACAGGACGCCTTTGCTCAATGCATTGGAGGACTTTTGAGTGTTGTTGTTCAGGAGCTGCAGGTGGAAATTGAGTGTATACATCCAAATCTTAGTCTTTCTTCCCTTTAAGGCAGGGAGCTACCCAAGCCGTGTCGGGTTATTGATGTTGGAGACCTATATGCTGATGAAGAGAGGGACTTTCTAGTTTGGTTGATGTCCCAGCTAGTCAGCTACATCCAGCAATGAAGCATCATTGCTTAACGTCAAATGTGTTTACTCAGGAAACAATGACACTGGAAAGCGAAGTTAAAATCAAAAGGCCTGAGAAAGCCGGGCAGGTTGTAATGTCACTTGAGGTAGATAGACAGCGAAACAGGCTCCAAGCAGCTGAGGCAATCGCCCAGGCACGGCTTGCAGCGGGACAGGGAGACCTTTCCAGCGCGGGGCTAATCCTCGAAAACTGTCGAAAGATGCTTGCGGAGACCATTGGATTGGATGCTGAACTCAAGGAAATGCAAGAGAGGATGGCGAGTAGGCATCTGGGAGAGCGTACATCCTTTCCGGATTGAGTCACACTCATGGCAACGAGCAACAGCACGAGGTGATTCTACTGATAGTTCAAGTCTTGTTCGGGCATACCAGACCCCATCAATGACCCAGATGCTTACTCGATCTCAGGCCATGTTGCTAGGTAGTCCATCAGGCCAGAGGCTTCTTCAGCCTCTGCTGTCGTTCCGACCACAACCAAGCCCAAGGTAAATAAAATCCAACAGGGAATTTGTGAAAATCATAGAGAAGAATGGTTTTTTACTTTCTGGGACACCTTGGGGTATAAAGTTTGTAATTGTGCAAATGGTTGGGGATCTCATCAGTATAATATCCTTTTTTTTTTTTTTACCAAAGATAGGAGACTCGAACTCGCAACCTCTTAACTGAGTATGGGGAGACTATGGCATTTGAGTTATAACTCATCGGCCATTTGATTCCACCCCTTGGCAACACAAATGGTTGAGTATTAATAACCTTATCTAATTCTTATGAGCACTGATGATTCCCAAAATTCAAAAGTACTCACCTTTAATCAAATGCATCTGTGTATTGTGGTACATTTTTTTTTCACTTGTAATGGTAGTAAACTTTTTTTTGTAAGGGAAGTTTCACCAAAAATCTAAAATGTGCTTTCTTATTTATTTGGGCTTAAATTCACACGCCTAAATGCCTAATGCGCAAGTATATGAATTACAGCATCATTTTTTTTGAAACAACAATATGTTGCTGATATGTATCATTGGATGAAAAAAGTAGAGAAAAAAAACTATAATATACAAGAAAACTATTAGAGTAATGATCAAATTCAAATACACAACTCATTTAATAGTAACACAGTTACACACACTCATGAAAAGAGAAGTGGAGTAGGTCGCTGTCCAATTTGGTGTAAGTAATCCTTTGTACCGAGTCACATGTGAGACAGTGAGAGTCACAGGTCAGAGACGAACGAGTTGCTTGTGAGTACTCACTACCCAGTAGTGTGGTCCATTCAATCCCATGCTTGGTCATTTGTGGGATATTGTTCAACTGTTGCATGGTGAAGGATTATTACTTCTTTATTTACTGTCTATGGTATTTAATGATGGACCCATAAAGCATTAAATTATAAATATACCAAAAAGGTTGAACCAAAGTTGAAGTTATGACTGCAAAAATGGAATGGCCTAATAAGCATTATAGTTACTGCGTCCAATGCGCATAAATTGAAGAAATGATTAATATTGACCAACCCAAATATGAAAAGACATATACACTCTTATTAAAGTAGAATCTAACACAGTAACACACACTTAGGATGTGCTTTAAATTCTGTACTTAAAAATCCCATTAAAAAAAGAGACTCGTACAATTAATCTCAACTTCATCTTCCATAGTCAAAACACTAAGTGGCAATAACAGCTTCCCTACTTGTAAGTAAGAACCGACTCTTTGACCCCATAAAATTGGTTCTATGCTTGATACAAGAGAAGTTTGGAAGTTGTTTAAAGTTCACAGCTATCATCTAATCTCACTTGCCCTCATTCGGTTTAGGAATTTTCTTGTACTCGTAATTGTCAATGTTCACCTTTTGTTGCAAGGCCTACACAACAAAACAAATAAAAGTGAATCTTTGATAGTCATTATTACCCGAAATTACTAATGAAGATAACAACAACAAAGCCTTATCCCACTAAGTGGAGTCGGCTATATAGATCAAACAATATCATGTCTACACTGAGAATGTTTACCCTGAAATTTCTAATGGAAGGGAAGAAAATTTTAGGCCCCGCAACTAGATTATCTCTCAAACCACTATATTCAATAGTCAAAATGTACACCAAAGCATTATCTATAATGGTGAATTCTTCATGCCAGCCCCATATTTTTCAACACATGTTTAAGTTTAATATTAAATACAGTGCTTATTGAAAAAAGTTCATGTAAGTAGATACAATGTGTTGAGATATATTAATTTTTCATGTATTTAGGGGAAAAAACACACCTTGAGCTCATCCTCCAATGAGATGGTTTTTGGATTGTATGCATCTACTGGTCCAAGTCTAGACAATGCTTTTCTTACTTCAGTTATTTCCCATTCCTGATCATCCTTCACCTTTGCAATATCCTTGCTGCAAGCATAAGAGAACAAATAAAAAAGGAACATCTAAGTAGATAACATAACTAACTAAAATCTAGGGCTTTATCCTGTTTTCTTAGTTGCATTTAGGAACAAGTGACATTACTAGAAAACCACCATAAATATGTTTATATATATGCATACCAGTCTTGAAAACATGGTTAAGAAATTAAGAATGTGAACAGTGTTCTCCATGCATTGGATTCTATTGAATAATGTTGATCCAATATTATAAAATAACACAAATCTTTAAACCTTGAATGCCTTCAATAAGTGAGATAATAGATTCGGAATGAGAGCTTCAAAAACTGGAAGAAGCATGAGTTTTCTGTGCCTTCCAAGATAAGCCTAATTGATAATGCAATATTCACATGTTTCCCGTTGTGTAGCCATATATACCTTTGGTTTTATAGACCCAACACCTTCACTTCTTCACATAACACAAGAATATAGATTTTCACTATTCACGCCTAAAAGATTTGGATTTTAGAGAGATCAACATACCTGCCTTGCAAGAGATGACCTAGGCCAAGAGCACCAAGAACAGTAAGAGATATCATGGGAAGGCCATATCTCAGAAAGGGGCTTTTCCTGCCCCATCTCTTGAAGGAACCAGAAGAACCTGGATTCTTAGCTGTCGTACTTCGCTTCCCATTTTCTTCTTTTGCTTTTGCTGTGTGAATTGTACTCATTGATATCCAAACTACTCAACACCACACTGGGAGTAGTAATTCTCCTAAACTTTGAATAGCACACCATCATGACATGGTTTTAGATTTGAGAATGAATTCTAATTTCCATATTTTATGTTTTATATTGTCTTAACTAAAAATCAGTTAGTTAGTTAGTTACAATTCAGTGATGTTGGGTTCAATGGACTGTGTGTTGAGGCTAATATCATTCATTGAGACATTATATCAAACATTTGGTAGGCACAAATTAATATTAAAGCTTTTGAGGGCAAATACCAAACCTAGATTATGTTGTTTTTAAGGAAAAGGTAAATGATTATTTTCCTTGTCACTTGCTGCTGCAAAGGTGAAGATCCACTTCCTCCGAGAATGTCTCTCTCTAAGTTTTGTTGCAACTTGCAACACACAAACAGGAGAGAGAGAGAGAGAGAGAGAGAGAGAGAGAGAGAGGAGAACCTCAGTGAATGACACGTCAGAGAATTAAGGCCTGTGGGCCGTAAATTGGGTGATTTTCTTTTTTGTATACTGGGCTCATTGGTTACTTTACTTTTGTTATGTCCAAAAACCTTAAAGCACAATTCCTAGTTTCCAACTTTTGTTATTTTAAAATTTAAATCAAGGTTCTGAGAACCGGACCGATCATCGAACCATTCTAATCATTGGTTCATTGGTTTACTGGTCCAACCAGTCCAACCGTGGTTCAACCGAAAAACCGTTTTAGAATAAAATAATAAATAAATTATAAATAAACATCCTAAAATATAATTATAGTCTAATATAAATCTTAAAATATCTTCCAAATTTAAAACACTACATGAAATGTCATCAACCAAAGCTACATGATCTTATCAAAATACAAACTCAAACGTTAATAAGTAAACAAGACAAGAGAATGTCCTGAAACCAAAAAGTTATAATAACTTTAATAAGGAGATAATTGAGAACCATAGATGGTAAACAAATTCATGTGAATGGTGGTCACTTTATAATAATAAATTAAAGACATTGCACATCATCCTAGCAACAAAATTCTGGTTCCAACAAGACACTAAATCATGTCTTGCAAGTTCAGCACAAAGCTTATGTATATTTGCTAATCTCTCTTTCACATCCCATTACTCACTCCCACAATTCGTTGTATATGATATGATTTCCAAACTCACCTGTTACTCTTGCACAAACTGAATGTCTGATCAAAATGTTTTGTTTATTCCTCTAGTCATTATTCCCCAAGCAATACTAGCAGGTAGGAGTGGGAACAATCCACATCCCTCCACAGTTTCATGGTTTATGTTCTTACTTTATCAATTATAAATTCCTACAAACTTGTTTGGGTAGGAATAATGTAGGATAGACCAACATTTCACTTCAAATTAGTCTATATTATTTTTTATTTTTCAGTTGATGGTTTCAATGTTTACTTCGTGTACTTAATTTGCGTAAAATAAAGTGGCATTCTATCCCCAGAAGCACTTTTCCCACAACTATTTCAGTTCATCAATATTACATTCTCATAATCTGACTATGCAAAATTTTAAATACAAATAATATTCAATTGGGAGTGATCAAGCATACAATCATTTCTGTAGTCAATTTATCAAGCTTCAAGTCCTCAACAGCTTCACAAACTTTAATGTCAAGAACAATCAGTGAAATTAAAAACATGAAGCATAGAATAAATCAAAAGATCACCAATTGCAAATTTTTTAATAAGAACAGAATCTAAGAACAATGAAAAATGAAGAAAGATTACCAGTTTTCAACCCAATTTTAACAAAGCTCATCACAATAATTAACAACAACAAAAAGCACTGAAGGAACAGTGAGTCAGTAACATAGGCAGTGCAAATTTAAAATTTATCATCAAATACAATCAGTGAGCAAAGCCAATCAACCAAGCACTGAATGAGCATTCTCTTCTGATTCTGTGACTGGGAAGCAACAAATTCAAGTTACAGCAACAAATTTAACAAATCCTAGTAAAGTCCCGAATTACAACAACATTCAGATCAGCAACAAGGCAAATTTATTGATTAGCAATTCAGCAACATGCAAAAATACAGGGAGAAGGGAAATCTGGAAAAGAGAGAACAGAGAAGCGATGGTGCACGGACTCACCAACGGTCGACGGCGAGTCGGCTACCACCCCACGGAAGGCGACGAAGCAAGAGACAACCCCACGAGTTGCTTCTGCCGCCGGCGACGAGACAGACGAACCACGAGATGCCAGTGACTGAGACGAGACTCGAGTGAGACTGGGAGGCAGAATCGAGCAAAGCCAACACGACGCGCAGCAACCAACACGCACAGCTCGAGCACTCACTGGCGGAGGGAGGCGCGAGCAGCCGAGCACAGAGGAGAGAGGCGAGATGCGAGCACACGACGCGGAGGATCCGGCGAGAGGCCCGAGAGCACGAAGACGGAAGTTCTTGAGTACGACGGACGGCGCCGCAGTCTCTCACTCCGACAGACGGCGACAACGATTGGTGGAGGCTAGGGTTTGCTTTCTTTGGTGGAGGAAGTAGTTGAGGAAGGAGGGATAACGTGTGCAACTGCAATCCCTTTTTCCCTTTCAAGGAAGGAAACGACGTTTTTTTTTAACCGGCCGGGTTCTGGTCCGGTCCGACCGTCCGGTTCATCAGTTCTCGAGCGATTTTGATTGGGCGGTTTTACACACTGACTCGGATCATTTCTTTGCTGGTTTCTAGTTGAACTGATTCGATCGGTCAGTCCGATTCGATTTTCATAACATTATTCTAAATACTTTATTGAAAGAGTGGTATTTTCTTGACAAAAAAAAAAAAAGAGAAAGAGGTATCTGTTTTCTATTTTTGATTTGGAAATAATAATTAAGTAATTGGCTAACGACAAACCCTTAAATAAATCTCAGTACCACGGCGAATTAGTCCTTAGCCTATCAGGATGAGGATACTGTGAGAAACAAAAAAAAAACGTATTAAGTATTAACAGAGACCTTCATTCAATCTCCTCAATTCATTCAATGGTTCAATACAAAAGTTATATTATTTATTTATTTATTTATATAAAAAATATTATATATACACAAAAAATTAATACCAATTTAGTAATATTTATTTATGTATAAATATATGTGGTGTTTAATTTATTTTTAATATATATTTTATATTGCAATATGTATGTTGTATAGATGATTAATTTTTTGTATATACCTAATATTAGGGCTGGAAGTAAGTCAAGCTAGCTCATCGAGCTCGACTCGTTAATAGCTCGATAAGCTAAGCTCGTGAGCTAATGAGCCAAGCTTGAGATTGGAATTGAGCTCATAAATTAAATGAGTCGAGCTTGAGCTTGGATAAGCTCAGCTCATTAGCTCGTGAGCTGACTCGATTATATATATATAATTATTAATACACATATCCTATATGCATTTAATCAATATTTTGAATATTATATATATACATATGACATAGTACTATATAATTATATATATTAATGATCTTACTTATTTAAAATTTCATATTTATTTTTTACATATAATTTTGATATAGGACATAAATAAAAATTTTATAATTTATTGATAGATAACAATATATAAAATTGATTTTTTTAATATTTTTTAAAATATATAAGTTATAATTTATTGATATAGAATTATAGATTATGTATTTATGTTTCTATTATTTGAGCCAGCTCGTGAGCTTTTGGTGAGACGAGCTTGAGCTTAAGAAATAGGCTCGATTGTTTATTTTGAATATTATATATATACATATGAAATAGTACTATATAATTATATATATTAATGATCTTACTTATTTAAAATTTCATATTTATTTTTTACATATAATTTTGATGTAGGACATAAATAAAAATTTTATAATTTATTGATAGATAACAATATATAAAATTGATTTTTTTAATATTTTTTAAAATATATAAGTTATAATTTATTGATATAGAATTATAGATTATGTATTTATGTTTCTATTATTTGAGCCAGCTCGTGAGCTTTTGGTGAGACGAGCTTGAGCTTAAGAAATAGGCTCGATTATTAATGAGTCGAGTCGTGAACCAAGCTCAATTTTTGTGAGCCAAGCTTGAGCTTGGTCTAGCTCGACTCACTTCCAGCCCTACCTAATATGGTTGTAAGCATATAAATGTCAAACCAGTAAATCTCATAAAAGTTACCATATTCAAAGTTTAAGTAATACCAAAAATTTAGAAGGAAAAAAATGTTCAATCAAACTAAAAAAATTCATATCCAAAATGAACAACTTCTATCCACTCTAGACTAGATTGTATTTGCATTTATTGTAATGTTTACCAAAATAAAATTGAAAATTCACTTAAATTTATAATTTAATAATGTCAACAATATTTTCCTAATCAGAAGTGTATTCTCTTTGTTATGATTTCCTCAACTTTATATCGATTAATTTTTCATGTCGAATTTTCCTAAAACTTAGTCCAAATATTGACATCTATAGACCATAATGTGATCCGAAACTTAGAACAACTTGACAAGTACAATAAAATGTCTAATTAAGCAACTAAACATAAAACTTTGAGTAATTAATTGCAAACTTTAGATGCCAAAAAAGCATGTCATATTTCCCAACTTTATAATGTCTGATTAAGTTGCAACATAACATAAGAAAGTGATCATCATTTAAATACATTATTATCAGCATAAGATTAAGAGCAACAAGGGAAATCTCCATTAAAACCAAACTAAAACAACCAAAAGTGAAAGCAAAGTTGAGAATATTCTTTCAACTTCAAAATCTTTCAGTTGAAATCAATCACTTCAGTCATGGCCTTTTGATCTTTCATGGTGGTGGTGGTGGTGGTGATGGTGGTTGATGTTGGTGTTATCTTGGTTTTTCTACATGACTTTGTCACCTTGTTGTTATTAGGGGGCTTAGGTATTACCTGAAGGATTACCATGTGTTCATAACACGCAATGGAAGAAAAGAAAGTAATCCTTAAAGATTTATTTTGTGCTTAAACTTTATTCCAATAATAATATATAGATCAGATCTAAATACCTGTGTACGCTAGTAAAAATCACTTTCTCCTTCGATGGTACGAAGGCGCTATACGTATCCACACCGAGACCAACCTTTGCTGTCAACTCCTTGACCGATGGACATCTGATCTTAATTGAGAAACCTCTTGCAACTCTTTGCACGCTATAAAATTCTTCTCCAAGAATTAAGCTCACATACAGTTTATGTATGTAGAGGTGAAGGAATAAAACTATTGTTTTTGTTCTTTTCTTTTTTCTGTACTCTTGGCATACATATATATAGTGTGAGATTTGTTACTGATTCCAAATTTGAATCTCAATTCAAATTTAAATCATATCTTGAAATTCTGAATATGAATCCTTCAAATTTATGAATTATATCATAACTCAATTTAAAACAGAATTAGTTAGGATCTCATCTAAACTTAGAATTCAAATTTAGAAATAGAATAACTAATTATTCTCAAATCTTATTTAATATTCTCAATTATCATACTATTATTATATTTTTGATGCTAGCAAAGAGTATAATAATATTCTATTTGAATTAATAAATTATTTATTTGATCAAATCAAAATAAGAATTAAATAATTCTATAGTAAAGATTAGAACACTTGTTAGTGTGTGACCCTATAGATTCATTACTAAGCGGGTAATAAATTAGTCATACTAAATTTACTAATCAAGGTTGGCGTCTAGCAACACTCCTCAACAACCCGATAGTATGATGTAATATATTTTTACTAAGAACCTCAGAAGAACAAAGTATAATTCTTTCTATCTTTCCAGCTCTTGGTTAACCCTAGAGTATGGTTTAATTGTCAAACTCTAACTTGTTACCATTATTATAATGAACTGTGAATGACCTAAGAAACTCATTTCTTCATTCATTCAATCCCCTTGACCAAGGTTTTATTTATCTCAGTCATTATAATCATAGAGCTCAAACTCTTCACCGAGAGTTGACGGATTCCTTATTGACTAATCATTAATTCTACAAGTATTTAAATTATACCCAATATTCATTCAACTAGCACCTTAAGGTATTAGATGTCCGGAATCAAAGTATAATAAATACATTTTTAATTACTATGATAGTCGCAAGTCAAAGAAAACTCTATTACCATGTTCATCTTGAGAATATCTTATTGACAAATATGCGGTAATTATAACCATTAGAAATTCTCAAAGTGAGTCAGTTCAATGGTCATATGTCTATATACACCATCTATATATACAATTTAATAAATGAGATCTATTAATCTTCATCTAATGAAGACCATTATATATATATATATATATATATATATATATATATATATATATATATATATATATATTGATCTTTTCGGATTATTAATGTCCTTTTTAATAATCCTATGACCAAGAACAATTTAGATTAAATTATAAAAAATTTATCTCTCAATATTATGATCACTATCACAACGATAAATCTCTAAATTTAATCAAGGACCTTATTATATTAACATTTTAATATAATAATAATAACAAATTATTTGACACATAATTGATTAGATTGTGGTCATACTATTTATTCCCAACATTAACCTACACCCCAATTTATCAGTGATAAGGTTGTTCGTATGGCCTAATCGTTGCAAGTGTGGGGGAAGATCATGCTTTTTGTAGCATATAGACTTAAATTATGTGACTTATTTTTTAAAATAAAGATGGTTCTATTGACAAATATTATTTTGAACAATTTTATTGAAGTTAAAAATTAAAAAAAATAGTGAAAGAATTTATATTATAATTTGACTATTTTTATTTGTATTTAATTTTTTTAATTATTATTTTTAGTTAATTTTAATTAATTTTATTTTTCAAAAAAAAGAGTCAAGCGGGCTAGCATTTTGAACCCACTTTAGTTGGCGGGTTGGGGCGGAGCGGCCCGCTTTGCCACCCCTAGTTATGAAGAAGCGTACAAATGTTATGTAAGGTATGCCAAGTGTGTGGGGTTTAGAGTTCGAAAGGGGGATGCGGCTCCTAATAGAACTGGCAGTTATGTTCGACATAAATTCTTGTACAATAGAACAGGTGTGAGAGAGAAGAAATGCTACGCAACTACTAGTAAAATAAGAAAGCAAAAGCCTGATACGGAACAAATTGTAATGCAATGTTGTCAATTTATCTTGACAAGAGTTGTTCAATGTGGATAGTGAGAAAGATTGTAGAGGATCATAACCATCCTTTGATACTGCTTAAATTAGTTCACCAAATTCCAAATCAGCGTACAATGACAGATGTGGACCAAGCGCAAGTGGATAGCATGCATAGACATGGCCTCCCACCTTCGAAGATCATGGGTCCTATTGTTGGACAATCTGGTTGTTATGAATTTGCTGATTTTACAAAAAAAAAAAGATTTGGATAACTATATTGAAAGAAATCTACAAAGATCATTGAAGGAGATGTAAATACAACTCTTAATTATTTATGTGGGAAAGTAGAGGATGAACCTATGATGATTGTGAGACACAGTTTAACAGATGACAATAAATTGGAGCATTTATTCTGGGTGGATGATATAACACCCTAACATACAGATCCTTATGCTCGAGTCATAAGTCAATGATATTAAGGTGGTATGATTCCCAAGGTGGATTATAATATGTAATTATATATGTTGAAGGAAAATATTAAACGAGAAGCCTGAAAAGAAGTAAAAATAAAATCGCAAAAATGGAAACTCTTATGTATCGATAACATATAAATGAGGCTCGATCAAAAAGTAAAGGTAAGGATAAAACAGTAAAGTAGAATGAGATAAAGACATAATATAATGGTATAATATATGCAAATAGCCACTAGTCACGACCTGTGAAGCTTAGGCCTGCTAGGGTTACAAAATGAAAACCAGTTTGACAACAGAAATTCTTATCTCTCCCAAAAATACATCACAGCCTCTATAGACAAGTTTCAAAGGATTAAATACATAGCATAAGTTTTCAAAACAAAAGCGGAAAGAACCTAAGAAAATGTAAATCAGAGAATTTCAAAGGTCTTCACTGTCTTTCAGATAAATCACAGCTCATTGCTGAGCATCTGGACCTACATTTGAAAAACAAGAGATATATACGGAATGAAAACCCCCGACCCATAAGTTCCCAGTATGATAAAAGTGCCAAATAAATACAATGTACTGTAATATAAATTCACTAATCATCTTAAACTTCTTATCTCGTCATATCCATCCTAGGTTCTCACTAATCCATAACTTGGCAACTATCTTAGGGGATTCTAATACTAACCCAATATCCTTCGTACTTTCACTACCTTCCCAACCAGATAATCCAAGAACCAATCCATCCCTCAAGTAATTCAACTTTATACAAACACAAACAATACAGACAAGTAATGCACAGATAAGGTAAGTATGACAATTAGCAAATAATCATGAAACATGTACAATTAGGAAAACTAAGGCAAGTAAGCAAACCCAAACAATTCAAACATATGCATATGATGTATGTCTATCCTACTGACCGTGAGCTCACGTATCGGTTAACTGCCAGAACCCGACACACCCAGTAGCTAACCCGGATATCATCTCTCTATTGCGCATTAATATCATTAGAGGGAATACGTGCCCTGTCACCATTAAAGGGATTATGTGCCCTGTCACCGTTAGAGGGTATCGGTGCCCTGTCACCCTTGCAACCAGAGAGAAAATACAAGCATACTCACGTTCAATATTTTCCATTCATGATTCATTTACTACATTCAGTCATTACTCATATATGCATCTCCGGCATACTTTTATTTTATTAAAATTAGTGTCGAAATTCTTATTTTATTAGCTCTATCTTATTAAACTATAAAATTCTATTTTCTAATTTCTTTAAATAATAATTAATTTATTCAATAATTATTTACTAATTTCTCGAATTTTACAGATGACCTATGTCGATTTGACTACCAGTATTTTGGTGATGTTTTAGTCTTTGATTCTACCTACAGAAAAATAAGTATAATAGGCCGCTATTGATCTTTTCAGGCACAAACCATCATCGTCAAACTTGTATTTTTGGCTTCAGTTTGCTAGCAGATGAACAAACAAAATCATACAAGTGATTACTAGATAACTTTTCAGAGGCGATGATGAATAAGCATCCCAGTCTTGTCATAACGGATGGTGATAATGCCATAAAAAGTACAATTGAAGGAGTTTTTCTAAATGCTACCCATAGATTGTGTGTTTGGCATCTGTATAAAAATGCAGTATCTCATATCAAGGATCCAGAATTTTGTGAGGAATTCAAGAAATGCTTGTATGCTAAGTTTGAATGTGATAAATTTAAAGAGGATTGGCATCACATGGTTGAAAGGTTTAATCTTGTGGGAAACGACTGGATGGAAAAATAATATAGAAGGAAAGAACAATAGACTACTGCTTATTTGAGTAGCAAGTTTTGCGCTGGATTTAGAACTACATCCAGATGTGAAGGCATAAATTCTTTCATAAAAAACTTTGTTAGACTCAAGGGATAGTATACTGGTGTAAAACCTAGAACGTGCTTTAAGGGACTATAGAAATAGAAATAATGAGATTGTTTTTGAACTCAAAACAATAAATGGAAAACATGTACCCACTATAGGTTTACGTTCTCTTGTGCATCATGCTACGTCAGTGTATACTAGGGAGATATTTTGAAAAATATTATAGAAGATTAAAGGTGTGGCAGCTTTGGATATTGTGTGGTGTGGTAGTCGTTCAACAACTTAGAGTACAAGATCATCAAGTATGGAAGACCTGATCATGAGTACATTGTTTTATATGATCAAGATACTCAGAAAATGGTGTGTCCATGTCAAAGATGGGATAGTTATGGCATTCCATGTTCTAATATGTTTTGCGTGATGAAACGGAAACATATTAAGGAATTGCCAGAAACTCTTCTATTGAAAAGATGGACTAAAGATGTTAAAAAAATTAACGATGATCAAGGTAACATAAACGGAGAACAGAATGAAGAAAGGAGCATTCTGATGCGGATAGGTGCATTATCAGTTGCTAGTTCTCGTATGATATACTTAGGAGGCAAAAAATTGCCTTATTTTCGCTACATAATGAATGAAATTTCTAGAGTGACGAAAGATTTGGAAGCAAAATTGGAGCAAACTATTTCACAGAAAAAAGGCAAGAAAGTTGGTGATCCTTGTGTTGCAAAATCCAAAGGTGCACCAAGAGTCTAAAAAGATGAAAATAAAAGACGACAATGTTCTAAGTGCAATCAAACTGGCCACACAAAAAGGAAATGCATAGAGAAAACCGCTGAAAAAGATGTTCAATATAACAATAGAATGGCCAGCGAAGATGAATTTGAAGATCTTGTTGAATATGTTGGTATTCCAAATGATCAGATAACACGAGAACTTATTATTACTCACAAAATTTATTATTACTTACTAGACTAAACAACTAATATCATGATATTTTGAGTTAATATGTATGTTTTAACTTTGGTTTTTTTATATAAAATTTATACTTTTGTTAATTTTGAACTAACTTTTAGTAATTTTATATGAACAGATTACAGTTGCTTCTTCTGTAGATGTGAATGTTAAAGATATATACTTTTGGAGTGAGAAAAAGAATTCACAATTGCCTCAAGAAGATATAAGTAAAGTCTAAAATTCTAGTATACACATTACTCAATTTAGTATATTTCCAATTCAATCATTCTAAAATTATACTACTATGAATGATTTCTTTGTGAAGTTCAAGTTCTACATTTTTTAGAGGAGATAGCAACCATACTTTTATTAGCTATGAAACTTCCTTATATGGTCCAATTCTCAGTCATAGATGGTTGTTACAAGTAATTAAGATTTGTTGTCATTATCCATCTTATATTTAGTTTTCAAATAATATTTTCCCATGAATTTATATCTTTTGGGATTTAATAGCACGTGAATGGTTTAGTTTTTCATTTTGATAGGCCATGCAAAATGCACAACAGTCAGATAAGGAGTTATTTTTGAGATTAATATCATGTATAGACAGCTTTGTACCATGGAAGTATATTTGGGACTAAAGACATGGATACTAAAAAAATATAGAGATGTTTTATGATTATTAGTTATTTGTAGAAACTTTTTATTTAGACACATTAATAAAAGAAAATAATGCAAGTCTATATTTGTAACTAACTGTTTATGAATATTATTAAATTACTCCAATTTATTATTATTATTATTATTATTATTATTATTATTATTTCCAATAAATCTATGTTTTTATGCTTCATAATTTTTTTATTAAGCACATTATATACATAGTAAAACACATATTATTATTAAACAAAAACATTATAAATTAAGACTATATTAAATAATTAATGCTAATAATTTAATAGTACTCCGCATTAGTATAACTTTTTTATAATTAATGTACTTCATTTCTAAGATGAAAGAGTCCCACCGAATAAATTTTGCTAAAATCGAATCGACATTAGATAAAAATACATAATCCAATAGGGTTGTCAATACATATCCTACTCGCGATATCCAAAATGGAGTTGAATCCACAACCTTTCTCATGTAATAACTTGCAATAAGTGAGCAACCACTAAATTAGTTAGTTAATTTAGTAATTTGGATCATTAGTTTTTATTTTTTATTTTATTAATATGTATGAAATTTGGAATGATTGAATTTTATATTTGTTTTGAAAAAATTTGATATTTCTGCAGGTAGTTTATGGTAGGGTTTAGAACTTTAGGATGTGAGTAGAATTAGGGTTGAGAGATTTTCAACCCACGGGTAAGATAGGGTAGAATTTTAATGAAATTTTCAACCTGCAGGTAGGGTAAGGTATATAGATAACTAAAAATATTATTTATATAATTTAGGTTTTAGCAGGAAAAAAAACTACACAAGTACATTTTTAATTTTACAGAAAAAAAGTTTAAAATAGAATAATATATAGTCAAATACAATAGTAGTAAAAAAAAAACTCATTTTCAATAAGTCAACTACACAAATACTAAGAGTCAATAATAATTAAATTTTTTATATTTGATTTAATTATTTTTTATAACATGTTTTGTATCTTAAATATTATTTTTATATGAAAATATATTTATATAATATCATTTATTTCTTATAGACACCAAAAAGAATTTAATTTTTATAAAAAATAATATCATTACATAATAAAATAATTAAATAAATAATAAATATAATCTTAAAAAAATTTCTAATCAGGTCCTACTTGCAATGCTAAACATTTTTGGAGAAATTTTGTAATGAAAAATTTTAGAATACGATTTTATTCTTATCCATTAATATAGTACCTTAGATTCTAATCCTTTAAATGTCCATTATAGTCGTATAGATCAATACAAAATAGATATTTTAATTAATGATAATTTAATGCATGTTTAGATATAATTATGTCGTTTGAAAAATATTTTTAATTAAAGTTTATTTCTTTCAACAAATTTTAGTGTGTACGATAAATTTTGTCGAATTAAAAAAATTACTTTTAAACAAAACATAATAAATAAATAAAAAATATTTTTCATAAAACATAATAAATAAACAAAGTATACTGTTATATCCTAGTACTCATATGTAAAAATATTTTTTTAAGGTGATATATTTAAATATTAGATTACTTATATTTTTTATAAGATTCTTTTAAAAAAATTATTCTAACAATTTTTTGAAAGTTACACCTACACAAGCCAATGTATTATTACTATCCGATTTATATGTAAATAATAAAAATGTGAAGAATAAAATAAATTTAATTTCAAGATAGATATTATAAATTTTATTCACTTACTTTGTTTTTTGGGTTATATTACGTTATTTAGGTTAAAATCTTAGGTATTTCAATACTTTTTATAAATACTCATTGATTTTATAATAGTGCATGTCGATTTTTAATATGAATGTAATGCAATAAAATATTACGTATTAAAAAAAATAAACATAAAATAATAATTATTCTTATGCAAATACATTATAACTAATAAGCTCAATTTATAATAATCTAAACTTCATAGACTTATAATTTATTGCAAAAAAAAAGTAATGAAATTTTCTAAAGAAATAAACTAATAATTCTAATATAAAATCATAACAAGACTAGACTACTCCATAAAATATAGATAATCAAAACACTTTCTTCAAATGAAAAAAATTAAAATTATTCCTAATTTAAATTATTCTAAAATTAAATTGGTCTTAAATGGTTGTTCCAATTTTTTATAGCCAGATATTCTATTCTCCCTTTTTTGATGTTGTGATCTCTACTAACCAAATCAATTGCAAGGCGCGTTCTTGTAAAATCATTCATCCTCTGTTATAGAATAAATTTATAATGTTATATTAGATTAAAAACTAGCTTATCAATTTAATAAATTAAATACACTACAAGAATAATTAGTTTAGCGACAAATTTTTAGTGGCAACAATACAATAGTCGCTATTTTTATAATTTAAGTTATGTTTTTGTGGCCATTATATATTTGCCACTAATATTATATATTATAATGGTAATTATTATTATTGCCACTAAAAATATTAAAAAAAAACTATGTTTTAGTGAAAATTTTTAATGGCCGTAATACTATGGCTAGTATTATTTTTATTAAAATAACTTTTTCTTAATAATTGTTGGTCAATTGCAAATTTGCAACAGAGGGGGAATGCAATCAGAGGGTGTGACGTGTGAGTGCGAGAAAGGGAAGGGAGAGCTCACTGCGGAAACCCTAAGCTCACTGTCACCGTCGCCACCGTCGTCACCGTCGTCACTGTCATCGCCGCCTTAGGTCATCTCCACCCTCCGAATCGGCGCCTCTGCCTCCCCTGACATCTTCCTCCACCTTGTCCCCTTCCGCTTTTCCAATCTCCGCAACCTCCACGTCGAGGAGCCTCTCCATTCCCCTTCCCCTCGCTCTTCCCGTTTCCGCCGGAGGGCGCTCTCTCAAGGTGCATTGCGTTGCCGACGACACCTCTTCCGCCGAGACCAATCCCGATTCACTTTGCTTATCCAATGCCGGCTTGGCCGCTCTCAGCGAAGGTCTTCCTAGGCTTACATTACGATTGAAATCTGAATCGCTCTCTAGTCATAAGGTACAAGCTCCTTAATCTTCCTCTCATTTATGTTCTTGTGCTCCAATTTGTGTTCTACTGCAATTTTTTTCCATATCTCTTATCAATTTGTGGTTTTATCTGAGTTAATTGTTCTTCCAGATTGGATTCCACTTTTCTTAGTTTTCTATTGATGAACTTATTGCAGGCTAAATCGGTAATTCAGTGATTCAGAAATTCGTTATCAAAATTTTAGGTTTTTCTTCTCTTAGTGATTTAGCAATGCTTTATCAATTTTTGATTCCAATAATTCATTTTTTTTTACTTTGCCCTTCGATTTTCCAAACTTCCTTCAAATTCATCGTAGTTGCGGTATTCGCCATCAGTGATGAGCACACTGAGCTCATCAAGGCCTGCAACATCTTCGGCCGTTTCCTCTTATGGCTACTCTTTAGTTGAGAGCAACCAGCATCAATCTCAATGTTACACTACACACTCTTCATTATCATTTGAGAAATGTATTTTTAGATTAAATACTCGTGTATGTACATCACAGGGACACATGCAACAAGAAACCCCTGGGAAATTGTGGCAGCTAAAGCCATTGAGTACTTGCTTTCTTCTTTCAAAAACGTGAGGACTAAAATGAAGGCCCAAAACCCCGAATCTGAACAAATTAAGCCTTCACTAGTTGCAAGATTTGGCAATATTCTCTTCCACGGGTAAGCAATCCATGTTTGGTTTCCTTTGAGTAATAGATGAAGTTCACATAAGCTAACAGTAGTTATATTTATATCTTGATATGAGTGGTAAATGTTACAATATATGTCAATACACATTTTAAGGTTTCAGTTTGTTGAGTGTGGAGTGTAGAACAATTAATTTGTGCTAATATATATATATTGATCCTAATAGCAGCATTGGTGGTGATGCAAAACAATCTCAATTAATGCTACCTGGTGGTGATGTTGATCCTGATAGCAGCACTCATTAGTTTGACTATATTTGGTTTTGGTGTGACAAGCAAGGGTGGTGGTGTTGAAGTTCCTGGTAAGGTGTATAAAGAGTATCATCTTGAGGATTATTCACCATGGTTGAAACAGAGAATCAAGGATCCTAGATACTGGAACACTATTAGGAGTTGTATTTTCGGCTCCAACACTTGTTCTAATGTTATCAATTGGACCCCTTTGAATTACATGAAGAGGGATATGTCACTAATACAAGTATAATTCATCATTTCATCATTTCATTTATTTCACTCTTGTCAATATTTGTTAGATACAATACTATTTTTTGTATATTTTTGCACTTGATCTTTGGTTCACATGCTAAGTGAAGCTTTTAATAGCTAATTAAAGTTATGAGTTAGTGAAGTAAAAAGCTAAATTATAAAGTTCATTTATAACTCAAATAGAAAAAAGAAGAAGAAGAAGAAGAAGAAAAAGCTAATTTAGAAAGTTCATGTCTCATCGTCAGGTTTTGCACCTTTTTCCCTCACTCTGTCAACTGTATTAATTTGAGAACTATATTTACTGTAATTCACTACTCAAATGTGAAATGAAAATTTAGTTTATGTTTGTTTTGTTTGGACATTGAGTTTTCTAAGCACTAGAAGGATGGGAAGATGAACTCGATTATTTTACCCAACTTCTTGAACAAGACATTTTCAATAACTCTACCTGGAATCAGGTAGGTCCCTACCATTGACACATTTTGAAATGAATAGGTCCCTACCTAGTAATATATATCCTTCTTGAACGAAATTTGAATCAATGGAGAGCTTAAAATCACCTTTCAAGGGTGTTGTAAACAACATTCGTGCAATATATGTTTACTATAAATAAGATTGGTCTTCTGCTATACACTCAACATTTGGGCAAGTTGATTTCTTAGTTATCTTTTCAGAAAATTATAAATAAATAAATAACTATATAGTTAATGACCACTTTGCTTTCTATTTTGATTAACTTCAGGATATTGGCTCCAACTACCTATATTTTCTTTGCTTCTGCACTTTTTGTTATTGCCTTTGGAGAGCAAATCAGTAGAGACACAGGTACCTACTTCATCTTATTCCCCTGCATGCATGTCTCTCTTATTTATATACCATACAAGATATGCAAATTTGTAATCAAGTTTAATTTGAATGTAGATGGAAGTTTGAGTACAGTAGAAACACTGGCTTCTATAGCCATAAGTGGAATCATACACTCAATATTTGGTGGTCAACCTTTTCTCATACTTGGAGTTTCTGAGCCAACCATCATCATATATACTTACTTGTACAACTTTGCCAAAGATAGAGATGGTTTGGGACAACAACTCTTTTTTGGCTTGCTGCATTATGTGTAACCTTTGGCTTTCAGTACTTTATTAAGTTATATGAAGAAGGGTTATTGAACACTTTCTAGTTTAGGGTTGGTTGTTACTGTGAATTATGTGAATTATGGGGATAGTAGTGGTATTTACAATGATCATGATATAAAATACTCATTTAATTTTGATAATTAGCTATGTGCTAATCATTGATGTAACATAAACTTGTAGTATTTGTGTTGTTTAAATTTGTATTATGCTTTATTACTTTTTAAAAAAAATTTGTGTATAAATATTTTAAATTTAATGAAATATTTTATTTTGTAATAATTAATTTTAGTATATTCATATTATGTACAATAATAATAATTATTACTAAAAATAATTTGAAATTAAAAAAAGGGTAGATTGTTATTTCTAAAAGAGTGAGTATAATTAAAAAAGTCTCAAGATTTTAGCGGCAATAATAATGGCAACTAAAAGTGAATAACATTATAATTTTAGAATTATTTTTAGTGGCCATATAAATTGCCGGTAAAATGGATTTTGGCGGCAATAGTAATGGCCACTAAAAGTGAATGATATTGCAATCTTAGAATTATTTTTGGTGGCCATATAAATTGCCAAGAAAATGGTCGCTGAAAGTTATATACTTTTTGCAACCATTAAAAAGGTCTTTACCGGCAAATATTATAATTGCCACTAAAACCTTTTAGCGACAAAGCATAAGACGGCTAATGTCAAATTGCCGGTACATGTATTAGCGACTATTTTTATTGCCGCTAAAAGCAAAATAAATGGCCGCTAAAAATGATTTTTCTTGTAGTGATATATTGTCATAGTACGCCAACATCATATGATCTCCGAAGATCAAATTGTATTATTTGTTGTGCAACATAAATACCACAATCATCCCTGTAATAGAACATATAAAAAGAAAAAAGATAATATTAGGTGTTTTAAATTTTAATAATATTGTTTCCTAATAATATAAGTTTATGTAGTAATTATTATAATTTTTCACTCATTAATTTATATTAAAATTAGTAAGTAAATCAATTACGAAATTTTTATTTACTTACGAGCCATCTTCTTCTTGTGTAACTTTGAGATCTACCAATTTATAAATAGAAATGGTAGGTAATATCCCAATAGGCAATTTATATGTTCCGTCACCTAAAAGATATTTTAGAAAGGACACCTGAAAGATAGTCATCAACAATAAGTGGTAATCCAAATATGATAAAAAAATATTTTTCAAATATAATCCGTTTTGTTTAAATATCCCACACTTTATTGATTGCTGTTATTCTTGGCTTTTTTCTGTATCTTAGATTTTTTAGAGTCAAGATATACAATTTCTTCATCAGATAGGTTAGCAACCATCAACAACTAGTGAAAATTCATGTGAATTGGAACATAAATATACAATAACAGATGATATTAGATTATAAGATTATTTGTTACAATAAATCACTATTAGCACCATACTTTGATAGTAAATTTTTCTATCAGACATGTTTACCTTTTTAAAATTTTCTGCTTCTCTCATAACATTAGCCTTAATGTAATTCCAAGTTCCCATGAAAATGTTTTTTAGATGCATTATAATTTGCTGTAAAAGACATGTCAATTAGAATTGAGCATACATACCTATATTAATGAAAAAAAATAAACATACCGTAAATGTTGTGGGAAGAAACCACTTGTGGCCATTATTATGAGTTAGCATGGAAGCAATAAGGATAAGGACTTATAGTTATATCAAATCATAAGGTCCAAAATTATATAAAACAAACAATTCAATAAATTTTGCTACAAAATAAAGTCAATTTGAGTACATCTTGGATGAATGTGTAACAAAGCAAAAAAAAAAATACCATACATCATCAATAATAGGTTGTCCAGGTTTTAGCGTCATCAAGGCTTCTCTTCTATAAAACTCGGTTAATTAATAAATAATTAACTCATAAATTAAAATTTATTTTAGAAAATAAGAAATATAATTTTTATGGTTTAATATGATAGAGAAAATTAAAATGAGAATTTTGACACTAATTTTAAAGAATTTGACCCAAGATTGGGTCGAACGAGCCGAACCGGGCGAATTGGGCCCAAGGCCCAACCCATTCAGCCAAGACACATTAAATGAACCATGCTTTCTTCTCTCCTTCAGCAAACCATGCTTTCCTTTCTCCTTTAACCATGGAAGAGAAGAACACTCTTCCAAAAACAAAAACCTAGCTTGATCTTCAAATCCTTGTAACTTTTGATCCGGAGCTCCGATTGTCGCACCGTTTGCGGCTACGTGATCGCGGTATCGAGCTCTACAAAGCCTACAAGGTTGTATAAGAGTTAAGCCACGTTCTCTTTCTTGTCTTCCCAGCCCTTGATTTCGAAATTATTGGGTGAAAGTGTTGAGATTTTGAGTTCTTTGATGTTATAGGATCCAATTAGCATGAAGGAAAAGTTTAGTCTTGCATTTTTTATCCTTGGGTATGGTAAGATTCTCAACCCTAAGTCAAATACTTGAGTTGTTGTGAATAGATATTGAGTTTGTATGTATGAGTGCATATTATGTGTGTTAGGCAAGGTGTATATGAATATTGGAGCTTGATTGAGGTTTTGGAAAGCTTGGAAGTGGAGCAATTGTTGGAAGATATATTGGTGAGGTGTTGAGGTCTTGGGAGCTTAAGGAAAAGTGAAATTGGAAGTGTTCCAGGTTGAGCAAAAAATCGGCCAAGGTATGGTTTCGGTTTCTCATATCTAAAATGTAATGTAATGTGAAAACTTAGGCTAAAGACCCTAAGATAGGAATTGAATTATTGATGTGGTTGATTCATTGGTATGGTTTGCATTATTATGTATGTAGTTAGTGATGTTGGAAGTTGTAGCTTGATTGTGTGATTAACTTGATATCATATTGGGGCTAAGTGGATGTGGTAATTGATATGGGTAATTTATAATGCTTGTTGTGTATCATTGAATTTGGAAAGATTGGGGATTGTGGATGATATTCTTGTTGACGGAGTATGTAATTGGTATATGATATTGATTTGTATGTATAATGGTTGATTAAGTTGTGTATTGTTGGACTTAGATTATTGAGTTGATATCAGTAAAAAAATGGAGGGTTGATGTGTTGTGGATCGAGTAAGGAAGTTGGAATGTGGCTAAGGCTGAATTGGTAATGTTTTGGTTGGTTTTAAAAGGATTTGGAAATGTATGTTTGAAAATTGAGGCTTGTTGGTTTTCGGTGAAAATTGTGATTTTGGCCCAACTTTGGCGGAGCATAACTTAGTCTCCGGACCCCCGATTTGTGTCAAACTTATTTAAAAATAAAATTGGGTCCGAGATGTTTATGCCTTTCAAAGAACGGAAGAAAAATATTTTAAAATGAAGACGTTATGCTCGATCAAAGTTCAGTGCGTAAACTGAAAAATTAGGGCTCAGCAGCTTTTTGTGTTTCAGCATTATATGCGTACGCATACATCCTATACGCGGGCAAAATCGCATGCTCACGCGTACGTGTCGCTCACGCGTACGTGTGACATGGGGATTTTGCATACACAAAATTCTCATGCGCGACCAGTCGATTCTGCCTGGTCCGCATGCGTACGCGAAAAAGAGCAATGTGTACGCGTAATGGGCCAACATGCACGCTCACGCGTACGCGTGACTTGGGATTTCTTTGGCGCTCACGCGTACACATGGCCCACACATATGCGTGACCCTGCTTTTAGCAAATATGATTTTTTGTGTTTTTAAAATCGAATTTCCAACTTCTAAGCCTCCTTTTCATCCTTTAAGTCCTAAATCTTAATAGTATGCCTAGTAGTAAGAAGAAACTAGGGAATGTGGTAACTTGTGGATGAAGTAAGGGGAGGATTAACGATGAATGATGAGTAATGATGTCTGTATGAGTTGCTGAGTATGAGGGTGGAATTACTGTGTGTGTTATAAGCTGGACGACTGTGATAAACATTGAATTATGACTGAGCATGTATATGCATATGATTAATTATTAAAGGATTATGATTGATTGAGAAAGCTTGAATATGTGGTGAGTATGCCGGGGTTGCCTATATGATTAATAAATGAATGTGGTAAATGAATCATGATGGAAAGTGTTGGATGTTAGTATGCTTGTGTTTTCTCTCTGGTTGTAAGGGTAACAAGGCACATATACCCTCTAACGGTGACAGAGCACGGATCCCCTATAATGGTAATAAGACGCAACAGACAGACTGTGCCCGAGTTAGCTACCGGACACGTCAGGTTGGCTTGATAACTGACAGATGAGACTCATCAGCCACTAGGACAAGCATGCATCATATGCATTTTATATATTTGTTTGGTATGATTTGTTTGGAATGCCTAATTGACTGCATAAATACTCGCTACTTGTTTAACTGTTGTATTTACTTCCTGTTTGTGATTTCCTTGCTTGATATAATTGTGTTTGCAATATAAAATTACCGGAGGCAGACGGAAGGTTCGAAGGAATTGGAAATGGGAGTTTTAGTTAGACTGAAGACCCTTATTTAGTTGCCTAATTTCATTCCTCATGGTTTAGTGATGTTTATAAGCTTTAATTATATGTTGGAAGTTCTAGGATTGGCTTCAGCTTTCCCAGGACATTATATGTTAGATATGTGGGCACTGTTACTATGCTGAGAACCTCCGATTCTCACCCATGCGGATTTTATGGTTTATAGATGCAGGATATAAGGCTCTGACGAATGGGAAGATTGATGGTTTAGAATTCACAATAAATTCTCGTTGCAAGTATAGTTTCTAAACCAAGCAATAATCCTTTCGTACAAAAACTTGGTTGCACAAGTAACAAAACTCAATAAAATTTATAACCGAAGTATTGAAACCTCGAGTCGTATCTCAAGGAATTACAGGGAAGTATGAATTATTATTGGTTATGGAAAAAGGTATGTTTTTGGGTCTTTTGAATTAGAGAACAAGTAATTTAAATGGCAAGAAAAATAAATTAATAATTATTAAGAAAACTCTTGGCAAGGTGTAAGAACTGGAAATTCCATCCTAGTTATCCTTATCAGGTGTGATGAGAATTGTTTGTTGCTCCCACTTAGTTAACCCTTACTAAATAAAGGAAAGTCAAATGGACTAATTAATTTGATCCTCAAGTCCTAGTCAACTCATGTGGAAAGACTAGCTTTAGAGCGATCCAAATCAATCAGCAATTCCCAAATCTCAATCTATTGCTGAGTTTGACAACTCAAGTGTTACCAATTACTTAACCAAAGCCAAAAGGGAAAATAAATCATAAATAGAATAAAACAATCATAAATCTGAAATACCTCAAAATATATTAAATAGAATATTCAAATCTAACATAGAAAGTTCATAAACCAATTTGGCAACATAAGTAATTAACGAGTAAAAGCATTAAAGTAACTAAAAGTAAAAGAGAACATAAAATTAAAGTTGGGAACATTGAACCTGATATGAAGAAATAACCATAAAATAAGAGAAATCCTAATTCTAAAACCTGAGAGAGAGGAGAGAGCCTCTCTCTCTCTAGAAAACTACATCTAAAACCTAAAATTGTGAATTATGAATGTTGTATCCATCCTCCTTGTTGATTCTCCCATTCTCTGGCTTATATTCTGTGTTTCTGGGCTTGGATTTGGGCCGAAAAAGGGTCCAAAAATCGTTGAGGGTGACTTCTGCAATTTACTGCACGTGGCGTCCGTCACGCGTGCGCGTGGGTCATGCGTTTGCGTCATTTGGAGTTTTTTGTTGTCACGCGTACGCGTCACTGCCATTTCGCGCTAGGCATGCGTCCGCGTCGTCCACGCGTGCGTGTCGCTGCCTTTTCTTCAAAACTCCAATTTTGTGCTTTCCTTCCATTTTTGTATGTTTCCTTTCTGTCCTCTAAGCCATTCCTGCCTTATAAAGCCTGAAATTACTTAACACACAGATCACGGCATCGAATGGTAATAAAGGATAATTAAATTTAATATTTTTAAAGTATAGTAAACATGTTTTCACATATATCATAAAATAAGGAAGGAATTATAAAACCATGCAATTCATATGAATAAGTGGGTGAAGAATTGATAAAAACACTTAATTGAGCACAAGATGAATCATAAAATAGGGGTTTATCAACCTCTCCACACTTAAACAATAGCATGTCCTCATGCTAAATCCAAGAGAAAAGAATGAAGGTAGAATGGTGGAATCTTATGCAATGCAATCTATTCTAAATGCAAGCTACCTAAATGAATCATGCAATTCTAATTATTATCCACCTATATATATAAAGCTTACATGTGGTTAATTTGATTCATATTTTCAAGGAATCATATATGTACAACCAAGGCCAAATCATATTAAAACACATTCACAATTGAGTTGAGTTAAAGGGATCAACAAACTTGCAAGACAATTTAATAATTAAACATGGATATATGGAAATGAGCTATTGAACCCTCACTGGATTTGTGTTTACTCTCTAGTCACTCAATATTTGGGGTTAATCACTCTATTCTTTTCTATTCATGCTTTCTAAAACTTTGTTCTTCATCTAACCAATCAACAAATATATAATGCATACATACAAACATCATGAGGTCTTTTTCAAGGTTGTAATGGGGCCAAGGTAAAGGTAAGGATATATATAAGGCTAAGTGAGCTATAAATTGAGTCTTTGATTAGTCTAAGATCTCAGCTAACATATACATTCTCTATAAAAATTTAAAATTATCCTGGTCTTCCCAATTTTCTCACTTTTGTGTCACATACTCATGTACCAATTTTATTTATTATTTTTTTATTTTTATCCCATGTGTATTGGTTTTTCTTTTAAACTTACTAATGGGGTAATTTTGTCCCCTTATTTATTTATTTAACTAAAAGAGAGATTTTTTTTTTACATAAACACAACATTTTCAATGCACATGGTATTTTTAATTATTTTGGTTTCGCATGAGCATGCACCCAAATTTCTGTTTATTTTATTAATTTAATCTTTCCTATCAACCCATGTTTCCACGTTTTCCCACACTTAGTGGATACACAATCTCTATCTTAAGCTAACCAAAGATTCAATTTGGAATTTTTAATTTGTTTTATGCTTAAGGCTAGTAATATGGTTATAGAACAGAATAAATAGGGGGTAAAAGGCTCAAGGGGGCTAACAAGAGTGATATAGGAGGTAGGCTTATTTGGGATAAGTGAGCAAAACAAGCAATGGCCTCAATCACATGCAAGTATGTAAATACATTCTATATTAGACATATAGACTGAAACAAAGTAAAGATTGCAAGCATAAAAAAGAAGGGCGAAACAAAAAAAAATGAAATTTATGGTTAAATGTAACCATACAATTAAGCTCAAAAACTCACGGGATGTATGTTCTTTGACTCAAAAACCATATATCAGTTATGTACATCATGCAAGCAGAAATTAAGAGTTTCTATTCAACTCAATGTGAATCTTAGAATGGCTCATATAAAATTTAGTATTTTCTTTGAAAAAATGTTGTCAACTAACCAACATTTATTGCTATATATATATATATATATATATATATATATATATATATATATATATATAGTGTGTGTGGATTGTTGTGATTCTGAAAAACTAAAATTTTCTAGTTTACTCTTTTTATTTTCAATTAAACCAAGTTATCGTTTGCTAAAAGGGTAAACTAAACTAATTAATCTATATTTTCTATATCACAACTTAATAAGCTAAAAGTGCAAAATAAACTAAATATCTAAGATACATACAAACCAAAGTGCAAAATGTAGAAATAAAGTAAACAAAAATACAGTAAAAGAAAAATGTGCAAGTACTGAAAGATAAATAAGATAAGATAAGATAAAAATAAAATAAAAATACAGAAAATAAACAAAATGGGATAAAAAGAGTCTGAAAGTAGTTCACCAAAAAGATTCGCCAGAGATGGCGACCTCCCCACACTTAAATAATAGTATCGTCCTCAATGCTCAATCAAGCTGGGTGTGAGGAAGTGGCATCTCCAGAAGGATGTGCTGCTGGTGTCTCGGTGGGCTCTGGTAGGGATAGTACATGAGGCTCTGCCTGTATCGGTGCCTGTGGGTCTGATGGCTGTGTCTGCGGAGGCTTCTCATGCTAGGAATCTGCTTGCTGAGATGCTCCCTGCTGGTGCTCTGCACGTGCCTCTGCCTCATGGTCATCTGCCTCCTCCTCAGATGGCTCTGATGGTGTGTCAGGCTCGGAGGGGATGTTAGGGGTGCCGGACCGGATCATTAGCTTCAGATACTCATAACGCCGCTTGTTGCGGCGCTCCATATGATCCAGGCGCTCGAAGAGTCGGTGCACCAGGTGGTAGATGGGCTCTGAAGCAGGTGGAGGTGCTGTGGTGGTGGCTGGTGCAACAGGAGCTGAACGGGCAGCAGAAGATGTGGCTGCCTCAGCAGAGTCAGTGAGAAAAGGTGGTCGGTAGCCCAAAGCCTGGAACTTCCTGCTGTGTGGGATAATCTTCTTTCATTCGGCGGCAGGTGGCTTTTCATTAGCAATCTCCCAGGGCACCTCTGCTCGGCGTCCCATCTGAGTAATCAAGTATGGAAGGGGCGGAGTGCCTCGGACATAGACCCTGGATATATAATACCGGATAAATCTGGAAAGGTACAGGTTCTTGCCCTCCATCACACACCAAATGAGGGTAATCATGGCAGCTGGCACCTCTGTCTCATGAGTGCTCGACATCACGTAGTTACTCAGAATCTGCTGCCAAAGCCGAGCCTCATCATTCAGATATATAAGCTTAATTCCCTTTGGGGCCACTGTGGACTTGCCCATGACCCATGGGATAGTAGGATCAAGGGCTATAGTCCGCTTCACTGCGTCCCAGTCCAACCTCATGAATCTCATATCCTCTTCAGCTTGCTGATAACCATCTGGTTTATCTGATTGAGGTAGGAGCTGGAGGATATCTTCTATTACTTCCTCAGTAACCAGTATCTGCTTGCCTCTGAGCTGTACTGTATCCAGGGTTGTTTTGAAGTGGTTACAGTAGAATTCTCTAACCCAGGATGAGTTGACCTCAGTCAAGTTCCTTTCCAAGAAGAACCAGCCTCTCTATTTAATTTGTTCTGAGGTGTATTGTTTGAGTTCTTCTGGAATTTTGAAGGTCTTTTCCAGGTATAGGTTCCTGGAAGTTGCAAAGACCGGATACTTTAGCTCACAGTATCTGTTGGCAAACTTTACTGGGTCTGTGGCAGGTACCAACTGATCAGCCTTTTCCTGCGGGATAAAATTCTTTTCCCGCCAGGAATCATCATGGAGGATATCTAAGATGGTGGTAGAGGATTCTCCTCTTTTCCTTTTTCCTGTGGTTGCCTTGCCCTTTCCTTTGCTTTTAAGGTCAGACATCATGAAAAGCAGAAGTTCCAGGATACAATTTAAGAAACTAAAGCAGGATAACAGGTAAGCAAATAGGATTTTATCAATATAAGCATAGAGGTGCAAAAGAAGAATAAAGTAGCAATATAAGCATGGAGTGAGTTAAATATATGTAAAATGTTGGATTGTATGCAAGTTAAAAGTTGGAGAATAAAAATCACAATCCAAAATCTATGATATGCGGAATTCTTGTTAATTAGGAAAAACAGTAATCATGCCTTGAAATGGTTTGAAGGTAGTTAGATAAAAACCAAAAGAGAAGTTAGAAAGTTAAAGCAGTTAGGAGTTAAAAAGTGAAGTCAAAGTAAGTGACATGGTGATGTGATTCTTAATTAACATAATTTGCACAAACTTGAAAAACAAGTAACTCACATTCAAGTAAATATTGCAGATTATTGATGATAATTCATATAAAAGAATTGCACAATGAAAGTGAAATCATCAATAAGGCGATTTAATGAATAAGGGAATCAGAAAGAATAAGAAAGCTAGCCCATTCATCCATGAATTGGCTTGGTTGAAACTAATTAGTGCAAAACTTGAATTTACCAAAACCAATTCATGAATGGTAGTTTAGTGAAACAATTTGGAAAAAATTGGGCAGCATTCCGGCTAAAAATTGGACGTTCCCGGATAATAAACAGCAAAAAAAATCAGTTCATATGATAATAAAGTAGTGCAAAAAAGAGTAACCATTATTAATTCACATGATTTCAGAATAAACAAACTCAATTTGCATTAAAGAATGGTAAAGAACATCATATGAACAGCATTATCATCACAGCAAAATCAAAATTGCGAAACAGATAAAACAAGTAACAAGAACGACGCAATTATCAGGCCTAAATCCACTAACCATATCCTAGCTACCTAGCCACCTAAAATCCACTACAATCATACATCTCTAACTATCCTAAATTGAACAAAATTTGAAAAAATATGCAACTAACTAACTAACTTGGAAAGGAATCGGTGTTTGGCGGAACCTGGTGGGCAGAGGAATAGAAATTGGGCTCAAAGAGATGGTGGTGGTGTGGTAGTGGTGGCGGTGACGCGGCGGCGCTGGGGGTTTTGCGGTGGTGGCAGGGCGGCACGGCAGTGGTCCTTGGCAGTTTGGTTTGGCACAGGGGATGAAAGAGGGAGGGGAGGAGAAGAAGAAGGATAGGGGTGAGGAGGTGGGGTAGCGTGGTGGCTGGCTGGGGTGCGGCGACAGTGGTGGCAGCTCGGTGAGGGTGGCACGACAGTGGAGGGAGAAGGGCAGTGGAGTGGAGGGGAAGAGGGGGGAGGAGAAAGGGAGAGGGGGGGTTTGGCAAGGGTGGCATGGCAGGCTTGGTCGGCGACGGTGGTGTGGGGCGTTGGGAGGTGGTGGTGATTTGGTGGTTGGGGAGGGGAGAAGTGAGAGTGCAGAGGGGGAGGGGAGGGAAAATGGTGACGCGAGGGGGGGCTAGGGTTTCGCGTGGTTTGGGTTAGTGGATTTAAATCCACGTAGACGCGCGGGTTACGCGAACGCGTGATTGAGGCGGAGAGGTAATGACGCGGACGCGTCATTGACGCGATCGCACGAGTGAGGGATAATGAAAGTGACGCATACGCGTGGGTCACGCGTACGCGTCGCTCAGAATTGTGCTAACGCATAATTCCAGCGTCATTTTGGCGCAACTCTCTATTTCAATTGAGGGGGCAAGAATTTCCACGTGACGCGTACGTGTCTCCACGCTTTCGCGTGGTGTGGGTGAAGTGAAAGTGACGCGTTCGCATTACTGACGCGAACGCATGGCCCAATTTGTGCCTAACGCATTACAGCCGCACGATTCCAGTCAAACTTTCTGGGCGTTGGATGTTGACGCCGATTTGCAATCGACGCCCATGCGTGGCCCATGCGCGCGCGTGGGGTGCTTTTTTTTTTATTTAGTATGCAAAATTCTATATGCAATGCTTATGCGGATGTTATGAATAATTCCAGGTAAAATAAAATAAAATAAAGCTAAAAACAAACAAAACGAAATAAAATTAAAATTGAAAAAGGGACGATCATACCATGGTGGGTTGTCTCCCAGCTAGCACTTTTAGTTAAAGTCCTTAAGTTGGACATTCGTTGAGCTCCCTGTCATGGTGGCTTATGCTTAAACTCATCCAAAAATCTCCACCAACGTTTGCAATTCCAATATCCTCCGGGGTCCCAAACAAGGCAAGTAAAGCCTTTGAGCAAATTAAAGCAGGTTTTCAGACTCCAGGAGTGTTGACTATCAGGATAAATTCCAGGATCCCAAACCTTACTTCTGTACCCATCTTTGTCTTGATCTACATTTTTCCAGCCGAGTAATACGGAATTTAAATTCTCACTAAGATGACCAAACACATCTTCCGAGACCCATTCAATCGAACTCGGAACCAATCCTTGTACCTCAAATTGAAGCATGAAGCTTTATTGAATCTTGCATACCAGCTCTGAGTGCGAGCCATTTCCCTCTTACTCCTAAAGCCGCAAAAAGCTCTAAGCTGGCCATCTGTTTCAAGCAAACCATATTCAAGTGGATAAGTAAAGATAAAGGCTAAGGATTTTACCCACTGGAAGTTTGTATTGGGTGGTAATGGCCTTGGGATAGATGTTTCCGGTGGTTTTGCAAGCTCTACTCTCTTGTATTCTTTTGTGAATTCCTCCACTTCTTTGAAAACTTCTTCAACTGCAACCACGTCTTGATCAAAGTCTTTGATATCTTCCTCATCACTCAAGTCATAAATTGGAGGTTGGGAGAAGTCTACCTCCACATCCTCTTCATATTCACTTGGGGAAGATTCTGCAGTCTCAAAGAGTTCACTTGTGGATGCAAGTTCATTATTAGGAGAACTTGATTCATGACGATCATTACCAAGGAAACTTTCTTCTTGAGTTGTTCCGTCTAGTTCTTCATAAGATATATGCTTCTGGGGTTGTGCACTATCCTCCTTACCATCAATTGAAAACTGCTTGGCGGAATTCTCCACAATTCTAGATTCCCATGGAGGTTCAGCATCTCCTAAGTATTCAACCAATTCTTCTTCTTCTTCGATAATTTCGGCTACCTCCACTTGTTCCAGTACAAAGTCATGCTCCGTACTGTCCACTGGAGCTTCTAGTATCTCCTTCATGTTACGTTCTTTATTAAATTGTCCACATGAAGCCATGGGGGTTCCTTGAGTGTCCGAACGTCGGGAAGCTAATCGATTGATCGCTTGATCCAATTGGTGAAGGGTTGCATGAAATTTATTCACTGTTTCCTTGAGACGCTCCTGTGATTCTCAGGTTGATGGATATGGACATGGTGCATATGGAAGTGGTGGCTCTTGGTGGTAATTGGATTAGAATTGGGGTGGGTAAGTGTTAGGGTCATATGGAGGTGAATGGTGGTGGGTGGCTTGTGAGTGTGGTGGTTCGTAGCTATGTTGAGGAGGTGGTTCATAGTTATATGATGGGGCTTGTTGGTAACTACAAGGGGGTCCACCATATCTATTATCTTGGTACGCACCTCGGAATGGCTCTTGACCATAGTATACTGGTGGGTGTCGGTTGTCACGAAGAGGTCCACCATAACTATTGTCTTGGCATGCATTGTAGAATGGTCATTGTCCATGGTATCTTGGAAAGTGTTGTTGCCGAAAGGGTTGATCAGATCCTCGTAGCTCCTTCCATCTGTGATTGGTTTGACCTTGATGCATGTTCCTGTTATAGCTTCCATTCCTTGCAACAATATTAGAACCAAACTCAAAGCGACGGGGGTGAGAGTTCATAGTAGCTAATAAAAATTAAAAACAAAAATAAAAACAAATAAACAAACAAAATAAAATATTTACTGTAACCAATAATAAGGCACACAGTTGCAATTCCCCGGCAACGGCGCCATTTTGACGAACGGGAAGATTGATGGTTTAGAATTCACAATAAATTCTTATTGCAAGTATAGTTTCTAAACCAAGCAATAATCCTTTTGTACAAAAACTTGGTTGTCACAAGTAGCAAAACCCAATAAAATTTATAACCGAAGTATTGAAACCTCGGGTCGTATCTCAAGAAATTGTAGGGAAGTATGAATTATTATTGGTTATGGAAAAATGTATGTTTTTGGGTCTTTTGAATTAGAGAACAAGTAATTTAAATAGCAAGAAAAATAAATTAATAATTATAAAGAAAACTCTTGGCAAGGTATAAGAATTGAAAATTCCATCCTAGTTATCCTTATCAGGTGTGATGAGAATTGTTTGTTGCTCCCACTTAGTTAACCCTTACTAAATAAAGGAAAGTCAAGTGGACTAATTAATTTGATCCTCAAGTCCTAGTCAACTCCTGTGGAAAGACTAGTTTTAGAGCGATCCAAATCAATCAGCAATTCCCAAATCTCAATCTATTGCTGAGTTTGACAACTCAAGTGTTACCAATTACTTAACCAAAGCCAAAAGGAAAAATAAATCATAAATAGAATAAAACAATCATAAATCTGAAATACCTCAAAATATATTAAATAGAATATTCAAATCTAACATAGAAAGTTCATAAACCAATTTGGCAACATAAGTAATTAACGAGTAAAAGCATTAAAGTAACTAAAAGTAGAAGAGAACATAAAATTAAAGTTGGGAACATTGAACCTGATATGAAGAAATAACCATAAAATAAGAAAAATCCTAATTCTAAAACTTGAGAGAGAGGAGAGAGCCTCTCTCTAGAAAACTACATCTAAAACCTAAAATCGTAAATTATGAATGTTGTATCCATCCTACTTCTTGATTCCCCCATTCTCTGGCTTATATTCTGTGTTTCTGGGCTTGGATTTGGGCCGAAAAAGGGTCCAGAAATCGCTGGGGGCGACCTCTGCAATTTACTGCACGTGGCGTCCGTCACGCGTGCGCGTGGGTCACGCGTTCGCGTCATTTGGAGTTTTTCCTTGTCACGCGTACGCGTCAGTCATGCGTACGCATCAGTTGTGTTCTACTCTAGGCACGCGTCCACGTCGTCCACGCGTACGCGTCATCCACGCGTGCGTGTTGCTGCATTTTCTTCAAAACTCCATTTTTGTGCTTTCCTTCCATTTTTTTATGTTTTCTCTCTGTCCTCTAAGCCATTCCTATCCTATAAAGCCTGAAATTACTTAACACATAGATCACGGCATCGAATGGTAATAAAAGATAATTAAATTTAATATTTTTAAATCATATGAAACATGTTTTCACATATATCATAAAATAAGGAAGGAATTATAAAACCATGCAATTCATATGAATAAGTGGGTGAAGAATTGATAAAAACACTTAATTGAGCACAAGATGAATCATAAAATAGGGGTTTATCAGGCTCCTCACTGAGGCATGCTGAAAGCTTCTGATTTGGCAAAGATTTTTATCTTTTGGGATTTATTTTGGTTATTTGTACTGCATAGATACTTATTATCTCCACTGTTTATATATATACTGTATTAACTACTCTTAGAGGTTATTTTGGAGAAACAGGTTCTGTAATTCTGTCTTTTGGATTCATTTTGGCTATATATATATATATATATATATATATATATATATATATATATATATATATATATATATATATATATATATATATATATATATGTATGTATGTATACTTATATGTTCGGGCCGGTTATCTTCGCAAACTGAGTCTTGAGCTTTGATATCTGTATTTTTGGCACTCTTTGTACATATACTCGTGTTAACTTATCCTTTACCTCATTTTGCTTACGTTATCATATTCGTGAGTGTTGCGCTTTCCTGTTTAATGAATTTGCTTTTTACCCTTTTTCTCAAAGGCTCCTAGTTATAAAACCTTTTCACTACTATTACGCATCAGTTGTGTTCTACTCTAGGCACGCGTCCACGTCGTCCACGCGTACGCGTACGCGTCATCCACGTGTGCGTGTTGCTGCCTTTTCTTCAAAACTCCATTTTTGTGCTTTCCTTCCATTTTTTTATGTTTTCTCTCTGTCCTCTAAGCCATTCCTGCCCTATAAAGCCTGAAATTACTTAACACATAGATCACGTCATCGAATGGTAATAAAAGATAATTAAATTTAATATTTTTAAATCATATGAAACATGTTTTCACATATATCATAAAATAAGGAAGGAATTATAAAACCATGCAATTCATATGAATAAGTGGGTGAAGAATTGATAAAAACACTTAATTGAGCACAAGATGAATCATAAAATAGGGGTTTATCAGGCTCCTTGCTGAGGCATGCTGGAAGCTTCTGATTTGGCAAAGATTTTTATCTTTTGGGATTTATTTTGGTTATTTGTACTGCATAGATACTTATTATCTCCACTGTTTATATATATACTGTATTAACTACTCTTAGAGGTTATTTTGGAGAAACAGGTTCTGTAATTCTATCTTTTGGATTCATTTTGGCTATATATATATATATTTCGGGCCGATTATCTTCGCAAACTGAGTCTTGAGCTTTAATATCTGTATTTTTGGCACTCTTTGTACATATACTCGTGTTAACTTATCCTTTACCTCATTTTGCTTACGTTATCATATTCGCGAGTGTTGCGCTTTCCTGTTTAACGAATTTGCTTTTTACCCTTTTTCTCAAAGGCTCCTAGTTATAAAACCTTTTCACTACTATTATATATATATATATATATATATATATATATATAATTTTATTTTTAGAGGTCGTAATACCTCGCCACCTCTGTCTTATGACTGACGAATGGATTTTTGACGGCTTAGAATTTCACTAATGAAATCTCGTTGTAAAGTATAGTTTCTAAACCAATCACTAATCCTTTCATACAAAAAGTTGTTTGTCACAAGTACAAACCCCTAAAATTTATAAACCGAAGTATTTAAACCTCGGGTCGTTCTCCCTAGGACTTACAATGAAGTGTCTTGTTATCGGTTATGAGTTATTTTGGGGTTTCGGATAAGAAGCATGAAAAGTAAATGGCAATGAAAATAAACTAACAACTATAAAAGGCTCTTGGCAAGGTATGAAAATTAGAAGTCCTATCCTAGTTATCCTTTTCAAATGTGATGAGACTTGTTCATTGCTACCACTTAGTTAACCCTCACTAATTAAAGGAAAGTCAAGTGGATGAATCGATTTGATTTCTCAAGTCCTAATCAACTCCTAAAGGAATGACTAGCTTTAGAGGTTTTCAAATCAATTAGCAATCTATCCAATTATCAATCAACAAGGGAATTAGATAACTCAAGTGTCACTAATTACTCTACCTAAGCCAAGAGGAACAAAATCTATACTAAAATCCAACCAAGCATTTCATCAAACACTTGGAAGGCACAAAAGAAAAACATAGTAAATCAACAACAAGAATGAAATCTAACAACAATTATTGAAAGGAATTAACAACAACAATCAAGGAAATCACAATTATCATGAATTACCTCAAATTGCATTATTGAAAGAAAACCAAGGAACAACAATATATCCAAAACAAAATGAAGAATTACAATTATTAAAGCACACATCTAGAAAGAGGAAGAGGAGAAGATTAAGAATTGGTAAATGGAAAGTGAATCAAAGCATGAGTTAAACCTAGATCTAAGAAGAAAGATTAACCTAAACCTAATCCTAATCCTAGAGAGAAGAGAGAGCTTCTCTCTCTAGAAACTAACTACAAAGCTAAGCTAAACTAATTGGTAACTAACATCTAAAGTATGAAAAATATGAAAGTGATGAAAATTGATGATGATGATGCCTTCTCCTTAATCCTTCATCCTTTTATTCCTTTCCCTTAGCAATTTGGCGCCAAAAATGGGTTCAGAAACCCTCTCAAATCGCCAGGCACGTGTTGCATTAATGAGGTCATGTGCCAGCATCGGCGCGTGCGCGCATGGTACGCGTGCGCGTCCCTGGTTGATTCTGCAATGTGCGCGCGAGCGCCTTGTGCGCGTGCGCGTGCATGACTGACTTTGCTTCTTTGACTTTTTATGCTTCTCTCCACTTGTATGCTTCCTTCCTTGCTTCCTTTGATCCATGCCTAGCCTATTTCAACCCTGAAATTACTAGCAAACACATCAAGGCATCTTATGAAATCAAACAGAAACTAGAATTCACCAAAATAAGGCTTAAAAAGTATGTTTTTACACTTAAGTACAATCATGGAAGAGATAACAAAACCATGCTAATTCTTAGGCTAAATGTGACAAAAGGTTATCAAAATGTTCTAAATTCAAGGCAAAACAAACCGTCAAATTGGGGTTTGTCAATGACTTAAGCATAAGGCTCTGTGTGGTAGGGTATTACATATTCCCTATCAAAAACAAAATCATTACTTTGTGTCATATTTTAAAAAATCACCATATATCGTCTAAAAATATATTAAGAAGATTGTATAGTACTTTGGGTCATAATTAAAACAAAAAATATATAACGCAATGGCAAGATCTATTTCTCTAAACCTCGAATTCCTTGTTGCTTGAAATGAAACTGACAAACACTGCACAATGTATTGTAAAAAAAATAAGTAATATACCTGATTATTATTCATTAATTTATTAGTTACTTGGAAAATTTTATCTCCATTCGCTAAGGTTGAGACATCTTCTGTAACACCCTACTATACAGAGCTTTACGCTTAAGTAGCTGTAAAACAGAGGTGTGGTGGTATTATGACCTCTAAAATAAAACATATACATATAATAGCAGAAAGGGTATAATAAACTAGGAGCCTTGAAGAACAGGTGGAGTCGCGAAATAAAAGTGCAGCGCTCAGAAAACGAGTTAACTTGCGCGCTAAGAAAGCTATAGCTAACAAGTATAAGGTAACAAATAAAGAAAAACAGAAATAGAGGGCCAAAGATACAAAATACCAAGCTCCTACCTCAGCCTACGAAGTCAAGGCTGGCCGGAGAATATTTACACATATATATACATATCCAAAACCCAAATTTACATAAACAAAACCCTATCTCTCCATAAGTCTCTAAGAGGATAAAAAGAAACAAGTCAATTGGAGAGAAAGCTAAGTACATAAATACATAACTGTACATAAAAAAGAAACCCGAAAACCACTCCGCTTCAAAAGTCCATACGCCTAGCGAAGTGCTTCTCGACCTACATTTGAAAAATAATAACATAGTATGGGGTGAGAACCAGAGGTTCTCAGCATGGTAAAGGTTCCATGCATATGAGATATAAGGTCCTGGGAATGCCAGAGGCAATCCTATAATGCTGACACTCAGATTATAAAGCTTAAAGTATTAAATAGAAACCATAAAAGGTGGTTTTCTAAGAGTATCTAAGTCTAACTTAACTTAATCTTAACTCTAAGTCTTACCGCCTTTCCTCCATACTTCCATCTCCGACAATATATTACAGACAAATAAGCAGATAAAGGCAAGCACAAGAATGTTACAAGTACTACAGGTAACAAATATACATTTAACATAGCAAGTACATTCAGGCACACCCAGTTAATGCAGAAACAAGTAATTCAAGAAATATGCACATGATGTATGCTGGTCCTATGGCTGATGAGTCTCATCTGTCGGTTATCAAGCCAACCCGACAAGTTCGGTTTGCTAAACCCTTGAACTGTCCCTCGGCGCGCATCCCCAAGAGTCTATGCATAGCTTTTTCTCATATATAAATATCAATTGCCTAATGGGGGTACCATTCCCGGGAATTTATACGTGCCCGGTCACCCTTACGACGTAGGGTCAACAAAGTATCGAGTTTCGACCTGGTACATGTGGTGGCAAGCCACGCTACTTTACCCAGAGAATCTCGTATCTTAGATCATTTGATTGCTTAAGCCAAGTATTATACATACTTATTTATAACATTTTATATTCAATTCCTCACCTTTTCAGCTTTACTTCACCTCCAAGTTATCCTCATTTTCTAACTTCATTTAATTACTAAGCTTATTACTATTATTTATGACTGGAACAATGAAAATAGAGGTTTAGAAGTTTGAAATTAGGTTTAAAACTCAGAAAACCATATTTGTTAGAATAAGGGCCACGCGTACACGTGGGCGTATGGAAAGGGCGCTCGTGTACGCATCCCCTCATCATTCGTACGCGTACGTATGTTCCTCATGTCACGCGTACGCGTGGGTCACATGTACGCGTGGACGTGCATCTGGGCCCATTATGCGTACGCATAGATCTACTCGCATACGCATAAGAAAAGAATCATGCAATAGAGATTGACAATCCAAGGTAAGAAGAATAGCAACTCAATGTTCATGGTTGGCTAGTTTTCCATGCATGCCACAATCACAAAAGAAATATAAATGATTGATGCTTCTATCTAGCTCAATTTATGAAATCTTTTCCTTATATTTCTTCCTTGAAACAAGCTTTTGATTTTCTTATTAGCTTCTCCTTTTGGGTGCTTTGCCCCATGAGTTGATAACAAAGCTACGACTCTAAATGCTTTGTTTTCAAGTATTACCACTTGACACATAAGCACCACAAGCATTTAATTAGAGGACTTCTTTAAGCTCATTTGTTTCTTTTCTTAACTCTCTAATCATTGATGCTCAGAGCCTTGAGCTTTGAGGGAGTGCATTTGCACTTGAGCCTAGCCTTGACTTCTAAGTGTTTTGTTTTCAAGCTTTTTGCCTGATACATAAACACCACAAGTACCTAACAACGAAATTGTCATTGGTACTCAGAACCTTTAGCTTGCTCATTCTTTCCCTTTTTCTTTTCTTGCCTTAACTGCATTTGCTTCTTCAAGGTTTTCATGATTTCCAAAGATTTCACAAAATGTCCTAGATGAAAACTTCAATTAAATAAAATCTAATACAATTGAGCAACAATTAATCGTACTAGCCTTCCAATACTTGTATGCACATGCTGAGTTCTTCTTTAATGCCTTGTTTGTTTATGATCATGATACTTTACTACTTTGAACTTTACAAAACTCAAGTTGGTAGTTATAGTGGCACAACAACATGTTACAATCAAAATTCAGGCTATGCTTATTCATACCACACATGCATACAGAGAAGATAAAGACAATCATGCAATTTAAAGTGCTGGAAACAAATGAGAGGAAAAGGAACTTTACAACCTTGTAATTCATCTTCTCTATTGTTATCCTTTTCCTTCAATTCTTCCATTTCCCTTGCCAAACTCAGAATGCTTGCTCATCCTCAAGCAATAATTAGAACAATGGCTATGGGACTAACATGGATCATGAGTGTCTCACACAATGAAATGTTAGTAGTACATGTGTTTAAGCAAGCAAAATTAAGGATAACAATCAAGGCACAAGAGACAGAGACATTGTGATTGTAAACATAAGGGGGTGTGCATGATACATGGCATAAAAGATAAGTGGCACACCAAACTTAGTGTGACACTTTCACTTGGAATTGATGCAAGTATCTAGTAAGGATTGGAAGCAAATTTTGTTGCATAGCAACACCAAACTTAGAATGCAATCCTATGTCAATTTATTTGAAATAAAACTAAGAAAATGAAACTGTTGTATGTTAAATACAATCACCAAGGGAAGAGTCTGTCATGAATAAAGATTTCTTGGTGAAGTATTTAACAAAAAAAGTTAAGGAGTAACATAAATGAAAGTATTGAGAACAAGGAAATGACTAAAGCAAGTAGAATGAAAAAGTGTCAAATCAAAAGAAAAAATAATACTGCAAAGGCATTATGATTATGCAGACAAGTGGTGTTGCTGAATGACTTGCATAGAAAAATAAGTGGCACACCAAACTTTGAATCTTAGTATGACACTTTCAATTATAATTGATGCAATCATCCAGAGGGGTTGAAAACAAATTGTTGTATGGCAACACCAAACTTAGAATGTAATCATATGCCAATTTATTGAAAATAAACAAAACAAACAGAGAAAGTAAACAAAGCAAAGGAATGAGATGTTACCTACGGTTGGGTTGCCTCCCAACAAGTGCTCTTTTAGTGTCATTAGCTTGACATGTTGTTCTTCACTTTCTTCCTCTTCTTCCAATTTGTTAAGAGGAATGACCTCAAGGGGGGAGAAGACTCAGCTACTATCCCTTGTCTTGGCTTCTCCTCAGCAAGCTTCCTTTTGTAAATGGCTTGATTGAGCTTGCTTGCTGGATCAGGGACAGGATTGGTGCTCTTGTTAGTTGCCTTCACTTCTTTGAATTCAATACTTGGTGGTTCTGTGATTGTTGGAGCTTTATCTTCATCAAAAGCCTTTTGAATTGGTGGTTCAATGATCCCTTCTTTTGTGCAACTTTCTGCCTCACTTGAGTATGGACTTCCTTGATTGTCTTCCTCCATTTCTTCTTCATGATTTTCCATTAATTCCTTTGGGAGAGAATCTTCATGTTTCATTGTCACCTCAAGTAGCTTTTGTGGACTTCGAATCTCAGGTTCAAATACCTCCACCACCTCATTTTCCATTGAAATTTTACTTGATACAGGGACCTCTTCTTCCTCTTCTTCACTCACAGATTGTTCTTCATCCTTAACACTTGGTAATCCTAATTGAGTCCTTCTCTGCTCTAAATGCCCCTCTATCTTCTTGAAGAGGAATTCTTGTTCTGTCTGGAATTGTTGTTGTTCCTCCAGGAATTGTTCTTGTCTTTCCAATAATTTTCTAGACTTTTGAAGGGGGTCCTCAACTACTGGCTCAAGAGATGAAGGCTGAGAGTGATTTTGTAGACATGGATGTGTTATGGTGAAGTTGTTTTGAGGGGGTATGAAATGAGTTTTATTGGTAGTGAAATGAGTTGTATGGATCTTGGAAAGAGTTTTGTGTTAAGGTATATTCAAGTGATGGAGAATTCTGACATGAGAAATTAGGAGGTGGGGTTTCACTTAGTTCAGAAGCCTCTTCATTTTGCTCTTTTACCTCCTCACTTGCATTCAACATTTGGTCTACCAGCACTTTCATGTTTTTGAAGAAGTTCTCTTGTTCATTCCAGGATATCTGTGCCTTTTCCTCATATTTTTCAAGCATGGTCTCAAGTTTTGAGAGGCTTTGGTTCAAGGAAGTTTGTGTGGGTGGTAAGTTTGTGGATGGCTCTTGACAAGTGGAGTTTGAACTATCAAATGCTTTCTGGTTTTGATCCTCCCACCCACAATTTGAGTGATTATTGAATTCATCACAGTGTGGATTATTTTGTGGTATGGAGGAACAATCTTCCATGTATGTACTGACAGCATAATCAAGTGATAATGTCTTTGAATAATTAGAATGTGAATCATTGCATTTCCCTTCCCAGCCATCATTTGTGTACGTGCCATAACAGTATGAGTCACTTTGTGGCTCTGGAAAATATTTCATTTCACTTGATTGTTCATACTCCCTTATTCCTTGTTGATATTCCCATCCACCATGAGGATAATGATATGAATCATTTTGTGGTGGTGGTTGGTATCCCATATGATTCTCTTGCTCATCTTGTGGTTCTGAAGCATATCTCCATTGATTAGAGTGCTCAGAAATTGTGATCTCTTGGTGATATTCCCAGCCACCATTAGAGATTGGTGATGGTGGATAATATCCCATAAAATTTGTTTGATCACAAGACGAGTTGAACTCCATTTAAATTTTGTAAAACACAACACCATTGAAAATTGAAATTCATGTCACAGAGAAAGAATTTCTTAGTGCGGCAATAACTCAAACACCTTGCTATCAACTTAAAACAGAGAACAAAAATAAAGAAAATGCTTAATCTAGACTTCTCACCCACTTAATCATTGTTGATCTAAATCAATCCCCGGCAACGGCGCCAAAAACTTAATGGGTGGAAATTAGATTCCACACCAAAACTCACCGACAAGTGTACCGGGTCGCATCAAGTAGTAAAACTCACTTAGAGTAAGGTCGATCCCACAGGGATTGATGGATCGAGCAACTTTAGTGGGTGATTAGTTTAGTCAAGCTAACATTGGTGAATTAAGTGAAATGTAACCAACAGAGAGGAAATTGCTAGGAATTTAAAAATGCAGAAAGTAAATTGCAGTGAAAGTAAAGAGTAGAATGTAAATTAGATGAAGCTTAAATGACAAGGAAAGTAAAATTGCAGCAGATCACTTGCAGGAAGTAAATTGACAAAACCTTAAAGAACAAGAAATGTAAATTGCATCAAGTGTAAATAAGTAGAATGTAGATTGGACAAAAGCTTAGAGAGCAAGAAAAGTAAATTGCAGCAAAATGTAAAGGGGGTTGGGTGCTAGAAATTAAATGAAGCAGTAGATCTTAGAACAGTTGCAGAGGAATTAAATTGTAAGAAAGTAAATTGAGAGCAATGAGAACAGAAAGCAATGAGAACAGAAGATTAAAATCAAGCTCATGTAAATTGGATTGTAAAATTGCAGAAAAACAGAATTGCAGATTTGCAAGAAAAGTAAATTTGGATCTCAACAATTTCAAATGTAAGTTGCAGAATGCAGAAGAGTAAATCAAGCTCGAAGGAAACTAAATTGTGAAAGTGCAGAAGAACAGAATTTCAGGAAAGGAAATTTGCATAAAGCTGAATTGATTTTTGAAATGTAAAGAGTGCAGAAAATTAAAAGTGTTTCAAAGAAAGCTTTCTATTCTATCCTACTCTTAATGCTCTATAGCAGAGCTAGCCTCCTTGAAAAAATAAAACAGATGCCTTTATATAGGCTTTACAAAAATGAAATTGAAATAAAAAATAAATTATAATTAAATGAAATTCCTAATCTAACTAATCATTGTGCCTTTGAGTGATGTCAATGGGTTTTGCTTGCTTTGGATTTAAAGAAGAGTGGATCTGGATTGGCTTGGTTCAATTGAGTCAGAGTGCATTTGGTTTAAAATGGGTTGGAGCCATGCTCCAGTGGAGCGCTCCGTTGAGTTAGTGAGCGTTGCATTCACTTGCCTTGTATGCTTCCTTCCCTGGCCTAGCAATTCTTAGTGTAGCGCTCAGTTTGGTCTTTGAACGTAGCGCTCCTTTGCTGCCTTGGTTTCCCTCTTCGAGCCTTGGCTACTCCACTTTGTGAGTGCTGCCCTTCCTTTCCTTGCATGAAGGCCACGAAAACGTTGCCACAAGTGAACGTAGCGCTCACTTCAATTGAGCGCTGTGCCTTGTTGCGCTTTGCTTCCTTGGCTTTGGTAAGCGCTACGTTGCTTCATTTTAACGTTACATGCATTCTTTCATTGGTCTCTTTAGTAATGCCATATTTATTCATTGCATTCATTCACTTGGCATTAATGATTTAGTGCTTCATGCATGCATTCATTGTATTTTAATTAATAAAGCCAATTGCATTAGCAATGTATGCCTTTAATGAATAATGCTAATGCATAAATCGTTAAAGCATTCATTCATTAATTCATTGGCTTTAATAATGTATTACATGCATGCTTGATTAGTAATGCCGTAAAGCTCATTCATTTAATTCATTCTAATTAAATGCATGCACTAGTTATTAAATCATGTATGCATACGGCATTAATAATCATATGCATGCTTTAGTTATTAATTCATGCATGCATAAAGCATTAATAATTAAATGCATGCATGCCTTAGTTATAAATGATAAATTTATGCATAAGGTATTAATGCATATGTGACGGCTTTATGATCATGGGCTACGCTTTTAAAAGTGTAGCCTAAGGTTCCAAAACATGCTCAAACTTTAAAATGTGCCCCAAAATTCTTTTTTTCTTTTTTTGAGCTGATTTTGTGCTATTTTGCTTCTTTTTCTATTTATTTCCTACAAAATTTATAAAATCAAAAGATCAAAGAAATATACCATTTAAGCACAAAAGCATTCAATATTTAAGCACAAATCATCAATTTCTTGTATGAAAAAGCATAGAAAAATATGACATGTTGACATGTCATCAGAAAGTAAAGATAAAGGCTAAGAATTTTACCCACTTGAAGTTTGTATTGGGTGGTAATGGCCTTGGGAGAGGTGTTTTCAGTGGTCTTTCAAGCTCCACTCCTTTGTACTCTTATGTGAATTCTTCCACCTCCTTGCAAACCTCTTCAGTTGCAACTGCGTCTTGATCGAAGTCTTCGACTTCTTCCCCATCACTCAAGTCATAAGTTGGAGGTTGAGAAAAGTCTACCTCCACATCATCTTCGTATTCACTTGGGGAAGGTTCTTTAAGCTCAAGGAGTTCAATTTCGGATGCAAGTTCATCACTAGGAGAGCTTGATTCATGATCATCATTACCAAGGAAACTTGCTTCGTGATTTGTTCCGTCCAATTCTTCATAAGATACATGCCTTGGGGGTTGTGCACTATCCTCCTTAGCGTCAATTGCAAATTTCTTGGCGGAATTCTCTATAACTATTGATTCCCATGGAGGTTCAGCGTCTCCTAAGTCCTCAACCAATTCTTCTTCTTCGATAATTCCAGCTTCCTTTACTTGTTCCAATACAACGTCATGCTCCTTGCTGTCCACCGGAGTTTCTAGTATCTCCTTCATGCTACGTTCTTCATTAGATTCTCCACATGAGGCCATGGGAGTTCCTTGAATGTCCGAACGTCGGGAAGCTAATTGATTTATCGCTTGCTCCAGTTGATGAAGGGTTGCGTGAAATTGATCCACTGTTTCCTTGAAACGATCCTGTGATTCTTGTTCTGCTCGGATTGCATGATTAGGATCATATGTCTCTTGGGTCGATGGATATGGACGTGGTGCATATGGAAGTGATGGTTCTTGGGAGTAATTGGATTGGGGTTAGGGTGGTTCTATATATGGTTCATATGGCTCATAGGGTGGTTGATTGGGTGGATAATGGTTAGGATCATGTGAGGGTGTTTGGTAGTAGGAGGCTTGTGAGTGTGGTGGTTCAGAGCTATGTTGAGGAGGGGGTTCATAAGCATAGGGTGGGGCTTGTTGGTAACTACAAGGGGGTCCACCATATCTATCATCATGGCACGCACCTCGGAATGGCTCTTGACCATAGTAATTTGGTGGACGTTGGTTGTCATGGAAAGGTCCACCATAACTATTGTCTTGGTATGCATCATAGAATGGTTGTTGGTTATAGCGCATTGGAGGGGATTATCGCCAAGAGGGTTGATCAAATCCTTGTGGCTTCGCCCATCCTTGATTATTCCAACCTTGATGCATGTTCTTATTATAGCGCCCATTCCTTACAACAACATTGGATCCAAACTCAAAGCGACAGGGGTGAGAATTCATAGTGGCTAATAAAAATTAAAAACAAAAACAAATAAATAAGCAAAAAGCAAATATTTACAATAACCAATAATAAGGCACACGTTTGCAATTCCCCGACAACGGCGCCATTTTAACGAACGGATTCTTGCTAGTAAAGAATTTTACAAATAAGTTCTCGTTGAAAGTATAACTTCTAGACCGACAAAGAATCCTTTCGTACAAAAGTTTCGGTTGTCACAAGTAACAAACCCCTAATAAAATTGATAACCGAAGTATTTAAACCTCGGGTCGTCTCTCAAGGGATTGCAGGGAGGTGTATTTATTATTAGTTATGAAAAATTATCTTTTTGGGGTTTTTGAATAAGGAACAAGAAAAAGTAAATTGCAAGAATTAAAGTAATAACTAATAAAAGCTCTTGGTAAGGTATAAGAATTGGAAGTTCTATCCTAGTTATCCTTATCAATAGTGATGAAAATTGTTCATTACTCCCATTTAGTTAACCTTTACTAAATAAAGGAAAGTCAAGTGGACTAATCAATTTGATTCCTCAAGTCCTAGTCAACTCCTAAGGAAAGACTAGCTTTAGAGGGATCGAAATCAACCAGCAAATTCCAATTATCAATCAACAAAGGAGTTTGATAACTCAAGTGTCACCAATTACTCAACCAAAACCAAAAGGAGAGAAATCTAAATATTGAAAGCATCAATCACATAAATTGAAGAAAGCAACTGATGAGCGGATAATTTATACGCTTTTTGGCATTGTTTTTAGGTAGTTTTTAGTATATTTTATTCAATTTTTAATATATTTTTATTAGTATTTATGCAAAATTCACATTTTTGGACTTTACTATGAGTTTGCGTGTTTTTCTGTAATTTCAGGTATTTTCTGGCTGAAATTGAAGGACCTGAGCAAAAATCTAATTCAGAGGCTAAAAAAGGACTGCAGATGCTGTTGGATTCTGACCTCCCTGCACTCGAAATGGATTTTCTGGAGCTACAGAAGCCCAATTGGCACGCTCTCAATTGCGTTGGAAAGTAGATATTTTGGGCTTTCCAGAAATATATAATAGTCCATACTTTGCTCAAGTTGAGATCACGAAAACTGGCGTTTAACGTCAAGTTTCTACCCTATTCTGGCGTTAAACGCCAGAACTGGCATAAAAGTTGGAGTTAAACGCCCAAACTGGCACAAAAGCTGGAGTTAAACGCCAGGAGCAGCCTATGCACGTGAAAGCTTCAATGCTCAGCCCAAACACACACCAAGTGGGCCCCGAAAGTGGATTTCTGCACTTTCTATCTTAGTTTACTCATTTTCTGTAAACCTAGGTCACTAGTTTAGTATAAAAACTACTTTTAGAGACTTACTATGTACCTCATGACATTTTACATCAGAACTTGTATCTTCTACGGCATGAGTCTCTAAACCCCATGGTTGGGGGTGAGGAGCTCTGCTGTGTCTCGATGAATTAATGCAATTACTACTGTTTTTCATTCAATCACGCTTGTTTCTATTCTAAGATATTCACTTGCACTTCAACATGATGAATGTGATGATCCGTGACACTCATCACTATTCTCAACCTATGAACGCGTGCCTGACAACCACCTCCGTTCTACCTTAGATTGAGTGTGTATCTCTTGGGTTCTTGGTTCACACGTTTGATTGCATCTCCTAACAACAGAGCATTCAATTCTGTGAAATCAGAGTCTTCGTGGTATAAGCTATAATCAATTGGCAACATTCTTGAGATCCAGAAAGTCTAAACCTTGTCTGTGGTATTTTGAGTAGGATCTGGGAAGGGATGACTGTGACGAGCTTCAAACTCACAAATGTTGGGCGCAGTGACAGTGTGCAAAAGGATCAATGGATCTTATTCCAACACTAGTGAGAACCGACAGATGATTAGCCCTACGAAACCCGTAGCTGGACCATTTTCACTGAGAGGACGGCTGGTAGCCATTGACAATGGTGATCCACCAACATACAGCTTGCCATGGAAGGAGCCTTGCGTGTGTGAAGAAGAAGACAGTAGGAAAGCAGAGACTCAGAAGACAGAGCATCTCCAAAACCTCAACCTATTCTCCATTACTGCACAACAAGTATTATTTAATCCATGTTCTTTTACTCATTCCAATTAAAACTGAGAATTATTATTGACATCCTAACTAAGTTTTACAAAATAACCATAGTTTGCTTCAAGCCGACAATCTCCATGGGATCGACTCTTACTCACGTAAGGTATTACTTGGACGACCCAGTGCACTTGCTGGTTAGTTGTACGGAATTGCAAAAGTGTGATTGTGATTTCGTGCACCAAGTTTTTGGTGCCGTTACTGGGGATTGTTCGAGTTTGGACAACTGACGGTTTATTTTGTTGCTTAGATTAGGAAAATTTTTTCTTTTTGGTTTAGAGTCTTCTATTATTGTTTTTTTTTATTAAAATTTTAAAATCCTTATTTTATTTTTCTAAATTATTTTCAAAAATTTTCAAAACCAATAACTTCATAATTTAGTCTTCTGTTTGAGTTTAGTTTCATATTCTAAGTTTGGTGTCAATTGCATGATTTTATTTTTCTTTCATTTTTTCGAATTATCAGTACTCAAAATATAAAAATTTTTAAGTTTGGTGTCCTTTGTGTTTCCGTTTTCATAAAAATTTTTCAAAAGTTGCTCTTAGTGTACATTTTGATATTCAAAGATTCCTTGTTTGTTATATTTGTTTTGATCTAAAAATTTTAAGTTTGGTGTCATTTTTACTGTTTTTCTCTTTCTTCATTAAATTCAAAAATATCTTTTCTCTTTATTTTAATTGATTTTCAAATTCTGCCTTTAAAAATTCATATTTTTATTTTAAAACTTCTTATTTTATCTTATCTTAGTTTTGGAATTTCAAAATTCAAAATCCCTTTCAAAAATCATATCCAAAGTTTTTCAAATCTTCTTAATTAAGTAATTATTTTAGTTTTCGAATTTATTTTTCTTTTTTCTTTTAGTTTTCAAATTTTATATTTTAATTTTTAATTATTTTATTTTATCTTATTTCTTCTTTTTATTTATTCGGTTTGTTTTTAAATAAATAAAATAAAAATTTTAAAATATATTTTATTTGCAATTCACATCAATTCCCTTTTCTCCATCATGGACCTAAGTGGAAATGAACAATCCAGAAGGACTCTGGGGTCATATGCTAACCCCATTACGACTGCATATGGGAGTAGCATCTGTATACCTCCCATCAAAGCAAGCATTTTTAAGCTAAATCCTCAGCTCATTATCATGGTGCAGCAGAATTGTCAGTATTCCGATCTTCCACAGGAAGAACCTACTGAGTTTCTGGCACAGTTCTTACAAATTGCTGACACAGTACGTGATAAAGAAGTGGATCAGGATGTCTACAGATTATTACTATTTCTATTTGCTGTAAAAGATCAAGCTAAGAGGTGGTTAAATAACCAACCCACAGCAAGCATAAGAACATGGAAACAGTTATCAGACAAATTCCTGAATCAATATTACCCTCCAAAAAGGATGACACAGCTAAGGCTGGACATCTAAGGCTTTAAACAAGAGGATAATGAATCCCTTTACAATGCTTGGGAGAGGTACAAAGGGATGCTAAGGAAATGCCTCTCTGAAGTGTTTTTAGAGTGGGTGCAGTTAGACATCTTTTACTATGGGCTTACAGAGAAAGCTCAAATATCTCTAGATCACTCAGCTGGTGGATCTATACACATGAGAAAGATAATTGAAGAGGCTCAAGAGCTTATCGATATAGTTGCTAGAAATAAGCATCTGTACATAAGTAGTGAGTCCTCCATGAAAGAAGAAGCTAAGGCAGTATCAACTGACTTTAGTCCTCAGGAACAAGTTGTTGAACTCAATCAGCAACTATCTTCTATAACAAGGCAGTTAGCAGAATTTAAGGAGATGCTACAAGAAACCAAAAATGCTAATAAGGATATGGAATCATAATTGAATCAGACAAAACAGCAGTTATCAAAACAGATAACAGAAGAATGTCAAGCAGTTCAATTAAGAAGTGGAAAAATATTAAATACCTCAACTCAAAGCAGCAGAAAGCCAAGAAAAGAACAGCTGACAGAAGATGAGCAATCTGCTACCCAAAATCCCTCTGAGGACAGTAAGATCCCAGAGAGGAATAACTCTGGCATTCAAACGCCAGAAAAGGGTAAAAAACTGGCGTTAAACGCCCAGTGGATGCCCAGTTCTGGCGTTCAAACGCCAGAAAAGGGTGAAAAACTGGCGTTAAATGCCCAGTCCATGTCCAGTTCTGGTGTTCAAACGCCAGAAAGGGGAGGGAATCTGGCGTTAAATGCCCATCCAGCCCCAAGCATGGCGATCAAACGCCAATGAGGGATCAGACACCTGCAAGTGCTGATGGTAACCCCTCTAAGAAGGCTTCTCCAACCACCTCTGTAGGGAATAAACCTGCAGCAACTAAGGTTGAAGAATACAAAGCCAAGATGCCTTATCCTCAGAAACTCCGCCAAGCAAAACAGGATAAACAATTTGCCCGTTTTGCAGACTATCTCAGGACTCTTGAAATCAAGATTCCGTTTGCAAAGGCACTTGAGCAAATACCCTCTTATGCTAAGTTCATGAAAGAGATCTTAAGTCATAAGAAGGATTGGAGGGAAACTGAAAAAGTCTTCTCACTGAAGAGTGCAGTGCAGTCATTTTAAAGAGCTTACCAGAAAAGTTTAAGGATCCTGGGAGCTTTATGATACCATGCACATTAGAGGGTACTTGTACCAAGACAGCTCTGTGATCTTGGGGCAAGTATCAACCTAATCCCTGTATCCACTATCAGAAAGCTTGGCTTGACTGAAGAGGTCAAACCAACCCGGATCTGTCTTCAACTTGCTGATGGCTCCATTAAATACCCATCAGGCATAATTGAGGATATGATTGTCACAGTTGGGCCATTTGCCTTTTCCACTAACTTTGTAGTGCTGGAAATGGAGGAGCACAAGAGTGCAACTCTCATTCTAGGAAGACCTTTCCTAGCAACTAGACGAACCCACATTGACGTCCAAAAAGGGAAATTAACCCTGAGAGTCAATGAGGATGAGTTTAAGTTGAATGTTGTCGAAGCTATGCAGCATCCAGACACCCCAAACGACTGCATGAGCGTTGATATTATTGACTCTCTGGTGGAAGAGGTTAATATGACTGAGAGTCTCAAATCAGAGCTAGAGGGCATTTTTAAAGATGTTCATCCTGATTTGGAGGAACCAGAGAAAACAAAAGAACCTCTGAAAACTCCTCAGGAAGAGGAGAAGCCTCCTAAACCCGAGCTCAAACCTCTACCACCATCCCTGAAATATGCATTTCTGAGAGAAGATGACACTTTTCTGGTAATCATAAGCTCTGCATTAGAGCCACAGGAAGAGGAAGCACTAATTCAGGTGCTGAGGACACACAAAACAGCTCTTGGGTGGTCCATAAGTGACCTTAAGGGCATAAGCCCAGCTAGATGCATGCACAAGATCCTATTGGAGGATGATGCTAAGCCAGTGGTTCAACCACAGAGGCGGCTGAATCCATCCATGAAGGAGGTGGTGCAGAAGGAGGTCACTAAGTTACTAGAGGTTGGGATTATTTATCCTATTTCTGATAGCCCCTGGGTGAGCCCTGTCCAAGTCGTCCAAAAGAAATAAGGCATGACAGTGATTCATAATGAGAAAAACGAACTGGTTCCCACAAGAACAGTTACAGGGTGGCGTATGTGTATTGACTACAGAAGGCTCAATACAGCCACCATAAAGGATCATTTTCCTTTACCATTCATAGACCAGATGCTAGAGAGACTAGCAGGTCATGAATACTATTACTTTTTGGATGGCTATTCAGGTTACAACCAAATTGCAGTAGCTCCTCAGTACCAAGAGAAAACAGCATTCACATGTCCATCTGGAGTATTTGCATACAGAAGAATGCCTTTTGGTCTGTGCAATGCACCTGCAACCTTTCAGAGGTGCATGCTCTCTATCTTCTTTGATATGGTAGAGAAATTTCTAGAAGTCTTCATGTATGACTTCTCAGTATTTGGAGACTCATTTAGCTCCTGTCTTAACCATCTAGCACTTGTTCTGAAGAGATGCCAAGAGACTAACCTGGTTTTAAATTGGGAAAAATGTCACTTTATGGTGACTGAAGGAATTGTCCTTGGGCACAAAATTTTGAACAAAGGAATAAAGGTGGATTAAGCTAAGGTAGAGGTGATTGAAAAATTACCACCACCCACCAATGTTAAAGCAATCAGAAGCTTTCTGGGGCATGCAGGATTCTACAGGAGGTTTATAAAGGATTTTTCAAAAATCGCAAAACCTCTGAGTAATCTGCTAGTTGCTGACACACCATTTGTCTTTGACACAGGGTGTTTGCAGGCCTTTGAGACTCTGAAGGCTAAGTTGGTCACAGCATCTGTCATTTCTGCACCAGACTGGACATTACCATTCGAATTAATGTGTGATGCCAGTGACCATGCTATTGGTGCAGTATTGGGACAGAGGTATAACAAGCTTCTGCACGTCATTTACTATGCTAGCCGTGTTTTAAATGATGCGCAGAAAAATTACACAACCACAGAAAAGGAATTGCTTGCAGTGGTTTATGCTATTAATAAGTTTAGATCTTACTTAGTAGGATCAAAAGTGATTGTGTACACTGACCATGCTACTCTAAAATATCTCCTCACAAAGCAGGATTCAAACCCCAGACTCATAAGATGGGTGTTGCTTTTGCAAGAGTTTGATATAGAAATAAGAGACAGAAAAGGGACAGAGAATCAAGTAGTTGATCACCTGTCCTGGGTAGAACCAGTAGCAGGAGCGTCCCTCCCTCCTACTGAGGTCTCTGAAATCTTTCTGGATGAGCAATTGTTTGCTATTCAGAAAGCTCCGTGGTTTGCAGACATTGCAAACTATAAGGCTCAGTAATGTCAAGCTATTGACAGTAAAACAGCACTTATTGGGAGGTAACCCAATCTTATTTATCGATGTTAATTACTTTTTCATTTTATTTTCCATTGTTATTTTATGTTTTCTTTAGGTTGATGATCATGTGGAGTCATAAAAACAGCTACAAAATTAAAGCAGAATAAAAAACAGCATCAAAAATAGCACACCCTGGAGGACAGACTTACTGGCATTTAAAAGCCAGTAAGAGTAGCAGAATGGGCGTTAAACGTCCAGTCTGGCACTATTCTGGGCGTTTAATGCTAGAAAGAAGTAATAAGCTGGCGTTTAACACCAGAATAGAGCACCAAGTTGGCGTTAAATGCAAGAAAGGGAAGAAAAGTTGGCGTTAAATGCCAGAAACAGGCTGCAACCTGGCGTTTAACGCCAGAATTGCACTCTAACAGTGTTTTGCACACCTAAATGGAGCAGGGATGAGAAGTCCTTGACCCCTCAAGATCTGTGGACCTCACAGAATCCCCACCAACCTCAACTCATTCTCTCTTCCCCAGGATCCCCACCTGCCTCACCATTCAAATTTAAACCATTTCCCTCCCAAAACCCACCCATTCACACACCTCCATCTCCTCCACTTCTCCTTCTACACCCTTCTTTCTTCTTTTGCTCGAGGACGAGCAAACCTTTTAAGTTTGGTGTGGAAAAAAGCGTTGCTTTTTGTTTTTCCATAACCATTTATGGCACCTAAGGCCAGAGAAACCTCTAGAAAGAGGAAAAGGAAGGCAGTTGCTTCCACCCGAGTCATGAGAGATGGAGAGGTTCATCTCAAGGGTCCATAGTTTAGTGGTAGAGCATTTGACTGTAGATCAAAGAGCCATGAGGGACAAGCAACAAAGGCAAGGAAGAGACATAGAGGAGCTCAAGAGCACCATTGGTTCTTCAAAAGGAAGAAGACGCCACCCTTACTAAGGTGGACCCGTTCCTTAATCTCCTTGTCTATTTGTTTTTTTGTTTTCGGTTTTGAGCTTTATGTTTGACTATGTTTTGTGTCTTTACTACATGATCATTACTGTCTAGTGTCTATGCCTTAGAGTTATGAATGTCCCATAAATCCTTCACCTTTCTTAAATGAAAAATGTTCCTAATTACAAAAGAACAAGAAGTACATGAATTTCAATTTTTATCTTGAAATTAGTTTAATTATATTGATGTGGTGGCAATACTTTTTGTTTTCTGAATGAATGCTTGAACAGTGCATATTTTTTATAGTGGAGTTTATGAATGTTAAATTTGTTGGCTCTTGAAAGAATGATGAAAAAGAGAAATGTTATTGATAATCTGAAAAATCATAAAATTGATTCTTGAAGCAAGAAAAAGCAGTGAATAACAAAGCTTGCGAGAGAAAAAAAAAGAAAAAAAGAAAAAGCAAGCAGAAAAAGCCAATAGCCCTTAAAACCAAAAGGCAAGGGTAAAAAGGATCCAAGGCTTTGAGCATTAATGGATAGGAGGGCCCAAGGAAATAAAATCCAGGCCTAAGCGGCTAAATCAAGTTGTCCCTAACCATGTGCTTGTGGCATGAAGGTACAAGTGAAAAGCTTGAGACTGAGTGGTTAAAGTCGTGATCCAAAGCAAAAAGAGTGTGCTTAAAAACTCTGGACACCTCTAACTGGGGACTTCAGCAAAGCTAAGTCACAATCTGAAAAGGTTCACCCAGTTATGTGTCTGTGGCATTTATGTATCCGGTGGTAATACTGGAAAACAAAGTGCTTAGGGCCACGGCCAAGACTCATAGAGTAGCTGTGTTCAAGAATCAACATACTAAACTAAGAGAATCAATAACACTATTTTAATTCTGAGTTCCTATAGATGCCAATTATTCTGAACTTCAAAGGAAAAAGTGAGATACCAAAACTGTTCAGAAGCAAAAAGCTACAAGTCCCGCTCATCTGATTAGAACTAAGCTTCATTGATATTGTGGGATTTATAGTATATTCTCTTCTTTTTATCCTATTGTGTTTTCAGTTGCTTGGGGACAAGCAACAATTTAAGTTTGGTGTTGTGATGAGCGGATAATTTATACGCTTTTTGGCATTGTTTTTAGGTAGTTTTTAGTATATTTTATTCACATTTTATTATATTTTTATTAGTATTTATGCAAAATTTACATTTATAGACTTTACTATGAGTTTGCGTATTTTTCTGTAATTTCAGGTATTTTCTGGCTGAAATTGAAGGACCTGAGCAAAAATCTGATTCAGAGGCTGAAAAAGGACTGCAGATGCTGTTGGATTCTGACCTCCCTGTACTCGAAATGGATTTTCTGGAGCTATAGAAGCCCAATTGGCGCGCTCTCAATTGCGTTAGAAAGTAGACATCCTGGGCTTTCCAGCAATATATAATAGTTCATACTTTACTCAAGCTGAGATCACGCAAACTGGCATTTAACACCAAGTTTCTACCCTATTCTGGCGTTAAACGCCAGAACTGACATAAAAGGTGGAGTTAAACGCCCAAACTGGCACAAAAGCTGGAGTTAAATGCCAGGAGCAGCCTATGCACGTGAAAGCTTCAATGCTCAGCCCAAACACACACCAAGTGGGTCCCAGAAGTGGATTTCTGCACTTTCTATCTTAGTTTACTCATTTTCTGTAAACCTAGGTCACTAGTTTAGTATAAAAACTACTTTTAGAGACTTACTATGTACCTCATGACATTTTACATCAAAACTTGTATCTTCTACGGCATGAGTCTCTAAACCCCATGGTTGGGGGTGAGGAGCTCTGCTGTGTCTCGATGAATTAATGCAATTACTACTGTTTTTCATTCAATCACGCTTGTTTCTATTCTAAGATATTCACTTGCACTTCAACATGATGAATGTGATGATCCATGACACTCATCACTATTCTCAACCTATGAACGCGTGCCTGACAACCACCTCCGTTCTACCTTAGATTGAGTGTGTATCTCTTGGGTTCCTGGTTCACACGTTTGATTGCATCTCCTGACAACAGAGCATTCAATTCTGTGAGATCAGAGTCTTCGTGGTATAAGCTAGAATCAATTGGCAGCATTCTTGAGATCTAGAAAGTCTAAACCTTGTCTGTGGTATTTCGAGTAGGATCCGGGAAGGGATGACTGTGACGAGCTTTAAACTCACAAATGTTGGGCACAGTGACAGTGTGCAAAAGGATCAATGGATCTTATTCCAACACTAGTGAGAACTGACAGATGATTAGCCCTACAAAACCCGTAGCTGGACCATTTTCACTGAGAGGACGGCTGGTAGCCATTGACAACGGTGATTCACCAACATACAGCTTGCCATGGAAGGAGCCTTGCGTGCGTGAAGAAGAAGACAGTAGGAAAGCAGAGACTCAGAAGACAGAGCATCTCCAAAACCTCAACCTATTCTCCATTATTGCACAACAAGTATTATTTAATCCATGTTCTTTTACTCAATCCAATTAAAACTGAGAATTATTATTGACATCCTGACTAAGTTTTACAAAATAACCATAGTTTGCTTCAAGCCGACAATCTCTGTGGGATCGACCCTTACTCACGTAAAGTATTACTTGGACGATCCAGTGTACTTGCTGGTTAGTTGTACGGAATTGCAAAAGTGTGATTGTGATTTCATGCACCAGCAACCATAAATCTGAAATACCTCAAATTGCATTAAATAAAGAAATCAAATCTAACATGGAGTTCATAAACCAAATTAGAAAAATAAACAAACTAAAGTAATAGAATAAATAAAAATAGAAGAGAAATTAAATTAAAGGAACATTGAACCTGGAATGGAGAAGAAGTAATCCTAAAACTAAGAGAAATCCTAAAACCGAAGACCTAGAGAGAGGAGAGAACCTCTCTCTCTAGAAAACTACATCTAAAACCTAAAAATTGTGAATAATGAATGAATTCCTGAATGAATCAGTGATTCTCCCATTCTGCAGCCTCTATTCTGTGTTCTCGGGCTTGGAATTGGGTCAAAAAGGAGCCCAGAGATCGCCCCTAGCGCTTCCTACAACTTTCTGCACGTGGCGTCTGTCACGCGTACACGTCAGTCATGTGTGCGCGTCATTTGGCAAAATTCCTTGTCACGCGTACGCGTCAGTCACGCGTACGCATCGCTCGTGTTTTGCGTTAGGCACGCGTGCGCATCGTCCATGCGTGCGCGTCACTGTCAGTTTCTCAAAATTTCATTTTCTCGCATTCCTTCCAATTTTGCATGTTTCTTTTCCACCCTCTAAGCCATTCCTGCGCTATAAAGCCTGAAAATACTTAACACACAAATCACGGCACCGAATGGTAATAAAGGATAATTAAAATTCGCAATTTTAAGGTCTAGGAAACATGTTTTCACATATATCACAGACTAAGGAAGGAATTGTAAAACCATGCAAATTATATGAATAAGTGAGCAAAGACTTGATAAAAACCACTCAATTGAGCACAAGATAAATCATAAAATAGTGGTTTATCACTCAGCAATGGTGGCAAGGAGAGCGTCGACTACTACACCAACGGAACGTGAGCATTACCTGGGTGTTATTCGAGGAAGCCTTCTACAAGAAGTACTTTTTTGAGTCGATAAAGGAGGCCAGAGAGTTGGAGTTCTTGCAGCTGAAGCAAGGTCCATGACTATAGCTGAATACACCAGCAAGTTTGAGGAACTTTGTAAGTTCTCGAGTATAAGTAAGGGTTCCCCTGAGTCCTATGAAGGCTGGAAATGCGTTAAATATGAAGTAGGGCTGAGGGAAGATATCAGGAGTGCTGTAGCTCCATTAGAGACTAGGAGATTCTCTGAATTGGTGGACAATGCGAGGGTTGTTGAAGAATATGCAAAGATGGTAGCCTCGTCAAGGGACACTCATGGAGGAAACACTAGTAGGGACCGCGATGATTACTTCGGACCAAGGAGACAGAACTTCAAGAAAGATGGACATACTCTTCAGTATCTGCAAGGGCAAGGAAACTGCAGAAGGGACAACAAAGCCCAGTTTCATCAGGCGAAAGGAAATGGTCGATGCTATGCATGTGGGAAACCTGGACATATATCTAAGTATTGTTGCCATAGGAGGAATCGAGATGAGGGTTAGAATCAACAGTCTAGCCGTGTGGGTATCGTGGATGCACGTGATACGCCGGGGTCGAACCTTCCGATGAGAGGTAAGCGTATGCTTTGAGTATTAAATTGCTTGCATATGAGGGTAGCCTAGTTCTATCTCTGCAAAGTCGCCGTTAGGAGTTCAAGGGCTTAGAGTCATGTTGAGAGTAAACCATGGGAAAAGAAGGATCCTAGTGGCAGTACCCGAGGATTTCGGACTTGTGATGACGAACGATTAGAGTGGACGTGCCGAAATGGTTACCAGGCATGACTAGAAGTCTTGTCGGTACCCTGTATGGGTGATGGGTGCGGTTCAGCACTAGTGGCAATGATGAACAGACTCTTGACGGTTTAGAATTTTCTCAAATGAATGAAATCTCGTTGTAAAGTATAGTTTCCAAACCAATCAAGAATCCTTTCATGCAAAAATTTTGGTTGTCACAAAAAACAAACCCCAAATAAGAAATAACCGGAGTATTTTGGACTCTGGGTCGTCTCATAAGGAATTGCAATGAAGTGGTCAATTATTGGCTATGAAGGATGTAAGGGGGGTTTGGTTGATTAAAGGGGCAATAAAATAAATGACAAGAAAAATAAAGAGAGCAATTAATAAAGAGAGAGACATTCATGGCAAAGATTGAGATCATAGGCTTTCTATCCTAGTCATGCAATGATTAATTCATCTTATTTAGTCAACTCCAACAAATAGGAAGAAAGTCAAACAAGATTAATCAATCATACCACAATAATAACAATGATGTTAAACTAACATCCTATTAATAAGCAGCAGCAGTAAACAGTAAACAAGATTAATAATCCAACACTTATAATGGAAAACAAAAATTAAACTAACTAACTAACTAACTAAAAAAAATGGTGTTATATGATGTTTGGTAGTGTCGGATGATGTTTTAAGAGTGGAAGAAAAGAGAAGAAGGAAAGAAATGGAAAGAGGAGAAGAAAAGAGGGTGAGTGAAACAGGGCAATCCACGCGTGCGCGTCATGTGCGCGTAAGCGTGGGTTGATGAAAAATGGAAGCGACGCGTACGCGTGCAGTGCCCGTACGCGTGCATGGCAAGGCAGAGAGTCGACGCGGACGCGCAAGGTACGTGTTCGCGTTCCCTGGGGCACAAAGTTGGCACACTTCAGGCACAACTCTCGGGTGAATGTATGGAGGGGTGGAAAAACTGAATCCACGCGTACGCGTACATGGCGCGTCCACGTGGATGGTTGAAAATGCTTGAGGCGCACGTACGCGCCAGGTGCGCGCACGCGCGGGTTGGTGCTCTGTTTTTCAAAATTTTTCCAAGTTCTTGCACCAAACCAAGCATTCCAAACAGCTACCCAAACACCTTAAAACCTTATTTAACATATTATACTACCAAATAAACTCAACAAACAAAACAAAACATGAGATCAAACCTATTCTACCAATATTTACAAAAGAGAAAAATGAAAGGATATTACCATGGTGGGGTGTCTCCCACCTAGCACTTTTGTTTATTGTCCTTAAGTTGGACTTATGGGGAGCTCTTCATCAAGGTGGCTTGTGCTTGAATCCATCCTTGAACATCCACCAATGCTTGGACTTCCATCGTGCTTCATCATTCAAAGTTAATAACTCCAAGCTTTGATGGAGTTCTTCACAAACCATAGGCTCCTAAAGTTGATCTTCCTTGTGCGATCCGGGATCCCACACTTTGTTTTCACACCCGTCCTTGAGTTGATCATGGTGATTTCCTCCGGGTGGCAAGAGAGATGAATTCTCATAGGAGCACCAATCTATTCTCCTAGACCCATCCAATTGAGCATTAGTCCAACCTTTGCTCTTTGAAGCTTCAACCATAATGAGCCTTGATTTACAACGCCAACCACAAAACATTTTTCTTTTACGCTTCATCCCACAAAGCATCCTAAGTTGACCATCCGTTTCAAGCAAGCCATATTCGAGTGGGATAATAAAGATAATAGAAATGAGTTTCATCCACTCAAATAAAGGTGTAGATGGCAACCTAGGCAAAGGTGATTCCAAGGGTCTTGACAAGGCATATTCAATTTCCATCCTCCTTTTTCTAAGGATCTTCACCTCTTCACAAGATCTCTTAATCTCAATCCTTTGTTCAACAATTTTATCTAACTCTTTTCCCTTACTCAAATCATAAATGGGAGGACGAGAGACATTTACCTCCACATTGCTTTCCATTTCATCGAGAGAAGGTTCTTCATGCTCAAAGGATTCTTCACCACTAAGACTTGATGCTTGATCTTCATCACCAAGGGGACTCAATTCTTGCTCTATCCCATTCGATTCTTCATAAGGGATATGCCTTGGAGGTTGTGCACATTCCTCCTTAGCATCAAATTCAATCATCTTGGAGGGGTTTTCTTCAATCCTAGACTCCCAAGGTGGTTCCGCATCTCCTAAATCTTCAACCACTTCTTCCTCTTGTTCAATAATCTCTACCTCCTCCTCTTGTTGTATTTCTTGCTTTAACTCCTCTTCTTCACCTTGGAGCTTCAAGTTCACTCCCTCACTAAGCTCCTTCGTTGCTTCTCCATATTCTACAATGGAAGTGCCTTGATCACATAGGCTTAGGCGGGATGAGACTATGTTGCCAATGGCTTCTACCATGATAGCCATTTTTGCTCTTAACTCCTCAAAATTATTTTCATCCTCCTCGTGTTGCCTTAAGATATGAGATTCAAGATCCCTTAATTCTAGCATAGAGGCTTCATCGGAAGGTGATGGTGGAAGAGAGGGTTTATTGTTTGGGGGAAAGGTATTATAGTCGGAAGGTGGTTCTTTTAGGTAGAGTTGTGGTGGAAGGTAGAGCTCATCTTGTGGTTGAAAGTTTTCATGTATTGGAGGTGGTTCATCTTGGTAATAATATGAAGGGGGTGGCTCTTGAAAATGTTGATGTTGGAGTGGTGGTGGCTCTGTGTGTGGTTCATATGGCTCATATGATTGTTGGTAGGATGGATATGGATTAGGGTCATATAAAGATGGTTGGTAAGAAGGGGCTTGTGAGTATGGTTGAGGGTTATGTTGGGGATATGGCTCATAGGTGTATGGTGGTGGTTCTTGAAAGTCACAAGGAGATTCACCATAACCATTGGATTGGTATGCATCATAGAATGGCTCCTCTTCATAGTGCATTGGTGGAGGTTATTGCCATGAGGATTGATCATATGCATATGGCTCCTCCCACCCTTGATTATCCCATCCTTGATACACATCCTCATTGAAGTTCCCATTTTCTACAACATAATTGTAATCACACTCATAGCCAAAGTGAGAATTCATAGTGAAAAGTGAAAATAAGAAACAAAAGCTAACAAGAAATAATGAAACAAAATCCTAAAACTAGCAAAAACTAACAAGCAATCCAAAAATCAAGCTATTCACAATATTCACATATATACAATAACCGATAACATAACACCATTGCAACTCCCCGGCAACGGCACCATTTTGATGAACGAACTCTTGACAGTTTAGAATTTCCTCAAATGAATGAAATCTCATTGTAAAGTATAGTTTCCAAACCAATCAAGAATCCTTTCATGCAAAAATTTTGGTTGTCACAAAGAACAAACCCCAAATAAGAAATAACCGGAGTATTTTGGACTCCGGGTCGTCTCACAAGGAATTGCAATGAAGTGGTCAATTATTGGCTATGAAGGATGTAAGGGGGGTTTGGTTGATTAAAGGGGCAATAAAATAAATGACAAGAAAAATAAAGAGAGCAATTAATAAAGAGAGAGACATTCATGGCAAAGATTGAGATCATAGGCTTTCTATCCTAGTCATGCAATGATTAATTCATCTTATTTAGTCAACTCCAACAAATAGGAAGAAAGTCAAACAAGATTAATCAATCATACCACAATAATAACAAGAATTTATCTTATTACGTCATCTCCAACATTGGAAGAAGGTATCATATTATCTTCGATGGAAGAAAGTCTAACAAGACTAGCTAATCTCAATCTAAAAGTCCTAATCAACTCACTAATTTAATTAGCAAAAGATTAGCGTCAATGGAAACAATATTCCAAAAGTCCTAATCAACTCACTAATTTAATTAGCAAAAGATTAGCGTCAATGGAAACAATATTAGCTAACAACTCTAGATCACCAACATGAGTTGGGTTTTCATGACTCAAGATTGCCTAATTACTCTCTCCAAGCCAAGAATGCTCAAAAATCTACTCTAAGATCCAACCAAGCATTTTATCAAACACTTGGTGGGTATAAAAAGAAAGCATGGTAAAATAGCAAGGAAAGTAAATCTACACTACTCAATTGCAAGGAAAATAAACAACAATAAAGCAATTCAAGAATAAAAGAACATGAATCATAAATTGCATTAAAGGAAAATGGAAGAACAAAAGTGCATCAACAAAAAAGTAAGCAATTACTAGAATAAAATACAAAATTAGAGAGAGGAAGAGTAGAGGGACAAGAAATTGTAAAGGAAAAGTAAATCAAAGCATGAATTAAATCTAGATCTAAGATGAAAATTAACCTAACCTAATTCTAGAGAGAAGAGAGAGCTTCTCTCTCTAGAAACTAAACTACATGATGCTAATGCTACAAACAATTGCTCCACCCTTTTTTCCAAGCTTGAATTCTGTATGAAATAGCTTCATAAATGAGTTGGGTTGGGCCCAAAGTGCTTCAGAAATCGCTGGGGTCGATTTCACCTTAGTGGGCCACGGCAGAATCGGCGCGCACGCGTACATGGCGCGTGTGTGCCCCTGAGCGCGAAGTAACATATGGAAAATTTTATATCATTTTGAAGCCCCGGATGTTAGCTTTCCAACGCAACTGGAACCGTCTCATTTGGACCTCTGTAGCTCAAGTTATGGTCGATTGAGTGCGAAGAGGTCGGGCTTGACAGCTTTTCGGTTCCTTCATTTCTTCATGTGTTCTCCCACTTTGCATGCTTTTCTCCTCACTTCTTCCATCCAATACTTGCCTTATGAACCTAAAATCACTCAACAAACATATCAAGGCATCGAATGGAATTAAAGTGAATTAAAATCACCAATTTTAGGGCCTAAAAAGCATGTTTTCACATTTAAGCACAATTCAAAGGAGTATTACAAAACCATGCTATTTCATTGAATAAATATGGGAAAAGGTAAATAAATCCCCCAAAATAAGTACAAAATAAACCACGAAATCGGGGTTTATCAGGCAACGAAAATACCGACTGACGCCTTTGCGGTTTTTAAACTATGATTTTTGCAGTTTTAAGGTTTAAAATGATTTTCAAATCTGGTTTGGAGCTTTGGTTTAAATAATTTGGTTTTGAAACTAGGATTGGAACTTTCGATCAAATGATACGATTTAAAAGGGAAGGTGAGTCCTAAGATTTTGTTAACTTGCGATTTTGGTTTTTAAAATTTAACTTATCCAAACGGGATTCAAATGGAAAGGTTTTGATTTCAGGGTTTTAATGAATTTAGGAAAATCATGCTTCGAGATGATTGATTTACAAATTAAATGTTTTCGACTCTTTTAATAAGGTTTTAACAATGGACTCATTTAGATTGAACTTGTTTTAAAGGTTTTAAAAAATACTACAAATCGGTATTTGGTTTAAGGAAAAATCTTCATATTCTTAACGACGATAATCAAAGTAACGTAGCAGAAGGTGAGAGAGTTTTCAGACTTTGAAGCAGAAGTTAACTTCAGCACCTATTTTAAATCTTGCTGGAACCGCATGAACCATTCGAAGTGTATTGTGATGCGTCACTGAAGGGTTTCGGTTGCGTGTTGATGCAACATCGGAATGTGGTGGCTTACCATCGCGTCAGCTAAGACCGCATGAGGTGAATTACCCAACTCATGATTTGGAATTAGCGGCGATTGTGTTTGCATTAAAGATTTGGAGGCACCACTTGTACGAAGTAAAGTTTAGCATCTTTTCTGATCATAAGACTCTCAAGTACATCTTCGATCAGAAAGAGCTTAATATGCGCCAGAGAAGGTGGATGGAATTGCTTAAAGATTATGATTTCGAGTTGAGTTATCACCCTGGAAAGGCAAATGTGGTAGCAGACGCTTTGAGTCGGAAGTCCTTGACAATAGCTTGGATGAGAATCAAGGGAGAAGAGCTAGTGGATCTTAAGCTAGACATTGGTGAAGTTGCCGGAAGAGCTTATTTGAACCAGTTACAAATCTCAAGCACGTTTAAATCAGAGATACAAAGGGCTCAGCAAGATGAGCAGAAGTTTCATCAATTATTCCAACCAGTTGGTGATAAGAGGCATGAAGAATTCACTAAGGATAAGAAAGGGTTGTGGAGATATAAAGGGAGGATTTGTATACCGGATATTGGGAGTTTAAGGCAAGACTTTTGTCAGAGGCTCACATCAGTGGGTTTTCTTTTCATCCAGGAAGCACGAAGATGTTTTAAGACTTAAAGAAGATGTTCTGGTGGTCTGGGATGAAAGGTTATGTAGCTTCAACGGTGTCCAAGTGTTTGATGTGTCAGAAGGTGAACGTAGAGCATCAGAAACCGTCGGAGATGCTACAATCTCTTGGAATTCCTCAGTGGAAGTGGGGAGGAATCGCAATGGATTTTGTGACCAGTTTACTGAAGACTAGGTCAGGATTTGATGCGGTTTGGGTGATCATGGATCGCTTAACCAAATCTGCTCATTTTCTGCCTATTCGAGTAAACTGTTCTATGAAAGAGTTAGCAAGGTTGTATATAAAGGAGATAGTAATATTGCATGGTGTTCCGTCGTGCATAGTATCAGACTGTGATCCCCGATTCACATCAAGGTTTTGGGGAGCTTTCCAAAGAGCTTTCGGTATAAAACTATGTCTCAGTACCGCATATCATCTGCAAACTGATGGGCAGTCGGAAAGGACTAATCCGACGTTGGAGGATATGCTGGGAGCATATGTTCTGGATCAACCCGGAAGTTGGGACCGTTACATGCCATTGGAGGAGTTTGTGTACAATAATAGCTTTTATGTGAGCATTGGGATGGCTCTGTATGAGGCCTTGTATGGATGGAAGTGCCAATCTCCACTTTGTTGGTATGAATTTGGTGGAGCAAGTGTTTTGGGTCTTAATTTGATAGCGGAGACTACTGAGAACATTAAGAAGATTCGTGCAAGGATTCTAACTGCTCAAAGTCGACAGAAGAGTTTTATGGACCAGAGAAGGAAGCCGTTGAAATTTGAAGTGGGAGAACATGTGTTCCTAAGGCTTACACCGACAACTGGGATTGGAAGAGCAATCAAGACCAAGAAGTTGAATCCGAGGTATATAGGACCGTTTGAGATTTTAAGGCAATTCGGGCCGGTGGCGTATCAAGTTGCTTTGCCACATCATCTGTCTAACTTGCATGACATATTCTATGTGTCACAACTCCGTAAGTACACATCGGATGTGGCTCATGTGTTGGAGTCTGAGTCAGTTGAGTTGAGGAAAAACTAAACCTTCTAAGTAACGCCAGTGAGGATCGATGTCACTAGCATGAAGAAGCTGCGAAGAAAGGAAGTTGCGTTGGTCAAAGTTTCTTGGAAGCAAGCAGGAATTGAGGAGCATACGTGGGAATTGGAATCTGAGATGCGAAAGGATTATCCTGAGCTTTTCTAAGGTAATTCAAATTTTGAGGGCAAAATTTCTTATTTGGTGGGGAGAATGTAAGAACCGTAACTAATCAACTAGTTAATTAAGTGGTTAATTGCCCAAAGTAGATTTTGAAAAGTTAGAGTGAGAATCTGAGGATTTAAAGGTGATTTTTGGACTCAGTGGGTCTTTCTGAGCCAGAAAATGTGCTTTCTGCAAAAAACCGTCAAAAACCTTAGAAAAACGTTAGAAGTTGAAAACCGAGCGTTAATTTTAAAGGTTTGGCCCGAAGTTAGGCCAAACAGGCTAAAAACTCTAACGGGTTACACCGGGCCCAAGTTGGGCCAAAGCCTAACATATATAAGGGTTCATTTAATGAACCCATGCAGCCACACCACCATTAAACACACAGACACACACACCAAAAAAGAGAAAGGGGAGAAGAGGAAGAAGAAAACACTATTCACTTCAATCTTCTTTTTGCGATATCTTGAGCTACAGAGCTCCGATCCCTGCACCGTTTGCAACTACGCGTTCCTTGTGAAGAGCTCTACAAAACTCACCCAAGAAAGTAGTAAGGTAACCACGAAATCTTCTCAGTTCTTCTCTCCAAAATTTCGGGTAATTAGGGCTTTGGGTTAAATGAGTTTTTGTGATTTTGGATGTTTAGATTTGCTCTAATCCTTGCTTAGCATTGGATTGTTGCTATTAAATCTGTTGAAAAAGGTAAGAGCTACTAAACCCTTGTGTTTTTATGTTTAAATGCAACCCTAGGTTGATTTGTGGTGATTTATATGTATATAGCTTGATTATTGTGAGTTCGGAGATTGTTGGTGCTTGTTAGAGTTGCATTGGTGGTTGGATTTTGGTTGAAAGCTCTTTTGGTGCTCAATTTTGAGTTAAGGGCATATTGGGAATCGGCCTAGGTATGGTTTCGATTTTCTCTATGTAGTATATAATATCCATAGACACTTAGGCTAGTGACCTATAGGATAGGTTTGGAAATTGTATGTTGTTGATGATTGTTTGTGTTGATAAGGTATAATGAGTTGATGTGTTGTTGTGATTAAATGATGAATTTGAAATATAATGGATTTAGATGAATGAGTATTGTTAATTATGAATAGGAAGCATGGTTGAGTTGATGATGAGAATTGGTAGTGAGATAATGATGATTGGTGAATATGTTGTATATGTGATAATTGAGGTTGGAAGTAATGAAATGTGAAGGAAATTGTGGTATGATTGGTGTGATATGATCCAAAAGGTAAATTTTGATGAAAAAGGGAGTTTGGAATGCTTTGGTATTGTTTTGGTTGGTTTGAGATATGAAGGTTGGAAAAATTGGTCATTTGGGAACTTTTGGTAAAAATGAATTTTTGGTGAACTTTGCTTGATCATAACTTTTGTCTCAGTTTTCAAATTTTGATGAGATTTGTTTGGAATTGAAGATCTTTGAAAACCCTTTAAATTAATATAAATTTTGTAAAATTTGGAATTTTGTAGAAGAAGTTATGATCATTTAAAGTTGGTGTTAAAAATCTGAAATTTTGCTAAGCTGCAGAATTTTATTATTTCTGATGTGTGCGCATGCACAGCCTTGTGCGCGTGCACAACCCTGCAAAAATTTTACTCTGTGCGGACGCACACATTTGTGCGCACGCACAGGCAGGGAAGTGCCTACTGGTTGCAACGCTAGCACAGCTGGTGCGCGCACAATTCAATGGAGAATTACGACCTGTGCGAACGCACACACCCCTATGCGCACGCACAAGTTGGGAAGGGGAGTCTGTTGGGGGCGCTAGTACACCCTGTGCGAGCAAACAGACCTTATGGATCTTAGTATCTGTGCGTACGCACACACCCCTGTGCACACGCACACTTTTAAAATCTCCTGCGCGTGCGCACGCACACCCCTGTGTGGACGCACACGCCCTGTTTCTCAAATTTTTCTTTGTTTTCAACTATTCTACCTCCCTAACAAGGTTGTAAGCTTCTATAACACCTTTTTAAGCCTTTTGGGCATATATTTGGATACTTGAAAATTGGAAAGGATTTTAAGGGGTCTTAGACAATATTATTTGAAAAATTTAGAAAATGGAGGCCTATGTTTCTGGCGTATTGAAGGTGATTTAATATTATGTGGTGAATGGTTGATGAATGAGATGAGGATTAAAGAACTGTTGAGTTCGGAACTGAAATGTGAATGAACAGTGGTTAAAAAGACTCGAGGGCTCTGAATGAAGTGATGGATCCATCTTGTATTAAAAATATTTTTGAAAACCATTGCACTACTTTTCATTGAGTTTATGAGACATTATGCGCCCGGAAGGAGCCGAGGTTGGATCCCGCCTGTCGAGGTAGTGGCGGCGGCGTAACGGCGGTGGTTCATCCCGCTTGCGCTTAGATGTGAGGCCGGTGGCAATAGATCCCGCTCGCATCCCTTCGGATCATCAGAGCGTACAGGCGCAAAACCCTGGATAGTAATCTGAGCACTATATCTCGGGGGTTCCCACACCATGATTCCGAAGGGCAACATCTCTATGAAGATGTGTCGGGTTGGCAGTTGAACCGACAATGTGATATCACAGCCAGTAGGACAGGTATTCATCATGTGCATTTTCTATCTATTTGTATGCTTTGCCGACTTGAGGTTGTTTGCCTATTTGTATAACATACCTAATTGCTACTTGAATTAATTGCTTATTATGCTCCTACTTGAGTTTTACTTGCATTGTATATAATTGTGTTTTCTACTGGGATTGAGGAGGTTCGGAAGGCGGAGGCGATGGGATCGCATGGAGGGTAGGCTGGTGAAGGCTGTGGGATAGTGGTGTTGGTTTAGATTAGAAACTCCCATAAGATGTAGTACCCGGTTTATTTATGTTAAGGTTTTATATAATTATGCTTATTTGGTTTAGAATGCTTTAAGCTCGAATTCTTGTGATGGATATGGAGCTTAGGATTGCCTTTAGCGTCCCGGGGTCTTATATCCTACATCACTGGGCACTGTTACCATACTGAGAACCTCCAGTTCTCATACCATAATTCTGTTGTGTTTTTCAGATGCAAGTTGCATCCCACTTCGGTCAGTTGTCTGGTTGGTGACAGAAGCGGAGGATCTGGATACTTCTTTTGAGTCATTTTAGGTTATTGTGTATATCTCTCACTATTGTATTTTGTTTTGCCTAGAGGCATGTATTTGAGAGAACAAAACTTGTATATGCTCTTTTAAAACTTCAATTTCTGGTCATCTGTATATGGCTAGCCGGCTTAAACTCCACGAGCCGTGGCTAGTTTCTTATGATTATTATATACTTATCTATGTTATCTTATCTCTGTTTCTTGTGGCTTAAACGAGTAGCTTCGTTAGTACGTTTTGCGCTTTTGAAATCCTGCTTAAATGAATTTTTGGTGAACTTTGCTTGATCATAACTTTTGCCTCGGTTTTCAAAATTTGATGATATCTATTTGGAATTGAAGATCTTTGAAAACCCTTTAAATTGATATAAAGTTTGTAAATTTTGAAATTTTGTAGAGGAAGTTATGATCATTCAAAGTTGGTGTTAAAAATCTGAAATTTTGCTAAGTTGCAGAATTTTATGATTTCTGATGTGTGCGGACGCACACGTCCTGTTTCTCAAATTTTGCTTTCTTTTCAACTATTCTACCTCCCCAACAAGGTTGTAAGCTTCTATAACACCTTTTAAAGCATTTTGGGCATATTTTTGGATACTTGAAAATGGGAAAGGATTTTAAGGGGTCTTTGATAAACCACTATTTTATGGTTTATCTTGTACTTAATTAAGTGAATTTTATCAACTCTTTACTCACTTATTCATATAAATTGCATGGTTTTACATTTTCCTTCCTAATTTTGTTCTATAATTCGAAACTTGCTTCCCAAGCCTTTAAATTACCAAAAATTAATTCTCCTTTATACCATTCGATGCCTTGATATGTGTGTTAAGTGATTTCAGGGTTTATAGGGCAGGAATGGATTAGAGGATGGAAAGGAAGCATGCAAAAGTGGAAAGAATACAAGAAGTTGAAGGAATTGCTAAACTGTCCAGCCTGACCTCTTCGCACTCAATTGACCATAACTTGAGCTACAGAGGTCCAAATGAGGCGGTTCTAGTTGCGTTGGAAAGCTAACATCCGGGGCTTTGCAAAGATATATAATTTGCCATAGCTGCCTCGAAGATAGGTGACACGCACGCGTGACCTGGAGAAAATTCAATCCACGTGTACGCGTGGACGACGCGTACGCGTGACTTTGCCGCGCGCTGGACGTATCAGAAATCGCTGGGAGCGATTTCTAGGCTGTTTTCGGCTCAGAAAACACATATTAGAGGCTATAAAGTGGGGAAATGCATTCATTCATCAATCAATCATTCAATTCACATAATTTTAGGTTTAGATGTAGTTTTCTAGAGAGAGAGGTTCTCTCCTCTCTCTCTAGGTTTTAGGATTTAGGATTTCTCTTAGTTTTAAGATTACTTCTTCTCAATTCTAGGTTCAATGTTCCTTTAATTTAATTTCTCTTCTACTTTTATTTGTTCTAGCTTACTAGTTTATTCTATTTTTCTTGTTGATTCTCTTTTTATCCAATTTGGTTTATGAACCTTTCAATGTTAGATTTGATTTTATATTTAATGCAATTTGCGGTATTTCAGATTTATGATTTTAATTTAACTTTTTACATTCTTAGTTTGAATTGAGTAATTGGTGACACTTGAGTTATCAAACTCCTTTGTTGATTGAAAATTGGAATTTGCTAATTGATTTGGATCCCTCTAAAGCTAGTCTTTCCATAGGAGTTGACTAGGACTTGAGGAATCAAATTGATTAGTCCACTTGACTTTCTTTTATTTAGTAAGGGTTAACTAAGTGGTTGTAATGAATAATTCTCATCACAATTGATAAAGATAACTAGGATAGAATTTTCAGTTCTCATACCTTGCTAAGAGCTTTATTAGTTATTACTTTAATTCTTGCAATTTACTTTTCCTGTTCATTATTCAAAAACCCCAAAAAGATAATCTTCCATAACCAATAATAAATCACACATCCCTGCAATTCCTTGAGAGACGACCCAAGGTTTAAATACTTCAGTTATAAATTTTATTGGGTTTTGTTACTTGTGACAACCAAACTTTTGTACGAAAGGATCTTCTGTTGGTTTGGAAAATATACCTACAATGTGATTTTTTTTTATGAATTTCTTTACCGGTAGGAATCTGATCGTCAGTCTTAGACGATATTATTTGGAAAATTTAGAAAACAGAAGCCTATGTTTCTGGCGTACTGAAGGTGGTTAAATGTTATGTGGTGAATGGTTGATGAATGAGATGAGGATTAAGGAAATGTTGAGTTTGGAACTAGAATGTGAATGAACAGTGGTTGAAAAGAGTCGAGGGCTCTGAATGAAGTGATGGATCCATCCTGTATTAAAAATGTTTTTGAAAACCACTGCACTACTTTTCATTAAGATTATGAGACGCTATGCACCCGGAAGGGGCCGAGGTTGGATCCCGCCTGTCGAGGTAGCGACGGCGGCGTAAGGACGGTGGTTCGTCCCGCTTGCGCTTAGATGTGAGGCCGGTGGCAATAGATCCCGCTCGCATCCCTTCGAATCATCAGAGCGTACAGGCGTAAAACCCTGGATAGTGATCCGAGCACTATATCTCAGGGGTTCCCACACCATGATTCCGAAGGGCAACATCTCCATGGAGATGTGTCGGATTGGAAGTTGAACCGACAATGTGATATCACATCCAGTAGGACAGGCATTCATCATGTGCATTTTCTATCTGTTTGTATACTTTGCCGACTTGAGGTTGTTTGCCTATTTGTATAACATGCCTAATCGCTACTTAAATTAATTGCTTATTATGCTCCTACTTGTGTTTTACTTGCATTGTATATAATTGTGCTTTCTACTGGGATTGAGGAGGTTCAGAAGGCAGAGGCGATGGGATTGCATGGAGGGTAGGCTAGTGAAGGTTTTGGGACAGCGGTGTTGGTTTAGATTAGAAACTCCCCTAAGATGTAGTACCCGGTTTATTTATGTTAAAGTTTTATATAATTATGCTTATTTGGTTTAGAATGCTTTAAGCTCGAATTCTTGTGATGGATATGGAGCTTAGGATTGCCTTTGGCGTCCCGGGGTCTTATATCCTACATCACTGGACACTGTTACCATACTGAGAATCTCCGATTCTCATACCATAATTCTGTTGTATTTTTCAGATGCAGGTTGCAACCCACCTCGGTGAGTTGTCCGGTTGGTGACAAAAGCGGAGGATCCGGATACTTCTTTTGAGTCATTTTGGGTTATTTTGTATATCTCTCACTATTGTATTTTGTTTTGCCTAGAGGCATGTATTTAAAAGAACAAAACTTGTATAGGCTCTTTTAAAACTTCAGTTTCTGGTCATCTGTATATGGCTAGCCGGCTTAAACTCCACGAGCCGTGGCTAGTTTCTTATGATTATTATATACTTATCTATGTTATCTTATCTCTGTTTCTTGTGGCTTAAACGAGTAGCTTCGTTAGTACGTTTTGCACTTTTGAAATCCTGCTTTAAGCTATATTTTTCATCGGGCTTCTAGATTATACTATTCTTTATATATATGTATGTATGTATGTATGTATGTATGTATGTATGTATGTATGTATGTATGTATGTATGTATAAGTCTTAGAACTGTCGTAATCTCTGATTAACCTTTGCCTTACGGTTAGAGGTAAGGATTAGGGTAATTAGAGTGTTACATTTAGTGGTATCAGAGCGGTTCGTCCTCGTGAGCCTGAGGGATGGACCGATTGTGCTTTATTGCATACTCTGGGTCATTTTTCTTTCATGATATTTAGGTTATCTACTTGATATTTCATAGCATGCTTGCTTGTGAGTGCCTGTTTGGGGATAATTGAAACACTAGGCTTTTGATATTGAGACTGATCACCTTGATATCGACTGTTTGGTGTAGACAGGAAACCCAATGGCCACTCGCGGACGAGGTCGAGCATGTTCCCGAGAAAGTAGGAGTGTTACACTGGGAGTTGTGGAGAATGTGCTGGTAAAAGTGGGAAAATTCTTTCTCCCAGCTGACTTTGTCATCCTAGATATGGAAGAGGACCCTAACACTCCCATCATGCTGGGGAGGCCTTTCCTAGCTACGGGCAGAGCATTGATAGATGTTGAAAAAGGAGAATTGTTGCTAAGAGTGCATGATGAGCACCTAGCATTTCATGTCTTCAAGACCCTACATGAGCCCATTCAAGAAGAAGAAGGCATGAAGGATAAGGCCAGAGATCATAGCTTAAAGGGGGCATTTAAGGAGTTAACTCCAAGGCTTCTAAACCCATGCTTGAAAGAAGTAGAAATGGTGCAACAAACCAAAGAAGTCAAGGAGGAACTAGACCCAAAACCCCCAGATGAAATCCTTAACAAGAAGCATCTAGATAAAGAACCACCAAGGCATGAATTATCTCATGAGAAAGAAAAGAAGAAGAGGCCAAGAGGGTGGAGAAACAAGAAGATCCCCACTAAAGGCTTCTCACCATGGGATAAAGTGATGTTAAACACCCAACCAATGAAGGTGTCTCCACAATTGTCTGAGTACTACATTGTGAACCGGATCCTTTCACTTGAACACCTAGAGATCATCAAAGAGGAGACCGGAAGGAAGTTCACAGTAAGAGGAGAAAAGCTAAGGCACTATGATTTTCAGCCTCCATGATCAAAGGACAAGATGTCAAGCTAGTGACACTAAAGAAACGCTTGTTGGGAGGCAACCCAACCAAAGGTAGTTTTCTTTTCCTTTACGATTTCAATAAGAAAGTTTAGTAGATTTCTCTGCATTGCAAGGAGCTAAGTTTGGTGTTGCACACCAAAGAAATTTAAGGGTGAATGTGTAATTCTAAGTTTGGTGTTCCACCACAGATTTCATTAAGAACACATTGCACCCTCAGCATGACTAGTTAACAGCTCCAAACAATCAGAGAAACTACTCAACAGTTGTTTAGTTTCTAGTTCCTAGTTTGTTTTTTCAGTTCATAGTTTACTTTCTTAATAAAAGTACTTGAGGTTTCATGCATGTATTAACTCTGTTGCATATAGAAGTAGGCAAGGAACTAAGTTTGGTGTTCCTACACCAACTTAAGTTTAGAGAATCACAAGCATACATGCATGCTAACTGTTTTCCAAGTGCTTGGGGAACAAGCAACTTCCAATAACTTTGCAGGAGTTCAACCAATCTCTTGGAAAAATTTTGCACCATCATCCAAGGACACAAAGAAGAAGACAAAGCTATGGATGATGAGGACAAAGGAAGAGCTAGAAAACACCACCAAGAGGTTGTATTGTTATTTAATTCCCTCTGATTTGAAATACTTTAGTTGGAAGTCTAAATGTACCCTTGTTGATTAGTTTAAGTTGTATGCATTCTATTTGTTTACTGTCTTTTTAATTGTCAATAAGTGTGCTAGTCTAAGTGTTTGCTTCACTTTCATCTTGCTTGAATGTATGTTTTGTCCCTTTTGCTTGAATAAAAGAAAAATCATTTTGAAACAGAGAAAGAGTAAAGGTCTGGTTTCATATGAGACAGAATAAGATTATGTGGTGGTATGTGATGGTTCATTAGTTGATTTATGAATAAGGCTAAAGTGTGGCATAACTTTGAGATATGAACTTAAGTTACATTCCATGAGACTTGACAAATGAAAGAGGTCCATAATAAAAGAAAGAAAATGCAAGAAAAATAAAATAAAAAGAAATAAACAAGGCTGGGCACCAATGGCTTGAGATTTGAATATATGTCTGTGATGTTCTTGTACAAAGATAAGCTTGGATAACTAGGTTCTAAGGGGTGCTTCATCACCCAACAACTTGGGTTAACTAACCCGAGATTATCAACCGAAAGTCCACCATCAAGAGCTACTTTGAGACAAAGCATTTAGCAACCCAAAGAGGTGCTGGGCATCAATTCCCAAAGAACAAAACAAGCTAAATGCATGTGATGTGTGTGTGCTAAGGAGAGGCTTGAGCAAGTAAGCCCTTAGGGGTATTTCAACACCTAGCATCTTGAACCAACTGGGGCGGGAATGTTGGCTGAAAGCTTACTCTAAAGAGCTGCCTTAACACAACATTTAGCCTCAGCAAGCAATAAAGCTCAATCAAAAGAAAAAGCCAGAAAAACTAAGGACCAAGCAATAACAAGTCTCATTTTTTTTTGTAATTCAAGTAAGGATCCAAAGGAGTGTTGATAGCTTACCCACAGAATAAAAATTACTAAGGCACCATGCATGAAAACCCCATTAACCAGTATTGAATGTCCTCCAATAAAGGGTTTATACCTCTCTCTGTTTTCATTCAATCTCCTTATGTTTTAGTGCTTTCTTGGGGACAAGCAAGATTAAGTTTGGTGTTGTGATGACAAGTCATCTTAGGCTAGTTTCACAAGCCTTTTTCAGTCATTTTTACTTAGTTTTCATGCATTTCTTAGGCAATAAGTAAGGGTTTGAATAGGAATTTCATGATTGCCTTGATTTAATCAAACATTGTTGATTTTATGCATTATCATGAGATTTATGCAAGATTTATTTGATTATTATGAATGATGCAAAATCTTATGATTTTAGCAAGGCGTTGATTGAATGTTTGATTAATGACAGATGAAAAGATGCAAGGAAAAAACAGAGAAAGAAGCAAGGTAGAGGAACGCTACGCTCAATTGAAGAACGCTACGCTCTTTAGCGACGCGCACGCATACAGAACGCTTATGCGTAGGGCCAGAATTTTGGAAGACCCACGCGTACACACGCATGACGCGTACGCGTGGGTATGTTCAGCGCTCGTTAAACAAAAGAGCGCTATGTTCTCTAAATGAGCGCCTGCAACACATTAAAAATTTGAATTTGAAGTTTAGCCATCGACGCGTACGCGTGCATGACGCGTACGCGTGGATGTGACATTTTGGGAACAAGCACGCGCACGCATGAATGAAGCTACAACGTGGAAGTGATGTTTTGCAATCCACGCGTACGCGTAGTTGACGCGTACGCGTAGGGAGCATTGTTTCCAAGAGCGCTACGCTCATTTGGAGAGCGCTACAAGGGACGCGTACGCGTAAGAGGTGCATACGCGTGACATGGGCTACAGAGAGAAGCGACGCGCATGCGTAGGTGACGTGTGCGCATCGGTAGTGCAAAAATGAAGAATGACGTGCACGCGTGGGAGATGCGTACGCGTCGATGCCTGAGCGCTCCGTTCTCTTTGAAAGCGCTACGTTCTCCTGGGAAGCATCACCACCTTACCAGCTGAAAACCCATTCTGACTTACCTCAACAAAGACCAGAAAAGCCCAATCCAAGTACTGGAAGACTGAATTGGAAAGTATATAAATAGAAGAGAATTTGATTTGAAAAAAGCAGGCTGGCTACAGATCTGGAAGGCCAGTGAGGCAGAGACCCCAATTGGGGAATCTGCATTCTCTGTATTTTTCTTTTCTGCAATTCTTCTGTTTTCTGTTTTGTATTAGATCAATGATGAACTAACTCCCAATTTCATTAGGGAGAGGAGATATATTGTAATTCCAATGAATCAATGAAATTCTTCTTCTTCTCAATCTGCTTGGGTAGCTATAGGATATCTTCTGTTTTGATTGTGAATTATTCACTCCAGATGGAGGTTTAATTCAATTGAATGTGGGTGTGAGCCTCGGAAGGGGAATCACCTACATTTGAATTGGAGCTCTATCCTTCACAATTCTCCTAACTAACACCATTCGGGAGGAATTGATGTTTTGAGAATTTGTGTGGCTTATAGATAAAAGAATGTGCTCTAACTCTTCTCATGACAATTAGATCAAGGAATTGGCAAGATTGATTGTGATTAGAGAGATTGGATTGCCAAGAAATTGGGATCCAATCAATTTCAATCCGCCATAGATCTACTCATATGATTGAGAAAGGAGTTGAGACCAATTGATTCATGAAGGATTAGGATATCTCCAAACCCTAATGAATCATTTACTTTGATTTTCTGCAGTTTACATTCTGTTTTGATTCCCAACACCCAAATTCCTTTATTATTCATGCAATTTAAGTTTCCTAGCAATTTAGATTCTGCAATTTAAATTTATTGCACTTTAAGATTCAGTTATTTACCTTTCTTGCAATTTAAGTTTCAGCTCTTTTAATTTCTTGCACTTTAAGTTTCAACCATTTAAGCTTTCTGCAATTTACCTTTCTGTCAATTTACATTCTGCACTCTAGCTTTCTTGCAATTTACTTTCTGTTAATCAAATTCCACTCAAATCATCAACTGTCTGCTTAACTAAATTCATCACCCAACTAAAATTTCTTGATCCATCAATCCCTGTAGGATCGACCTCACTTTTGTGAGTTTTACTACTTGATGCGACTCGGTACACTTGCCGGTGAGTTTGTGTGGAATCAATTTTTTCTCATCGTTTTCCGAATTAAACCGATCGGTTCGGTTTGATTTTCGATTGACTCGATAGAAACCAAACCGAAAAAGTGACTTAGTAATGCATTGAAATGAAAATTTTAGACTTAACAAATATGTTTGTTTTATGTTTAGTTGTTGGAATGAGTTAAAATTGTATTGAATTTGAATGTAATATAATGTTATTTCAGTTTATTAATTATTTTAAATATTATTTTATTAAAATTAATTTTTTATTAGCTAGAATTTAAAAATAAAAAAAACTGACCGAATCAAGCCGCTTTAATTCAGTTAGATTCAATTCAATTGTTACACAAATAGCAAACCGATTAATTGGTACTTTATAAAGATCGAACTAATAACACCCCTCCATAGTACCGTGAAACTGTGGAAGCCCCATAACTATTCAAATTTAAGAAAGTCCAAAATTCCGTGTTTCCAATAGAGGACATTGAGCAGAGATTTTTGTCTCTGCTATATCCGATTCTCTGCCACACTCCTAGACTCATCAATTCAACAAATATTAACGTCAATCAAATAAATTCAACATAAAGTCACAACCATTCTAAAAACCACACCCACAAAAGCAAGTTCTATTTTTTTTTTTTTTTCTTCTTTATTTAAAGAAAAGGGAGTTTTGTAACGTCCACCGAATTACCGAAATCAGCCGAGAGCCGCGCACAAAGCTGTGTCTTCAATCTGTGAGTGTCTTCTTTTCTCTTACTTCTTGCTGTTTCTTCTCGGACTTAACTTTATTTGACTTTCACCTTCAACTAGAAATGAAACTCTCCTTTGGTAATGTTATCGAACGTTTCATTAGAACAAATATTACATAAAAGTATAAAACACATTCAAAAAACGAGCTAGATATCCTAATGGCCATAGGAGAGAAACGAGCATTGGAGAGCCCTTTGGGTTGAATCCATTTCCCACGCTTAGAAAGGTTATTACCATAGGCATGGCTTAATTAATTAATAACCCAAAGGAATTACAGGGTGGATGTCTTAGTCAACTGATCATGGGATCTTACTCTACCAACCTTACACGCTTGCTTTCATTCACCAAGCACATATCCTCCCACATAAGCGGTGGTCGTCATGAAGAAGCGCTTGCTGTTTTCCGACACATGCATTCATCTCTTGCCTTGACCCTTGATGCCCATGTCTTCTCCCTCATACTCAAATCCTGCACTGCCCTGAATCGCCCCCAACTTGGCACTTCAATCCATGCTCATGTCTCCAAAGCCTCCTTTCTTTCGAACCAGTTTGTTGCCAGCGCGCTTGTGGATTTGTACGGGAAATGCGTCTCTGTTTCTTCTGCACGCCAGCTGTTTGATGAAATTCCCAGTAGAAATGTAGTTGTGTGGAATGCAATGATATCGCTCTATTCACATTCTCATGAAGTGGGTAATGCTTTACAGCTGTTCCAAGCCATGGATATCATGCCTAATGAATCAACTTTCAATTCAATTATAGCTGGTATGGCAAGACTGGATGATGGGTCATTCAAGGCTATAGCATTCTATAGAAAGATGATTGAACTTGGATTGAAGCCACACTTGATAACCCTTCTTGCTCTGCTTCCTGCTGCTGTTGGGGTAGCAGCTTTGAATTTGATTAAGGAGATTCATGGTTATGCAATAAGGAATGACATCGACTCCCATCCCCAGTTGAGTAGTGGTCTAGTTGAGGCGTATGGCCGAAGTGGTTGCCTTATGCATTCGCATGATGTGTTTTGGAGAATGAAGGAAAGGGATTTAGTTGCATGGAGCAGCTTGATATCTGCATATGCTCTCCATGGGCGGGCAAGGGATGCTTTAGAAATCTTCAAGCAAATGGAATTTGCAAAAGTGCAGCCTGATGGGATTACTTTTCTTGGGGTTTTGAAAGCTTGTAGCCATGCTGGATTAGCTGATGAAGCCTTGTATTATTTTACTAGGATGTACAAAGATTTTGGTGTTGAACCAAATAGTGATCATTATTCGTGTTTAGTTGATGTTCTGAGCAGGGCAGGCAGGTTACATGAAGCATATCAAGTTATACAAGAGATGCCAGTGAAAGTCACTGCCAAAGCATGGGGTGCCCTTCTTGGGGCTTGTCGGAACTTTGGTGATCTGGAATTGGCAGAGATTGCGGCTAGAGCTTTGTCAGAGATTGAGCCTGATAATCCTGCCAATTATGTGCTGTTGGCAAAAATGTATGCTAGTGTTGGGAGACAGGAGGAAGCTGAGAAAATTAGAATGCTGATGAAGGAGCAGGGAGTGAAGGCAACAACTGGAAGTAGTTGGGTTGTGTATTCAGAATGATGACATTAGGAAGCTGAGAAAATTAGAATGCTGATGAAGGAGCAGGGAGTGAAGGCAACAACTGGAAGTAGTTGGGTTGTGTATTCAGAATGATGACATTTGGCTACATGTGTTTCATCCGAAATGATGTTCTTGTAGAAGGATGAGCACATTGATACGGGGTTATCTTAATGAAGGAGGAAAATCTTGGACTAGTGTTGCAATTTTCCCGATGAATGCTTGATGAATGTTTCATAATATGAAAAGATTAATTGTTTTAGAGATGTTGCCTCTTTCACTATGTACTAACTCCAGGCAAGTAGCAATGCATGAGATATCAAGATGTGTTCATGACTGACAGGTAAGGCACACTGGGTGGGAATATGGCACTTGCACTTCTTGTCAAGGTTTTCGTGAATGATCTCCTTTTTGGTCCTGAGATTAAGATTACTTTGTCATTTTAAGATGGAGATAGATGTGAAACCCGTTACAAGAATCCTTCATTTCTAGCATCGGCTACCGCTTTCTAGCAACAAGATAATTCAAACTCAAAATGTTACATTGATCTATAAACTTAAGAATTATACTTTTCTCATGATTTGTTTTATTTTGATGGAAAATAATGATTGTATTGCTGTTTGTTCCTCGACCTGACAAGAGGAGCATAGTTTGCCAACCATGGCACCATGCGTATAGAGTTTATTAGTTATACTCAAAGATTGGGTGATATTATTTGATACATGAATTTGAATTGCTCCATTCCATTCCTTGTTCTTTATGCTGGATCTTTAAAAATTTGGTTTACTTAAAGTAAATCAAACTTGGTGATTAGGCATGTTTTTCTGATTAATCTCTATGAAGGATTAATTGACAAGTTTTATCTAATTGATCTGTATGTGTCAGTCTTAGACTCACATACATCTCTTCACATTCAATCAGTCAGGGACAAAATTTTCCAGATAACATAGATCAATCAGAATGAGGAGTTATAGAGTATAGGTGTATAGACACTAAGAGCAGTAGGTAACTGCCTGGTAGTCAGTGACAGCTGTAACTGTAGTGACTGCTGTACCTCCAACTATATTGTGTGTGAATGAGTTGTGATTACAGAATATATAAGCCCTATATATTCTGCAATCACAACTCATTCATGCCCAACCAATAATATCACATTGAGAGATTCTGATCCAATTGTCTGTTCTCTCTGAATTCTTAAGGAGAGCACATAATTTTTGTCATATTATTTCCAAAACTCGTGATTCTGTTTTGAGAATAAAAATGTTTCATTTTTATAATCATGTTTGCAAAAAACCACATTAAAATTCAATCTTTAAAACACTTTTTGAGAATATGTCTATATTTAACATCATAAGGTATTTTTGTCAGCATGTTCAAAAATTGAATACAGTTTTGGTAGTTTACCCAACATATGATTCTAAAAGTAATTTTCTTTTGATGAATATTTTACTATATTGTAAGAGACAGCTACATATTTGATAATCAATTTTATTATATCTGTTTTTTAATATCAATTTCTATAGCTTTTCTTGCGGCCCTTGCTTAGTGTTGCAAACATGAAGTTTATGAGCTTAGATGTCAAAGAAAATTAGTGAAGAGTACTTATTGGTGCCAAACTTTATATTTGCCGGGCATCACAGTTATGCTTGGCTATTGAATGACCAACCTATATGATATAAAAAGCCTTGTTTTATTCACTACTTAGTTAAACTAATTGACAAGATGGGTATTCCTGATTGCTAATTTCCATGTTTTGAAAAACAGTCATAAATTTCTGCATGTAGTGCATGGCCATGTTCAACATCTGGTATGGCAGCAACAGCAACACATTTTGCGAGACAAGTAGGCACAGCTGTAAAGGAGAAAATTGGAAGGACAAAAAGAGCACAAGCACCATGGTACACCTCTCTGATGGCTGCTGCTTCTCGTGCACTTGTTGAAAGGTTACCATTGGTGGATCTCATTGTTGAAGTCAGAGATGCAAGGGTAGCATGCCACCGCAAACTTTTGTGCTGTTTCAGTCCTCTGTAAATCGTGTTTCAGCTTCTATCTTTTGTTTCTTTCCCTTATTTTAAACTTACTTTTTTCTTCATCCCTCTAATTTCAGATTCCTTTGTCTTCAGAATGTGAGTTATTAAGAAACAACCTATGCTCCTCTAGGCAAATTATAGCACTGAACAAAGCGGATCTTGCTGGTCGATCTGGTTCGCAAGTATGTAATCCTCACCCTTTTTGGTTTTTCTGTTTTCTGGGCATTTTGGTTTCTGAAATGAAGACACTTTCCAAATACACTAAGAATGCTACACCACTTTCACAATAATATTGTAATATTATAATACATGACACTGGATAGTATTGATTCTGACTTTTAATTAGAAGGCATGTATAGTTAAAAGTAAAATATTCACCAAGTATGTTCCATTGGTTGCTAAATTAATAAGATCTAAAGACTGTAAGTATTCTTCAATGTGAGCTTTCCTCTAGTTGTTGAAATTCTTGGTAGAGAAGGGGGAAGACTTGAAATTAATGAGAAAAGTTGCGTTTACACAATGAAGTTGTTAGCTCATATATAGAAGCTTTGAAGTTAAACTAACTGAATAACCTATAGTTACCTTCTACTAATTAATTAATGGACTAATCTAACAAAGGATGATTGAGGTTACCTTATTCAATCTACAATCACACATTGTAGTGAGTGAAATTAGGCATCAGAGAGAAAGTTATAGTAGGAAATATTATTGAAACTAGAGTTTTAAGTGGTTTGGTCATGTGAGAAAAATTGCAAAAGCCTTGGTAAGAAGATTAGATAAAATAGAGGGTGTTCCAATAGTTAGCAGTACAAGGAAACTAAGAAAAATATAAACAAAATCATTAAGAAGAACCTATACTAAAGGACTTGTTTACCGACCAAGGTTATTTTATGAATAATGATGTTATTCGATTCATTTGGCTCCACCAAGTGGGATAAAAGGATTCTGGTTGTTTATGCTGGTAACAAGTGACATTTGAAGTGTTTTAGCTTCTGATTGTGTATTTATTTCATAAATTTTTCTTGTAATCCATTTGTGAATAGGCATGGACTGATTATTTTAGGAGAACAAATTGCATATCATGTGGAGTCGACGCTCATAACAAGGAGAGCATCAAAGAGGTAAACTATACTGAATGTGTACATGTACATGTGGCATGATGCATCAATGGTTTTGTTTGTAGCACAGTATTTTGATTTTTTTCAGTCTAGCAAATAACTTTTGCTCCTTAGGAGAAGTCAGTTTGAGATTCTGAAATTGTTTTCTGTGTTGTTGCTATTCTGAACTCCTTTTTTAAAGTACAATTTTATTTTATCGCAACCTTCATGACTAGTAATTATTATTATTATTATTGTTATTGTTATTGTTATTGTTTCACATGTGGCAAAAGATGCATATTGTAGTGAGTGGAATTGTGAAAATGAGATTCTCAATTGATGTGCAGTGATTCATATGATTATAAAAAGAATTTGGCGTCTTGAGTCTTCATGTGTGTTCTCTTGTAAATTCAATTCTAGAATATGTTCTCTAGGGCTCCATTTGATAAGTGTCTTAGAGACACAAATACATGGACACAGAGGTATGCAAAGATGTTTGGTAGCACTGAGTCAGAGAGACAGAAACAGTAAAACACATGGAGGGACTGAAATACACTTTCTCAATGCACATATTAGAAGGAAGAATACTTGTGTGTCTGTCTCAGTGTCAAGTTCCACCCTATCCTTGTCTCAAATGCAGCCTAGTAGAGAACATTCTATATTTGAATAAATGCATTTGAAATAAAGCACTTTCCACACGATCAAATCCTGTTTATATAACTATCCTTTACAAAGCCCACCGCTCCTGCTGCCAAATGTTCAATTCCTCGGCCTATTTCCTTGCTAACCCATAAATGGCTGTCAATACCTCCAGTTCAAGATCAAAATATGACCAATCAGCACCTATTTTCTGAGCCTCAAGCATAGATGGAGAAAGGTAATTTAGGATTCTTAAGAACTCAGCATTCTCTATGGAAACATCTGATGGTTTGCTACTGATTTTGTAGGGAATATGAATTCGTTCCACTTTCTTGTTAGTGGATATATCAACCGTTAGATATAGTTTACTCACCAATTTGAATGGTGATATCATAGAAAGTTACATAAGGTGAAATCATCTTGAATTTGCTGAAATCTTCTCCTTCATTCTCTATATGTTCACTAAAGGTTGCTCCCAACCTCATCTTGTTGGCAGGCAGTATAGCATGTCCTGCTTTGTTATCTTTGGTTTCTCCTGCACTTACAAAATATTCTTTCATGAAAACTCAAAATATACAAAAGAAAAGGGAAAAAGATCTTGTGCATATTCTACAATAGAAATATGACAACCATGAAATGTGCTAAATAGAGTATAATTTTGATACATCTATATTGATCTTCTTATTTTATTGATACCGATTTTCTAGTTGTTCATGAATTACTAATTGGACTTTTTCCTTTGTAAAGCTTTTGGGCCTTATACAGCGGCAAGTGAGAGAATTGAGGGGAACTAGTCATGCTAATTATACTGCAACAGTGATGTTAATTGGAATTCCAAATGTTGGAAAGTCAGCTCTTGCCAATTCCTTGCATCAAGTGGGGAGAATTAGTGCAGCAGGTATTTAAATTTAAAATTTTCTTACAATTTTGATGTAGAGTAGTTGACATGCTCAACTTTTGAAAAGCACAAGTTGATGTGTATTTTGTCAGTTTGATGAGTTCTATCTTGTAAAATTTATTCTCTATGGAAAAATTCACTTTATAGAAAAAGGAAAGTTGAGGCATGCAACTGTGAGTCCAGAACCTGGGGAGACTAAAGACATAAAAAGTTTTAAGGTTAGCTGTGTTTTATCCCTGCAGTTTGTATAATATTTTAATATTTTTGTAGAATTACATATTTGTAAAACTCCAAAATAGTTTTCTTTCGTCCAATATTTCGTACTTCTATTTGTTGACTTCCCAAATAAATTTATTCTTTTATAGGTGAAACAAAAAAGATTGTTCAAACCCTGTGTCTAATGCTACCTTCTAGCTTGCTCTCTGTTCTTTTAAAAGTTTTTGACAAAGTTTTGCTGTTTAGCTTTGATAAAAAGAATATAGTAAGGCTCAGAAGAATGACATGAGGTTTGGGGGACAAGTGATCCTCACAAAAGCAAAAACAGATAAACGAAAAGCAATTAATGACGCATAGTTATTCCTACCTTATTTTCAGGAACTAGTAGGAACAAAATTTGCATCCAATTTTGTTTTTAATTGTTATCTAGCAAAGACTCAAATAAAGCATATATATATATATATATATAGTTTTTATTTTCATAATCTTATTTTTTGAGGTGTGCATACCCTTAAGATGCTAAAACCAAGAAAATTGTTTATATGTCCTAACTTTTTGAGCCAATGACAAGTTAATCAAGAACTTGTTGCAAATTTTGTCTTAATTGCATCTTTTCATGCTTTTCTCTCTGCTAAAACTTTGCTTTCCATTCAGATTGGTAGTCATCCCAATATTTTTGTCTTAGACACACCATCTGTTTTATCTCCTGATGTTCCTGACGTTGAAGTACTATCAAAACTAATTTTAACAGGTGTGTTAAAAGTATTTTTATCCTTTTCTTGTGTTTGCTGTGTTGTGTTTATTAAACGAACATCACTTGGTTAATGGTTAAAATGATTTCTGAAAGATCAGATGTGTCAATTTGGTCTTCGAAACATCAGAGGATTCAAATTAGTAAAGATACAACAATGAATCAAATCCGTCTTCTATTAGATGATAACGTGTCACATAATTATTTATGCCACATGTCATCATCATACTAATGGAAGGGTTAATTTGACTCATGGTTGTATCTTTTAGGATCAATTTGAGGCATCTGAATTTTTGAGGACAAAATTGAATGCACATGTGATCTTTCAATGACTATTTTGAGTGTTTTACTCTGGGAAGTTAAGTAGAATTTATATATTTTGGATAATATATCTTCCTCCTCATAACTGTACTTTCATTCTGGTCTACCATAATGTAACATCCTACCACACAAAACTTTACGCTTAAACCGTAAAACAGAGGTGGTGTGGTATTACGACCTCTAAAATAAAATATATACATAATAATATCGAAAAGGATACAGTAAGTCTTGAAAAACAGATAAAGCAAAATCACAAAATAAAAAGCATAATACTCAGAATTAAGGATTACTTGTGTGCGAAGAAAACTAAAGTTTATAAGCACAACTAAACAGAAAACAGGATTAGGAGGTCAAGAATATAAGATAACAAGCCTCCGACTCAGTCTACGAAGCTAAGGTTGGCCGGAGAATATTCACATACAAAATATACAACCTTTAACCCAAAGATACATGTTTAAAAATCCTAGTTCTCCATAAAACCTCTAAGAGGTACCAAAATAAAGTAAGTTGTCGGAGAGTTAAATACATAAGATTATATACAAATATACACCCAAAATAATAACCCAGAAACCACTTCGCTGTAGAGCTCCAGACGCCTACTGAAGTGCCTCTCGACTTGCATCTGAAAAACAACAACATAGTATGGGGTGAGAACTGGGGGTTCTCAGCATGGGAAATGTGTCATGCACATAAGATATAAGATCTTGGGAATGCCAGAGGCAATCCTAGAACGCCGACACTCAGATATTAAAGGTTAAAGTATTAATATAGAAACCATAAACAGGTGGTCTACTAAGGATATCTAAGCTTAACTTGAACTTAACCTTAGTCTTTCCAGCTTTCCTCCATTCCTCCATTTCCAGTGAATTTGCATAGACAGATAATCAAACAAAAGCAAACACAGATAGAATACAAGTAATACAAATAGCAAGTATAACAGTTAACATATTATAATTAATTAGGCACTCCCAATTAATGCATAGCAAACAAGCAAACAATATGCACATGATGTATGCCTGTCCTATGGCTGATGAGCCTCATCTGTCGGTTATCAAGCCAACCCGACAAGTCCGGCTGCTAAACCCTGGACTGTCCTCCTGTCGCGCATCCTCGAGAGTCTATGCATAGCTTTTTCACACACACACACACACACAATGGGGTACCATTCCCGGAAATTTATATGTGCCCAGTCACCCTTACGACGTAGGGTCAATAGAGTATTGAGTCTCAACCTGGAACACGTGGTGGCAAGCCACGGTACTTTACCTAAGGAAACTCGTATCTCAAATAATTGAATGCATAATCCAAAAGCATTCATAATACTTGTAATCATTGCATAATCATTTTCATTAAAGTCAACACCATATGCACTCCAAGTATTTACATTTCCATAGATAATTCATCAATTTTCAGTCTTACTTCACCTCCAAACTACCCCATTTTCTAACTTCATCTTATTACTAGAGTTACTACTATGCTTTAAGGTTAAAAGAATGAAAATAGAGGTTTAAAAATTTGAAATTAAGGTTAAAAACACAAAAATTCAGTTTTACTGAAATAGGGGCCACGCGTACGCGTGGGCCATAACAAAATCTCTTCTGCTATTAAGAAAGAAGACCATATAGTCTATATTGAATTTGCATTATTGAGTGTGTTTGGAATCCAACAAACCTAGAGAAGAATTGATTTAGAAATCAAATAATGTATTTGGAATTTAACAAAATAAGAAAGAATTTATTAGTCGAATCCTATACTTTTCATATCTTATACAACAACAACAACAACAACAACAAAGTCTTGTCCCACTAGGTGGAGTCGGTTACATGAATCAAACGACGCTATTGTACTCTATCATGTATCATGTCTACAGAGAGACTGTTTACATGTAAATTTCGTTTGACCACCTCATGGATGGTCTTCTTAGGTTTTCCTCTGCTTCTCGCCTCTGGTCCATCTTCCATCTCATCCACCCTCCTGACTGGGTGTTTTATCGATCTTCTTCTCACATGTCCAAACCACTTAAGACGCGATTCAACCATCTTTTTCACAATGGATGCTACTCCAACTCTCTCCTGTATATCTTCGTTTCTTATTTTATCTAATCGCGTATGACCACTCATCCATCTCAACATCTTCATCTTTGTCACACTTAGCTTATGCCTGTGCTCCCCTTCGGCCGCCCAACACTCCGTACCATAAAGCATAGTCGGTCTTATAGCGGTGCGATAGAATTTACCTTTAAGTTTTATAGGCAGTTTTTTGTTGCATATAAAACCAGATGCACTCCGCCATTTTGACCAACCTACTTGGATCTTATTATTTACATCTTGTTCAATCTCTCCATTATCCTGTATGATGCACCCAAGATACTTAAAACTTTTAACTTTTCGTAAGATGTTTTCTCCAATCTTCACTTCTATATTAGGGTTTTCCCTTCTAAAACTGAACTTACATTCCATATATTCCGTCTTGCTACGGCTTATGCGCAGACCATACACTTTCAGAGCTTCTTTCCAAAAGTCCAACTTCTTATTTGGGTCCTCCCTTGACTCTCCTATAAGGATGATATCATCGGCAAAAAGCATGCACCATGGCACAAGCTCTTGGATATGCTCTGTGAGTACTTCCAAGACTAATGTGAAAAGGTATGGACTTAAGGATGATCCCTGGTGTAATCCTATACCAATAGAAAATTCCTCTGTCACACCACCTTGAGTTTTCACACTAGTTGTGACCCCATCATACATCTCTCTTCTTTTTTAAAACCTTCCATAAAACCTCTCTTGGCACCCTATCATACGCTTTTTTTCAAATCAATAAACACTATATGTAGATCCCTTTTATTACTACGATACTTCTCTATCATCCTTCTTAATAGGTATATCGCTTCAGTGGTAGATCTGCCTGGCATAAATCCAAATTGGTTCTCTGTTACTTGTGTCTCTTTTCTCAACCTCCGTTCTATCACCCTTCCCCATAACTTCATGGTATGACTCATGAGCTTGATCCCTCTATAGTTTCCGCAACTTTCTATATCCCCCTTATTCTTGTAGATAAGTACTAAGGTGCTCTTTCTCCACTCATCATGCATTTTCTTTGACCTTAAAATCTCATTAAAAAGTTTGGTTAACCAGTTGATACCTTTTCCTCCAATGCCCTTCCAAACCTCAATTGGAATATTATCAAGTCCTACTGTCCTGCTATTTTTCATCTGTTTTAGAGCCTTTTTTACCTTGAAGTCTCGAATCCTTCGATAGTAGTCAAAGTTTTGATCTTCTTCCCTTGTTAGATAGGATATAATATGATTTGGATTTATTTGAGTTATAAATATTTGAAAAGACTATTTCGTCCTTTAAACTTTTACCAACCCTTAGTACTAATAAAAAAAACTTTTACCAACCCAAACACAATGCTCCAATTGATGACCTTGCAAAGAGAATCAAATTTAAGATCTTTTTAAACGTAATAATTGATTTGGAAATCAAGGCAATTGCAAACCCATTCTTTTCATAATTATTCCAAACATGATTTGATTTATTAGTCAAATCAAATCAATTCAATTGAGCTTATCTTAATTCAAATAATTTCCCTTTCTTTTATATTCCAAACACACTCTAAATTCCTTTAAATAAATGTTTAGATACTACAGGCATATAGAAACTTAATGAACTTAACTATCAGATCCAAAACTAGTTGAGTTGGCAACTATTAAAGTTTATTCTTAAAGATTGGACCATAAGACCATTCTGCCTTTCTTGGTGCAGTTAACGATTTCATTTTTCAAATGTTCTCATGCCACAATATTTCTTCATCTTCTATGCTTCAAGTTATCTTCCTTCATTAAGAAAGTGCAGAATTGTTTTCATACCAAATTCCTTCCTTCACTAACAAGCAAACTCGTAAAAGTGAAGCAAACGTACCACAAAAACAGCTATCCTCATGAAAAGCAATATACTATTTCTGTTTTAGTTTAGCTTTTGTAGTTCAAACTTTTGGATAATATCTACATTTTGTTGATAGAAATCATGCCTTTGTTTTAATTCCTTATGCAGGAACAATCGGAGATTGTTTGGTCAGTAGAAAAGAAATTGCTGAATATTTTCTGGCTATTCTCAACTCTAGTGAGGAATACAAGAAATGGGTAAAATTATCAAGTGATAATACTGTCGGAATATACCACGGCATTCCAAAAGGGTGTTTGACTTTTTCTGAGTTTGAAGGAAAGAAGAAAAAGCAAATTCCAACTGATCACACGCAGGTATTTAATAAAGAAATCGGACAGTCCGTTTTCTTCACTTCATAGTTCAGAAAAAACTGTCCCCACATTCATGTCTAACACCACCCACTTCCTTAACCATGCACAACACACAGAATTTACATATCCAAAAAATTGAGCCACCAAACATTTCAATAGTTATAATCAAACATCCCAAAGGTAACAATCAAATTTACGATAATTAATCTAAAACATTTTACATTTTAGTGGTGAAACCAATTAACATTGAAATGTTTCGATGAATACAAAGTCAATAACCAAACTTTTCAATACATATAATCATGCATTGGCGCATTGCTATTAAAGCAATCAAACCATAAAAGAATCCAAAACATTTCAAAAACCATAGAGGCCAGCAGAATTTATTGTTTTTGGTCAGCGGTTAGCTATCATTATTTAAAAGTATGGGCTAAAATAAATGTTATTAAATAACTAGATTAACTAATTCGATTAATGACTAAAAATGATAGTCAAAAACAATAAATTCTGCTTGCCCTTGAGCATTTCTCTAAGCGAATACTTTAAAATTAACAATCAAACCAATAAGTAATCAAATATTTCAACAGAATTATTCAAACATTTCAACTCTAAAAATCAAACACGGAACGATGTTAGGATATGTATACCACTATATGTATGTGGCTGATTGGTGACTCAATTAATTTTGGTGTTTACGTGGTATTTTTGAAAACGAACTTCCTGGATCCAAATTTGTCCAAAAGGGTGAAATTGTAGTATGCAAAATTAGATACAGGTATTCTTTCAAGGAAGGAATGGGAAAAAAAAAAATCAAAATCAGAGTTGTTATGAGCACGATTTGAAAAGAAACTAATGAAAGCTACATCAAGTTCAGCACACCATAAACAGCGGTATGTGGGGTGTCAAATGTACTGCGGCAAAAATTGTGAAATTTGAAAAATGAACTCAAAATTGTCAGTAGAAGTTAGTGCGAAATTCGAAACCCGGAAACAAAACTAGAAACTATAAAATAGTAAATATAAGCAAATACACGGGGAAAAAAGCATCGAAATTAGAAGAAGAAATTTCGAACCCGAAGGAAGATGAGGGAGTAATCAGGGGAGTGAGTTTGAGAAGAGGAATGGAATGCGTTGAAGGAAACCGTCGGTGGAATCGGAGTAGTGTGAGCTGTGACTGTGTTGTAGCTGTAGCAGCGGAGACTGAGAGTGTCAAAGAGGCCATTTCTCTCTCAAGTCTAAAACAAATCAGGACCTCTTGTTTCCAAGATCTTTTCTTTTTAATGCCCTAATAAAAGTTTAATGTTACTCTAATCGTGAGGTAAGACTGTAGGTACCAAAGCCGAATGGATAATCGATTCAGACAATGGATCATTTGGTTAGTGGTTTGATGAGTAAATTTTTATAATAGTCCTCAAATTTATATAATTATTTAATGCGGTCTTTGAAATTTTAATTTTATTATTGTAGCCTTTTAAATATAGTTCTAACATCATAGTAATTTTGTTAATAAGTAATAGTTCAAATGGCATAGTCTCTTCATACTCAATTAAGAGGTTGTGGGTTCGAATCTCCTATTTTTGATATTAAAAAAAAAAAAACATCATAGTAATTTTAGGTATCTTTTCGTAATGAGTCGGCTATTGGCGCATGGACTTAGTATTACGTTATTATGCTAGAGGTGTCAAACCGTTGTTATTTTAGTTTGGAATTCAATTTGGAAAAAACGAAGCCATTTGGATTATCACTCGATTCGTCTTTTCTACTTCCAATTTTTTTCTCTTTCTTCTTCTTCTCTTCATCAATAGTGCTGTTGTAGGGTTTTATATAGTCAAAATTTTGAGACAAAAAAACATCCGACTCAAAATTGAGTTAGTTGTTCGTTTCTTCTATTACAAGCAAGAAGAGTTAAGAGTTTTATTTTCCAAAACCAAAAGATCATAAAAAATAAAATTCGGAATCGAAACCTGGCTTTTTCAATGGAGTCCGCCAAAAAACAACACAAATTACTGCACTAGATCCTATTCCCAAACCTTAAAGATGGTACTTTTCTGCCTAAAATCTATCGCCGCAACCATGACGATGACGAGAAAGGATGCGTAGACAAAGGTGACGAGGTGAAGGCCTCCAGTAATAACAGTGGTGACGAAAAGGAGGAGGTTGTGGACGGAATTATAGTTGGAGAAAGAACTAAATTGGGGGAAGGTAAGGAAGAACTCTAGTTTTTTTTATGAATTGCAAAGTTACATGGATGAATTGTAAGATTTGGAAATGGAGGAATTCTTATTTTCAGCTAGAATGAGCTTAGGGATTACTATGGTGTCTGGAACTTAATCTAAATGATTATTATAATGAAGTTAGAATTTTGAGAACCACATTAAATAATTGTTTAAATTTTAAAAATTATTATGAAAATTTACTCGTAATTCGATTGATGAAATATTGGTTAAATTATTTAAATTATAACTAATAAATATAATTTTAAAAATATAATTAAATTTATATATATTATATATTAAAAAAAAGTTAAATGTAAGGAAAAATAACTTGACCTAGTGATTACCAAGTTATTGCATGTGCTAGAGGTCCTAAGTTTAAACCAAACTAGAGTTTATTTTTGTTAAATTTAACAGCTCGAGCCTCGATATCAGTATGACGTTATCAGCGCGCGAATTGATCACCGATTGACTAGCGGCTCAATTCCGATTTGCATCAGTATTGATCCATTCAGTTTTATTTTGACTATTTTTTTATAATTACTCAAAATATTAGACCAAACTAATTTAAAATTCAGTTTATTGATTTTCTGATCAAATCAGTTGATCTGATCTAATTTTTATAACTATAAATATAATGCATGGAGTATTTAATAAATTTAGTTAATTTATGGTTGAAAAATATACTTTATAAATATAATAATAAAAAATTTTAAAGTTTATGTACTTAGTACATTATAAAGGAAAAAATATATATTTTTATTAATTTTTAATAAATTATTTTTTTATAATATTCTTAATATGCGTTTTTTTACTTTTAAAAATGTACCATTTAAACATTAATTAGCAAAGTCTTTATTTAATAGTAGCTTTCAATTTTAGCCAGCTTTAAAAAGTCGTTAAATGAATTTTTGTTATGAAAGTAAATGTCCTTGCTGGTGCACATAATAAATTTGGTCAATCTTGGAAATTAAACTATGTATCAAAATCACAGGGGGTTGATCTTGGAAATTAAATCATCAAACTCAAGCATGGTTTTTTCAAGAACGGTTCCGCTACGTTACCAACAGCATATCTGTCAACTTCTGCTAACTCTTATTTATAATTGTGTTTTATGGAAGTGTGTTTATAGATGTATCTAATAAAAATATCTTTTTTATAACTATGTTTAATAGAAGTGTCTTTATAGATATATTTTTTGGATGTGTCTCTTTATATATGTATTTAAAATATATTAATTATTAGACACATCCACGAACACACTTCCATAAAACACAATTATAAATAAAAGTTGGCAGAAGTTGACAGATAATATGTTAGTACCCTATACTTTTCCTTTCAAGAATATGCTCTTGTATGTCTATAAATAGGCATTTTATGAAAGACCAAATACGCACAACACAAACGTGTGTGTATATATATATATATAATAGCAGTTATATTATTAAGAGTGTGAGATAAAATCTCAATTATAATGAGATATTATGTATACATATTAGAGAATTAATAAAGTTCTTTCACTCCATCTATTTTATTTCTACATTTATTGTTTTATTTATTATTTTACAACGATTTTAGATTGGATTAATAGTTAAATTTGTCCCTAAAAGATTAGCTATTTTTTAAATTAATCCTCAAAGAATTTTTTTAGTCATATTAGTCCTTACAAGATAAAACATAAGTCAAATTGGTTCTTCCGTTAGTTAAATGATGACGTTGTAAGTTAATGTCACGTGTCACAAGATAATTAATTGACATGTAAAAAAGTTATTTATAATCAAAATAGTCCTTGAAAGTCCAGACAAAAATTATTTTCATCCTTAAAATTTTAAAAATAATAAAAATAATAAAAAACTCGTTTACCTTAAAAATTATTTTTATTATTTTATGTAAAGAGAATTTTGTTTATTAAGATCTAAAAAATAATATTAAAATTAGTACTATAAAAAAAGTTTAAATTTAAGATTATGAAGAAAAAATAAAAAAAAAATTATATAAGGACTAATTTGATTAATTTTTAAAATTTTAGGGATGAAAATGACTTATGTCTATTTTGATTATAAATAACATTTTTATATGTCAAGTGACACGTGGCGTGCTAGGTGTCACTGACCTGACACGTCAACCAATCATCATGTGACACGTGGCATTAACCTACCGCTTCATCAAGTCACGTGGCACTTAACGTGACACGTCATCATCTAACTAACGGAAGGATAAATTTGACTTATGTTTTATCTTTCAAGGACAAATATGATTAAAAAAATCATGTGAGGACTAATTTAAAAAATGAGTAATTTTTCAAGGACGAATTTGCCTGTTAACTCATTTTTTATTTGATTAGAATTCACGTGCGTGGTTTTAAAGTTGCACATTCTTTTGTAATATATTTTTAACTATTACCAGTTGTTCATACTTTGGCGGTCGGCTAACGTCATGACCAAAAAGGCCCATCAAAAATAGTGAAAGAGTCTAGGAGACCCATTTTACTAAAATTTTTTCGATTTGACTAAAATTTGGATCCCTAGGTCCAAGCTCAACTTGGCCTACACGACAAGAAAAGCCTTTCAATTGCACTAACATGCATGCCTACAAACTCGCCCACTATTCGAAATATGGGATAACTCCTCCTAAATATCAGGTAATAACTACCCACCATTATAGATGGGAGACTTCCAGAGTGACAGTCAAGTCATCATCTCTGCTGTATAAATACCCCATCACACACAGTTATTTATCAATCCTAATTCATTGAGTCTGCCTAAACTCTTGCTAACTTAAGTATCAGAGTCTCTTGCAAGTACTACTCTCCAATCTCACTCAAAGACTTCAGACAGATTTGCCTCATTGAAAAAGACGTCGAAACCCTCATCAGAAGGATTCTGGATCTTACGTCTAGTAGATAATGCATGGAACATTAGCATTGTTGTTAGAGACTTGAAAGTCAATACCAAACCATGGTGGAAGCTCATCCAAAAGACGGACATACTGCATCTGAATTGAAATCCCATAGTAGGAAGCTCCAAAACAATGATCAAACACTTTTTACACCCCAACATTCAGAGAAGGGTAAGTGTATTACTGAAGACAGAGATAGAAGCGACTTAAGAAGACGAAAGCTAGGCTCTCAGATCCATAATCCTAAAGGGTCGGGAAACATAGAAGCAACAAAAATCATGGTATTAGGTCATGGTTATCAAATTCGTTTAGAACAACTGGAATCAAGTTAGAGCGACAACATAAATCCAAACGACTGCTATGGAAGGCACTGCAAATTCCAAGGTTGGACTTTGAAGTAATAATTTTTGAAGTCGTAGAAAGACTCTTAAAAAATAGAAAACACTTTTCTACCCTAAATAGCTCGGAAAGAGGTTTATTATTGCTTTCTTGAGCTAAAAGGTTTAGTCAATTGAAACAGATAAAAGAAAATTTTGAGACAGGAGAAGGTCGAGCACATGGCTAACTAGTTGGTAGATCTTCATAAAACTCCCAAGAATCTGGATGCAACTAAGTAGGAGAAACTCGGCATGTCAAAAGGACATCTTGTTCGAAGTCGATAAAATGATTCTCACACCCAACCTAAGGAAAAGATACTCATACGTGAAGAAAAAATAGGGACTCGACTTATTGACTCGAGCATAACAAATTCTTTCTTCAGGGTCAGGGACTACTAGGACATAATTCTCATCATCCTCTAATTTTTTACAAATTGGATACTTAAGTCGAAAATTTTTTAGAGTCTCTTTATCCACCACTGAGATAGCCCCTAATATAATACTATCTACCCAATCTAAATCTTTTGGAATATTAGAAGGCATTATTTGAACTACAGAACGAGACATAAAGGTCGTATACCTACAAAATAAAGTAACTACTTATGAAGAGAAAGAAGTCGGTTGCAACATCAATCAACTCGGTATCGTCACCATAGCAAACACAACCAATCTAAGTCATTTTTAATGACTAAAGCCACATCAATGTCTAGAAACGCAAATGACGCACTCATCAGTAGTGATAACAGTATTTTTTGGGAGCAAAAAATGTCCCACAAACACAAGTTCAAGTGAAGTAGTAACATTCAACAAGAAAGCAATACTAAGAATCTCTAAATCATTCTAAAAAAATTCCTTTTCTTGAACATTTTGTCAAAATAAAAAAACAGATAAAAAAAATTCAACCATAGCAAATGAGAAAAAATGAGAAAAAGAACCCACCTGAAATGCTGGAAAGACAAGAGAAGCAAAATAAACACCCAAAAAATTTTGGAAGCACCAAAGCAATGATAAAAAAAATTTCTTGGAAGCAAAAGAATACGGTGGAAAGGGAAGTGATGAAAATGAAGTCACTCTGACAAAAGAAGGAAAGAAACTTAGAGGAAAGCAGTTTCAGTGAAATGTGAAAAATTTTTGTACGGAGAAGGAGAATTTGTATGAAGAAGCTAATATAGTTATAAGGACAAAGAGATAAAATCATCATGCTTTAAATGCTGCACAATTACCAAGGAAAATAAAAAAGTGTGCAAACGATTACAAAAATATGAAATGTTACATCAATCAAAATCACGCCAAGATAACCGACTTCTTCTAATAAATCTCATCGAAAAACCGACTTGAAGTAGTAGCAAAATAATAAGATTTGAGTACCAACTACACGACTCGGTATTATTCATACCCTGACCCACAGCTAATGCCAGTACTAAAAAGCCCAATTCAAAGAATTTAGGAAACATATCTTACTAAGGTTATTCAATTTGACTAAAGCTTGGATCCCTAAGTCCAAACTCGTTTCGACTTGCACGATAAGAAAGTCCTCTCAACTACACTAATGTGCATGTCTACAAACTCGCCCACTATTCGAAATATGAGATAACAACTCCTTCCTAAACAATAGAAAATAACTACCCATCACTCTAAGTAGGAAAGTTCCAAAGTGATAATTAAGTCATCATTCCTATTATATAAATACCTCATCACACACAGATTTTTCTCAACCAACTTAAATATCAAAATTTCTCCCTTACAGATACCATATCAAAATTTCTCCCTTACAGATACCATCCCCATTCTCACTCAGACTTCACCTTACTAAAAAAGACATCTAAGGAGTGGACCTTAGGCCAAATCATGCCAGTCTCACATAATTCACGGAACAGTAGCATTGTACGATAATATATTACCTGTGATTATAAAATTAGAACTGCCTATTAGAATTAAGCAAGCTTTTTAATATATTTTTTCACAACTCTAGGATCATATTTGCACATTTTTGGGTGAATTACAAAATCCATCAAACCATATTTTCAATTTTTTAACTAATTACAAAAATTATTACAATCGTTTCATTTTCACATTTCACATTTGGGGCCTAAAAGGCTAAAGCATCCCTTTTTTTTTTTTAATATATTTTGTGGTATCTTGTAATGTATACTCTTTATTTATAATAGAGCCAAAGAAAGCACAGAATGATGCTGTTTCAAATCTAACTCCTCGAAGTAAATACTTGTTATTGATCACTAGCCGAAGGGTTTAATCCCATTTTGAAATTTATGAAAGGAGATAACCCCAAAACAATAGTAATTCCTTTATTCTGAATGCTCCCTGAAATCTAATTTATGCAGCTCAAACGTGGCGAGACAACTGCGTGGGTGATAGAACACCATTTACCTAAACCAAAAAACTTATGAAACAACTCAGGGACTTGTGCCCAGCTAATGAATATTCCTCTTTTTTTTTTTTTAAATTGTACCCAGATTTTACCATATGATTATTTGGCACACAATTGCTCTAGTTTCTCCAATGTAACACTTTTGGGCCTTTCGAGTGGCATTCCAAGAGCTCGGTCCCATATCAACTGTAATGCACCATAAAGAAGCCATAAAGAAGAGTGATGTTAAGCTTACGCAACACCAAGTCCAAAAAAAAAAAAAAAAAAAAGCTTACGCAACAAAAAAAGTGTATAGCTAACGAAGCACAACTAACCTGAGGGCCAACTCCAACAGCTCGCGACACGCCAAAGAGAACAGTATAATAGCTGCCGAAAATATTCAGCAGATCATCAGATTCACCATTATTGCAAAATGAAAATCATCACAAGTGAAATATGCAAGAGAAGTAACAACGTACTTTTCCTCGGTAAGACCATAGTAGTTCAGTAGCACTCCACTGTGAGCATCAACATTAGGCCATGGGTTTTTAACCTACCACCATAGAATATCTCAAATTTAATCACTATAAAAGGAAAAATTACCTTAATAGCAAGATAGCAAAGAGTACAGCTATATATGGTTCATCAATTAAACTGCGAAAATCATAGTTTATTCAATATATATATATAAGAAAAAGTATAAATAGAACACAGACAGAACAAAACTAAAACGTGAACCAGTGTATCCAGATTCAAGGATCAATCGTGTGGGGCAAGAAATAAGCAAAGTAAATAGAATGGAACAAAAACAGAACTGCATGGTTGCTACAGCTCTCCATCATTTAAATATATATTACCTCTTTCTTTTGAACTAAGAAACTTTAGAAATGAAATTTACCAAGAATGGCGGAGTGATGCCATTGAATTAGAAGTTTCCAAAAGGTCAACAAAGCACTTTAAATTCATTATTCTATGGGAATGCTTATTGATTACCAATAGACCATTGACTACCGTAAGTCATTAAGCATAGACCACCTTGTATCAGAATGTTTATCAAAAGATAACAAACACAACATTACCTTGCCTAACTTGGTGAGAATAGGAGGCACAACCTCTTTTATTTTTGACACCTGAAACAGTGACAGTCAAATTAGATTTTGATGAAACTAGATGTAACAAATGGTATCTAAATGGGGAAAAGAGACGAAACAGTAGCCGAAACTGAGATTTAAATCAAAACCAGTGTGGCCTCCTAAACTATAAAATTTGAGAGAAAAATGAAAGAAACTGTGATAGTATCAAGCTTTCCAGAGAGTTGATTCTCCTATTCCAACAGTTTAAATGATTCCCTCACCATCTCCTGCACCCTAAATATCCTCCTCCCTCGCCTCAATCATGAGAATCCCACCCCCTCCCCCCTAACTTGCCATTTGGAAGGTTAGTTACAACATTTGTTCGCTCATTAACTCCCCTAGTCCCCGTTATCCACTTCCTATGTTTTCTCACATATATATACGCATAAGGTGGTGCTTCCCCTAATATAGCACTATAGCATCCTATGAACCTTCTATCCCACTCCCCTCTTTAAGGTGAGTAATATTATATTACTAAAACGGGAAAGTTCTCCAAAGCAATAGAATAATATTGATATTAGGAAATAAACAATTACCAGCTGGAAATATGGATCATTTGGCAAATGCTTCAAAGCAAACTCCCTCTGGCATGTGTATCTTGGATCTGTTTTGCGCAAAACACCATGTCCGTATCCAGGAATAACCTGGCGATCCAAAAAAGAATAGCCAATACCTATTAACAAATTTCCAATACTTCTCATTGCACTTACTCTAGTTACGAAAACAACCTTTATTTTGGAAGTATAAAAAATTGTCCCCTAGTTCTTTTCAAATATTTTACAGAAACTTCCTGTTAGGAAACACTTGTTTTGTAAGACAAATACAAGGGATCAAGAGAACAAGAGTCAATAACGCTAGATATGAAAATCTAAATGGATTTCTTATCCGCAGCTCTACCTATCAAATTCTTTTAGTTGAAAGGAAAAGAAGAGTAAAGGTTAAAACAATATTAATTGCACGAAGTTTTACCATATAATTTATTCACCAAAATGCCAAATCTAAAGGAAAATGGCTTTCAAAAACACTATTTCGCTTCCCATAATACAAGTTACCACGTCACCTGGCCACTATTCAATGTTTTATGAATGTACTCGCTCAGTTGCTCTGTACTAATGTTTGGAGTGCCAAACTCCGCAACTATTGATCGGATCCATCGCAGAACCTCCTGTAACAACATAATAAAACGGACTTAGAGAATTAAACTAAAAATAATAAATGAGAAAAACTATGAACATTAATCACATACTATGACACTACCTAGTTTTGTCTTTTGTGTAAGCTTTAATAATATTTATATTCCATAAGGTAATAAGATGGCAAATACAATGCTCTCACAATGGTAAACAACTTAAACCCCTTTCAAGAATACAAGGCAGGCTTTTTTCTTACTATTATCATTCTTTAAGAAAGCAGCATTCCTACTAGACCAGTATCTGGCAGACAGAACATATCAATACAGCACATACTTGTAAGTTGTAATGCAGAACAGTTTTATTTTATCAAGAAGCAAGCAAGCGATCCTTGTCCTAGTAAGTGGGATTAGCTACTATAAAGTAGAAAACACGAGTGTCATTCTGAAAACTAAGCCTATACTCAAACCATTAAAATCTGTAATGTTGGGTTGGAGTGAATACTATAGGCAAACAGACTTCTTAGCAGAAGGATGAACTATGACGATTAACAAAATATACCTGATTAGCCAACCCATGGAGTGGCCCAGCTAAACCATTCAAAGCAGCCGCAAATGCAAGGTAAGGATCTGATAGTGGACTGGCTACCTGAAGGGATCAAACAACACCATACATTAAAAAAATAGCAACATAAGTAATATATACAGAAGTTCAACATTATTGGGCAAGACTTTAATTAAGGGAAGTAACTCACTAGGTGGGCTGTATGAGAACTAACATTACCACCTTCATGATCACTGCAAACCAAATGCATCATGAAACTCAACAGTAAAGCCAGGGTGGTAACTCAAATGAAACCAAGGAACCCATGGAATACGAACCTATGAATGGAAATATACAGCCTCATAAACTCCAGCATTTCTGGATCGTCAAATCCTAACATGTGAGCATAGTTTGCACCATAATCCAAAGAATCATCCAATGGTATGATTTTTCCATCCTTGTATTTCCTTTATAAGGTGAGAAAGTAATCCAAATGGTAAGAGGATGATAGAAGATGTCAAATACTTAGGATCAATGATCCTGCAATGTATCCCCCACAGTAACTTGGATGAGGATATCCTTTACAATTTTAGTATTTTACATACCTCCTATAAATATAAGCAGCAATTCCAGGCAAACGAGCAATTAAATTCAATGTATCCTCATACGTTGGTTCCCAGTACCTATATCGAAACAAAAAAAAGGCTATAGTAACTTACACAAGTAAATAATGCAAACGCCATTAAGAAATTAGAACCATACCTTGCCTTAGCTATCCCACTCTCGTATGCCTTCTGAAATTCACTCTCAACCTGGAAGTTAAATGAATTGACAGTAAGTTCACTCTTGCTTGCTTCAGCAAGAATATTAAAAGTGTACATATTCAGCAGTGAGTTAAGTTTATAGTGATCCTCAGCAACATGTTGTAAACAAGGGTGTTTGTTTTTAGCTTCTGAAAAAGTGATTCTACAATTAAATTAAAATCTTATATATAATTAAAAAGATGAAAACTGATTTTCTGAGAAGTTACTATTAGCCTACAAAATAGCCAAAAATTGAATATATTTTTATTTGAAAAAACTGATTATTTTAAAATTTTATCCAAATATATGAAAAATATTCTTTTCAGTGAAAACACTAATTGTCTGACAAAATAAACTGAAACAAACATTAACTAAATATGTTATCTTCATTTCATATTTTTCGGATACATAGGAACCTATGGTGAGATTGGACCAGAGATAAGCACATGTTCAATGCACTTATTGAGCAATTTCCTTAGCCAGTTATGGCTTATGATGGTCAGTTGAATATGAGATAACAGTTTATCCATTGTCACTATGATTAATATTACTATATAGACTTCTTTGTTATCAATATTATCATTTTATTTGCAAACAGATATAAAAAAATAAATCAACAAAGGATAACATATCACAAATTCAAGAATCAAAGAGTGAATGTGGTATTGAGGTTGCCAAAACGGGGGGTTTTAAGAGTTCAAATATGATTTTACTTTTATTGTGATCATGTTTGGTTTTGGGGTTTCATTCTCAGCTTAAACATAATTCTGCCACAGAAAACCATGGTTTTGTCCACAGAAAGAAGTTCTCACTTTAATGTGGGCTACAATTCCAACATTAATTTTGCCAAAACTAGTTTTTAAACAGAAGTACCAAACACAACCTAGTTTACTTCCTAATCACTTTAAATTAAAAGTCATCTATGGAGAAATCAAGATCATCTAATCTTGTTGGTAAAAGCAAAATAAAACCCACTGTAAACAATTTAATTACAGAAGAAAAGCTAGGAAGACTGTATAAATTAGAAGTTGAAGAAAGAATCTGATACTCAACCTGCAAGGCCATGACACCAGTAGTAAACTGAGTCATTGGATGAGCAGAAACAGGCAAAGCATCAATAGCCTTAAAAGCATAATCTGCAGTTGGGAAAAAAAAATGAATCCACAATTTTCAGACAAAACATGATCATTAACTCATTCATATATTAGGAACAACCAAGTAAAAACTATGTTTAAAATTTCTATGGACATGCCACTCATAAGTCATGACATTTGAGCAAGAGCAAGCCTGAAGTTTGCCACGGACATAATGCAACAAGGCAAGTCCATATCTTCCAAGTTAACAAGTGCTTAGACAAGGATGTGCATTTTTCACAGACATGGACCATATTAATAGAAATGATTCAGAAATTGATGAGAATCGGTGTCATTTCATTATTTCAATGATTATGACAGAGAGGAAATTCAGTGACTCACTCCATTCCTAGATTGATTTCCCCTCTACTCTTTACCATCTATTTTTATACTAACTCCTAACTAGTCAACAGCGCATCAGAAAGCTCAGTTCCTCTCACATTCATGATAAATGGGTATAGAATAGTGATCCTAGATTCATATGAAGTTCAAATAGAATAATACTTTTTCTTTTTATTAAAAAAAAAAAGTTAATAACAGAATCCAAACATGTCATACACAGTCATTAACCTATTAAGCACTATCTATCCAGGATATCAAACCTACTCAACTCTAGCTTGAGGGACATACACTACCTTTACAAAAGCATGTCAATCTACTTGGTGTCAGTTTATTGTATGATGAGGAAGAACACAGTGCTTCATAAATAATTAAAATCAAGTTGTGACCTCAAAGGAATCTGACCTGGGATAGTTGCACGACTTCGCAATTCCTGGGATAATGAATCTACTTGCTCCTTATTAGGTATCTGCGACACAATGAATCAAATATAACAAAATTCATATAAAGAGAACATATCAAAAATATTGTCACGTATAATCTTATGTAGTGTAATAGAGATATGTCTGCATCCAAAATAAATAATCCAATATGTTTGAATGAATCTAATGCATACCTTTCCTGTCAATAGAAGCCAGAGTATGCCCTCAGGCAATGGCTCCCCACCAGGACATGCACCAGGAAGTTTTTTCTGGCAGTCAGGAATTGTCATGCCCCTAAAGCGAATTCCCTGTAAGACATAATGTGTTGTCCTCAGAAATTAATTTAACTTAATAAAGAAAACTAACGGATCCTAAACCTAAGATACTATCAACTTATCAATAGTCGTTAGCGGTAAAATCCACCTCCCTCCAAAAAACGCAAGTATAAGAGTGAAGAATGGGTATTTTAGATATGTACCTCATCTGGATCGACAGCTGAACCTAGCCATACCAAAGCCGTCATTCCTCTCATTCCACCAAGTACCTTTTAAACATGACAAAGGATGATCCAACGAATCAGTCACATTGTGAGCTTATAAACAAGAGGTAAGAGATCAGAATATAACATTTACTGTAACTTGACACTATGTATTATAAAGCAAACATAATTTACCATATCAACAGTGATTTTTCCCAATTCAACATTTGCATGCTCTTTCCTCAGCTTCTTAACACGCTCCTGAAACCAGATTTTATGTATAGATTAAATCATAACTAGATATACTGCAAGCTTAGAGCAAATAAAACAAACAATGAAGATCAGGAGATATTGGGCAACAACCAATCATCAAAGAAAACTACGAATCAGGAAAGACATTTACCAAGAGCTTCAGACTTAAAAATATCTTGTGCACTTGCGAAAACAGCTACAACTAACATGTATTTGCCATTGCAGCACAAACAAGGCTTCAACTTACATACACTAACACCCATTAAAATCAAACAATTAACATTAAAACCAAGATTACACCAGCCCATACAATGAGACAAAAAAAAAACTTATGACACAACCCAAATCACATTAATCCCTGATAGAGCAGGACCATTTATACATCAGCCTGGTGCAATGCATCCACATTACGCAGGATCAAAGCAAGGACCACACCAAAAGGTTATAATGTAAGCTAGCCACTGCTATCTTTGATTACCCTTTCTAAATCAGTTTATCCAACATAAACAGGTATCACTGCCAAAGCTTAAAATAACAGAACGAACCTGATATTCTGGAATTAGCTCCTTCAACTCAGAACGTAGATCCTGAAAGATAGGAAAATAAATGGTTAAGTTATCAACAACATTAATAATGATAACAAAGTTCCAGAAAATATCACGATTAGTATCAAAATCCCCCCCCCCCCCCCCAAAAAAAGACCAACTGTACCAATATAACAATGATAGGAAATATAGCAGTAATTCCATTCACAGAGAAAAAAAATACACGCGATAAAGGCTTATTGTATACATTTCATAAAACACCAAATATAAACAGGAAGTGAGGGAGAGCATACAGTGGCAGTGGATGTCTGAATTTGAAGCCATCTAACTGAATTGGCAAGGGTAGGTTGTTGACCCTGTGATCATAAAAATAAAATTAGATAATCATTACAGAGAAAAGTAAAATGGCGTGCGCAAAGAGAGAAAAGATAAAGAAAGAAAAAAAACAACAGAGATTCCATTTAAAAGGGAAAGTTATATTTCTAAAAGGAAAAACACCAAAGGAAAAAGAAGTTGGCATTTTTCTTGAGAGTTACCACGCGAGATCGTAGCCTAGAAAGCGCAGAAACGCTTCTGAAGAACGCCATTCTGAATCAACACAGCAACCTGTAGGTTCACCTCCTCATCGTTACCAAATCACAACAAAATCATAAGAAAATAAAAAAATAAAAAATAAAACCGATGATGAAAAAACGCGGTGGTTGAGCTGAACAAATCGGAACGACGACGAATCGCGAAAGGAATGACAGAGAACGACGGAATCAATTACCAAAGGCAAATAGCAAAGGTAAGAGTGCAGAATGGAATTGTAGAGAAGGTAATTACTAGGGTTTGGAAATGGAAGAAGAAGAGTATTACCGGTTCGAATAGAAGAGAAAGAAGGAAAAGGAGAAAGATCGCGGATCCAGAAGATTTGTGAATTTTTTGAATTGGTCTTAGAAGAAGTATAGTATTAACTATTAAGTATTATAATGACGATGATGGCATCTTGGGGTGGAGCTGCTTAGTCGTAAAAAAAATGTGATTAGTGGGGAACTCTGGTTGTCGACTTGTGGGGTTGTTCACTTGGTCATGGACAAACGCCTTTTTTGTGTTTTTGTTTTACCACGGAAATCCTATATAATTGGAGCATGCTGCGTGCGGCGTTTTTTTTTTTATGGAAGTAAAATATTGTAATTTTTTATTTTTTTTAAAAGGGTTATAATTTTTTTGAATAATATAAATAATCACCAGTCAAATCAAAATATACTACACTTTTAAATTATTCACCTAAATCTTAATATTAGAATAATTATTCGCACGCCTAGTAAAATGAACATCCAATATATCAGTCAATGAGTTATAACTCAAATGGCATAGTCTTTCCATACTCAATTAAGAGGTTACGGGTTCGAGTCTCCTATCTTTGGTTAAAAAAAAAATCCAATATATCAATTATTCACATTATTTAGTATTTTCATTGTCTACCTATACTTTTTTTTTTTAAAATGATGAAACGTCCAATTTTTACTTCTCTAATTAAACGGTTTTACATTTGAGAATAACACTTCAACTATTTATATTTTAAAAAATACTATTGTCACTCCAATATCAAAACAAAAAGTTTACTGGGTGTCTCTAGATTTAAAAATAAATTAATTAATTAAATTCCATATATATAATATAAATTTAAATAATGTGAAAATCTATATATGTATAAATATTAAATAATCAATAATAAATATTAAATTTAACTTGCCTATTTAAAAAGATTTTTTGCGTTCCTCTTGCGCGCATTAGTCAAAATATAAATTCAACTTCGTAGACTTTTAAATAAAAATAATAACTAGGGCAAAAAACCATAATGAGCCAAAGCAAGAATCTTGTAACCAAAATGCGCCAAATCCAATTTCCTTTCAGCAATGAGCCAAAGTGTATTTTAATATAATTCGAACCAAGCTGGTTCGAATTGCACTCCTTCATAATTCGAACCAACATGGTTCGATTTAGTGTTGTACGTTTTTGAATAATTCGAACCAATAAGGTTCGAACTCCTCCCATACATAATTCGAACCACTATGGTTCGAACTTCTCTCATACATAATTCGAACCAGGTTGGTTCGAATTATGCTTTGAAATCGATTCCATGTAATTCGAACCGGGCCGGTTCGAATTACTCCTAATGCACTCCTTCATAATTCGAACCAGGCTGGTTCGAATTAGGTGTGATTCGACTATATAAGGAGTTCGAATCACCCTCATTCGAACCATTATACCTTCACCCCTACCCCACAAAATCTCAGAGAAAACGACCCAGATTCTCTCCGAGGAAGACCTGAACGGACTACTCTGCTGATGGGGGACGATCCGGCACAGTTATATCGGTTGGACGGAGTCGCTCATATAGCCGGGGTCATCAACGACGAGGTTAGTACGGAAATATTTTTGATTCAAGCGTTAGTTGTGCTTTAGTGGTTTTGTATCCTGGTTAGACGGTACTTTATGTTAGTGGTTTATGTAGGTGGTTTAGGTGAGGGGATTATGTAGGTGGTTTATGATAGTGGTTTAAGCTAGTGGTATTAGTTAGTGGTTTATGTTAGTGGTTTAGGGTGGTGGTTTAGGGTAGTGGTTTTTGTTAGTGGTTTAAGTCAGTGGTTTTTGGTAGTGGTTTATGTTGGTGGTTTATGTTAGCGGTTTTTGTTAGCAGTTTTTGCAAGCGGTTTTTATATGTGGTTTAGGGTAGTTGTTTAATGCTAGGTGGTTTAAGTAAGCCGGTTTATTGAATTTCTTTCTTGTTAATGGCTCTCGTTAATTGTGGTATATGCTAGCGGTTTAGTTGTGTGGTTTAGGGTTTGTTTTCCAGTTAGTTATCTTTCATGTGATGTTATGCTGTTTAATTTAGCGAAATGGTTAATGTAAACCGGATTATAGAAACCGTTTTATGTAAACCCGTTTATGTAAACCGGTTTACTTTTAACCGGTTTATGTGAACCGGTTAACTGTAAACCGGTTTATGTGAACCGGTTGACTGTAAAACCTGTGTAGTTATATATCTCAGTATGCGTTTCTTTTCATGCGCAGCCCGAGCGATGCATTAGGAGCATGAGGCGGCAGCAGGGCATGCGTCTTGATGACAGATACGTTCCATACTTGCAGATGGCAGGGCTATACCATCTTGCAAGGCTGAACGACCGGTGGTTCCGGCTAGACGAGGCGCTCGTCAGTGCATTCGTGGAGAGATGGCGTCCCGAGACGCACACATTTCATATGCCGTTCGGAGAGTGCACGATCACACTCCAGGACGTGGCATACCAGCTGGGTTTGCCAGTCGATGGCCGTTACGTGAGCGGGTGCCTGTCAGAGTTCCATATATACATCGATGGCGGCCGTCCACCCTGGGTCTGGTTCCAGGAGTTGCTAGGAGTTATACCTCCTCCCAGTCAGGTTCAGAAGTACGCAGTGAACTGCACCTGGTTTCAGGAGACCTTTGGTGAGTGCCCTGAGGATGCAGATGATGACACTGTTCGCCGATATGTCCGGGCGTACATCATGATGTTGCTGGGCACGCAGCTGTTTGCGGACAAGTCTGGCAACCGGATTCACATTAGATGGCTTCCATATGTAGCGAGGCTGGAGGAGCTGGGTACGTATAGCTGGGGTTCGGCAGCACTGGCCTGGTTGTACCGGTGCATGTGCAGGGTGGCAAACAGACATGTTGTGAAGTTAGCGGGCCCGCTCCAGCTACTGCAGTCTTGGATCTTTTGGCGGTTTCCTCAGTTTAGGCCTACAGGATATGAGGCCTTCAGCTGGCCTTTGGCGTCGAGGTACTATGCTGGGCCTATTCTTTTTCAATATGACTTACAGCTGTCGTGGCGTTCAGGAGCACCTTGATGCTAACCGATGCGTCAGCCCTAACCATTGGCATAATGAACGCCGAAATCACAGAATGATCCAAACTTCTGTGATCACTTGATATGGATGTGGCTAGGCAAGTGTGAGGGCCATTGTACCGTTTGACCTCCCAAATGCCCTTGCGCTTCCGGAGACTTAGCCGAATCAACCATGTGCAACCATTCCCGAACTCGGAACACTTGCCCACATACCGGCGGTGATCGGACTCCACCACCTTGTACTGTACCCCTCGCCGGATGCTGTAAGTCTTCACACTTAACAGGGCCTCATCTTTATCCTGGAATTGCTGACCAACTTGGAACTCTGTGAGACCAGCATTCTCTTCCGCATCTCTAGCTCCGAATCCAACAGGGTGCCCTAGCGCACCCTCATGCGTCATGGCGTCCAGGTCCAGCGAAGAAAAATATGGTGGATACTGCTGTGTGCCAGAGCTAGAACCACCGCCAGCCAATGCAGGCCCAGCCGCTACAACCTCGTCCCCGCTATCTTCCTCAATCGTTTCGGGCTCAACGTCGTCCTCATCAGGATCACCCAATTCTCCGTCTCCGACGCCAACCGGTGGAACGCCGTGTAAAGCGTTTGGCAGAACATCAAAGGATCCTACCTCGTCGCGGACGCCGTCATTCAAATCAACAGCAAATGACGGAGAGGCGACAAGTTGGGCCGCTGGCTCGTAAACTGGGACGGAGGAAGAAGCCACAGCAGCCATCGAACTGGAGCCAGCTGCAGTGGCTACATTGGCGGTATTCCGGTTCGAACCGCCTGAGCTGGATACCACATCAACCAGCTTTGCCAGCAACTCTGGTGTGCGGACCTCCGGAAACTGCCTCCGACAAAGAAACATGACTTGGAGGTCCTCATCACTACCAATCGTGAGACAATCATACTTCACCGTATCGTGCAGGATCGTGACTGGAATGCGATAGAAAAACTTCTTAATCCGCTTCGCACCTTCCAGGCCAAGTTTCATCAGCACAGCTCTAACCAGGTCATCATAGCTTGTCGTTCGATTCACCACAATATAGAGAGGATTCTTATCTGTGAACTTCACTCCGGACCGAGTTTTCCTCTTGATGGATCCTCTGTGGTGTACCAAAACAGCAAAACTCTCCTCTTCACTAGCCATCTTAAGTCCTCTAATGAGAGCAAATCACGTTTACAGCGTTTATATAGAGCTCTGACTCCTACTAATTCGAACTAACCTGGTTCGAACCATGATACATGTAATTCGAACCAGGCTGGTTCGAATTATAACAATCAGCCTCTCTTTGGTTCGAACTAACCTGGTTCGAACCATGATACATGTAATTCGAACCAGCCTGGTTCGAATTACTTCAGTCGACCTCTCTTCCCATAATTCGAACCAACCTGGTTCGATTTATTACACTAGACTAATCTCCACATAATTCGAACTCAACCGGTTCGAATTACATGCTCTCCTGGTTCGAACTTGACCGGTTCGAATTATTCACATTTTTTTTGTAGTAGTTCGAACCAATGTGGTTCGAATTACTTACTAATAGAGTTCGAACCTTGTTGGTTCGATTTATATAAAAATGCCTCTTGGCTTATTGCTGAAACAAATTTCTGTTTGGCGTATTTTGGTTAAACTTTTCTGCATGTGGCTTAATATGATTTTTTGCCCTAATAACTATGTTAAATATATGCAAAAAATAGTTATTAAATTAATTATTTAAAATAT